>NW_028263380.1:26339684-26639684 GCF_051168715.1 Poecilia mexicana | reverse complement strand
CCTCAGAAGCATCATTTACAGATTTAAGTTAGTAGCTAAATATTGTTCACAGTTTATTACATGACATTAAAATGAAAAACTTGGAGATGTGACAGAAAGTAGTGCCACTTTCCACCAGCTGAAAAAGAAACTTCCCCACAGCATGAAGCTGCCACCACCTTGCTTCACTGTGGTGAGGCTCCGTTCAATTTCACTTAATTACGCAGATTTTAACGTGCTAAAATTTTACATTTTTCAATTTACGCACAAAACGTAGAGGCGGAACTTTTGTATTTGTTTCTGGTACGCCATTAAATTTGATGTACAAGCACCGTCCGCTAACAGCAGCAATGAAGTGGTTCATTTCTACTTCTAACTGATCTGATTGGACCCTGGAAAAGACCCAATCAGATCACAACTTTGTGTTTAGTTGTGTGAAAAAGAGTTAGCCTATCAGCAAAGCTGCGATAGTGCTAACATGTTGCTAATGCTAATGTTAGCGTTCAATTCTAAAGAAGCTCCATGAATAGCACTTTAAGGTTTCTCCAATCTGATGGTTGAACCTGAAGAACAGATTAAAACATAATGTTTTTATTTTACATGCATGTATGAGTGAAGGTAGGAGTGAACGAAGGTAAATGGAGCGCAGCATAAAGGCGTCTGAATACAAAGCACACCGCACTTTTCAGATGTACCAGTTTCCTTTCCCTTCAATTTGCTCTACTTTGCATTGATAAAATCCCAGAAGAAGAGTTTAAATTTGTTATTTTAGGAAAAGAAACACAAAAGTTAAGTATTTTAAGAATATCTTATTTTTTGCATATTATGTGCTGTTAATAAAGCATATTTTAACCATAAGTAACGACCCAAGCAGACATTAAGCATACGGAGACCACAATTCTGTATTAAAATGATTTCTCATTGGTCTGATATAATATTTTAATCTTATTTTAATATTTTAAATAACCTTGATGATGTTTTTCAGAGGGAGTTCTGCAGAATTCAGCATAAGTTCTAGACCTTTTAGCCTGGGCTAGTAGCTTTTATTTTGAAGGAAGTGGGTTTTCCAGATAATTTTGTCCTGCTTTTTGGAAGGTTATGTAATGTGAATGTGAGCGTGTTGTTTCATGACTTTATCTTACAGCGATCAGAAGAAGACAGTTTCGCAGCATGCAGGCTGGTTTCTCCTCCTATCAGAGCTGAAACGGTTCATTATGATGAGGCTGCAGTGGAAAGTGTGAGGCGCAGCAGTGAGCGTGTGAACTCAAAGGTCAACGCAAACACGACTGACGACTGGGAGGAGTCTGACCTCTGATGTACAAATTAGATTTAACCCCTAAAACTGGTTTAGCTGGATTTTACCCTGAAAATGACACAAAATATGTCATAAAACAGGATATCTGTATGTAATTATTTGTTGCAGCTTCATCCCATTGGAAAACAACTGCTGGGGTCAAAGGGTGAAAGGGCGTGGTCATAGAACAGTGTAACTTTATTCCAGGTAGCTAAAAAAATTGTCTTCAAGTTTTCAGTTAAAACTCAGAAAAATAATTTTTGCTCTCAAGAGAAATGCAATTTAATTTGCAAAAGTTGAATCTGATATATTTCCTATATAAAAATACATTTAGGATCTATAACTGGAATTATGACCAGTCAGAATAAAAGTGAGATATCTCAAATTTATTTTGACTAGACCTTATTGTTGATATCTGAAATGTGTTTCACATAGTAATTTATTGTAGATATGTTGAATTCAAGCCTCTGTACATTTTAATGGTAAATGTGACATAATTTAGTCAGAATGTAATTAGATATCTGAAATAGCTGTTTTATTTAGTGAAATTATAACGTTTGTAACAAACCAATTTCTGATACGTCTGTGTTGAGACAAATTGTATGTTAAACGGCCTGCCATACCCCCTTAAAGTGGACTCGACAGATTTAGAACCCGCAGTGACGTTAACGTCGCACAGGTGTCAATCAAAGATGGCGGAAAACGAGCCGATGATACGAAGTAAGTAGATAAAATATGTTTAGATTAACAGTTTCCCCCAGAGAGTTGCCTAATGACCAAGCTATACAGAGAGACAGAGAGAGAGTGTGTGTTTTAGCTTGTCTGCTACTTTTATTGAAACAAACACTGAAAATATGAGGAATTATTAATAAATAGGGTCAAGCATCACACCATTTAGATTGTTCTACATGCTGCACTTCCAAATACATTTAACAAAAATACTTTATTCAAATATTTATCACTTTATTATTATTAGTTGAATGAAAACGTAGAAAAAATTCTTCCCAGATTAAAGGTAATATTCTGAGTTGAAAAAACATAATGTAGATCCTCACTGAGTGAAACCTGAGCCTGATGCTCTCATCATCTCCGACTTAATTCTTATCCACTAAAACTCCTACAAGCTGTAAAGTTCATACCCAATACTTAAACACAGTGGTGGCAGAGTGATGCTGTGTAGTGGTAACATTGGACAATATATCAAATCATCATAATATCAGTGTATGCAATAATCATCTTATAAATGGCTGCTTGGAGCAATCATTGTTTTCTGATGTATTCCAAGTGTTATGAACTAAAGACATTACCCTGAATCCCAATAATGGGTTAAATTATCTTTTCTGTTCAGAGCTTATGAGTCCTCAGCTGCAAGCTTTCTGATTCGGCTTTTTAAAGTCTGTTACATAATATTGTGTTTTTCTTAATACTATCTATTTGGAAATGACTTAATTTGTCTCATTCCACTCCAAGTAAATTTTTCTGTCCCTTATTTTTTCTCCTTCCTGCTTCGTTTTCTATTTAACATCAGAGATGGGAAATTAAAATGGCGACGCATAAATATGAAAACTAGTGGTGGAACTCAATTTTTTTTAATGCAGTTACTTTGAGGGCCTCTGATTAATTAACTACATATGACTGAAACCCGTCAACAACATAAGAAACATTTTCTATTCAAAACCCCTTTTTGCTTTTAAATTACTGAATAGACATGCGAGATCAACAATATTTATAGTTTTTAAACATATTCAGGTTCTTAAGCCATCAGCTTAGAAAACATTACATGTAGGTAAATGTGGAGGAAATAATATGATGGAGAAATATTGGAGAGGTAAAAAAAAAAACTAAAACGGCTAATGAAGTAAATATATCAACATGAGTTGTGTAAATAATTATATTAAAGAAGTCACTACAAAAAACTAAAACAAGGAAAATTAATAAAATATAAAATAATCAATAACACATTTAAAATTTTATTTGAATAATCACATTAAGACAAAAATACATTTTAAGTGCTAGATCTAAATGTTAATATCAACCCGTGTAACATATTTTTTGTTTTAGATAAAAATAAAACCAGTTTTGTTGTTTTTGTTTAATTTGTGAGTTCAGTTAACATAGTCATCTATTTCTGTTTATTCTTGGTTTTTGCATGTTTGGTCCACCATACTTCGGATCTGCTCTGTTGTTGGTTTAACAAACTGGATGTTTGTGAAAGTAAATTCATCGCAGTGTTCCTTGGAACCGCAGGGAAGGGGTTTTCCTGGATGTTTTGGACCGGGAGAGGCCTGCGTTCTCCGGGCGCCGCCCCGGAACCCGTCCCGGCTGTTCGGTCCCTGCTGCGGGGCCGTGTGCAGGGGAAGCCCGGTCGGTGGCGGCGGAGGGCTACAACGTGACCTGACAACAAGGAACCTCCGGGAAAACCGTCAGTCCTGAACTCTGAGCAGAGCCGAGGCCGGCGGGGCCCAGCAGGGGGGGTTCCTGCCGGGCGCCCGGGCCCTGAAAACGGGGAGATACTGCCGGATAGACGGCCATCTGGAGCCCCCTCGCGGCGCAGAGCGCCCCCTCGCGTCTGGGAGGCGG
This sequence comes from Poecilia mexicana, assembly GCF_051168715.1. NCBI lineage: Eukaryota > Metazoa > Chordata > Actinopteri > Cyprinodontiformes > Poeciliidae > Poecilia > Poecilia mexicana. Next base: position 26,635,831 of record NW_028263380.1, on the reverse strand, counting down.
AGACGGGACCCCCCTGACGTCAGAGGGCCTGTCTGAAAGTGAGGTAGAAGGTGAAGCAGAACCAGAACTGACCCCCGCCCCCCGCTCCGCGGTACTGGAAGCCGCCGAACCTCCAGCGCGACCCGGCCCGGTGAGTACAACCCGGCCGCCGCTCCGCCCGCCGTTCCCCGGGCCGCCGCGGCGGGTCGAGCCGCCGCTGCGGCCGCGCAGGGAACGGGTCATCCGGTGTGAAGTTCCAGGGCCGCCGAGGAGCCTGCGCGCTGCCCGGGCCGTGTTTGCGTGGTTCTGCGTGGTGTCCGCGGACTCCCACGGAGTTGTCCGCGTTCATGAGACGCGGTGCTTGTGCGCGTGCGCGCCGCAGGCTTGCAGGAGCAGGAAGGCGTCCCGGCTGTTGCAGAGGGGTTTTCCCTGACTCCGCCCCTCGCTGCCAGGGCGTTCACGTGTTGCCACAGAATCCACGCTGTCCACGCGCACGCGCCCTGTCGTGTTTTCGTGTCAGGACCGCGCCTCCGCTCTTGCCCCCCTCTCCGCTTTTCCGCTGAGCCTCCCCAGGTGTGCGTCACCTGTTAGGACGCGGCGTTCCCTGCGAATGCGCAGACGGGCAGTGCGCATGTCCGTCCAGCCCGGACCGCGCTGGCTGCAGGTGAGCGTCCAGGCGTGTTTGTGTCATGCGTGTTTTTTTGTTGCTGGTGGAGCCGCAGGACGGTGATGTCATAGCGGAGTGGAGACCAACCATCAGCCGGTAGTAAGAGTTATGCAACATGGAGACAAAGCGGCTTCTGCTGCGGCGGATCGGGTGGTTCTGATCCAGGTTCTGATCGGTTCGGAACGGAGCCGCGTTTATCTGCAGCATCTCCATCAGATTATCCTCCTGTTGCTCCTCAGGTTGCTGCAACGTTAAACTCTGTGAGTTTTATGGATGTGTTTTTCTGCTAACTGTCTGTGTGTGTGTGTGTGTGTGTGTGTGTGTGTGTGTGTGTGTGTGTGTGTGTGTGTGTGTGTGTGTGTGTGTTCCTGCAGATGCACCCAGAAGTCCCGGTGAGGTGAGGAGGATAAAGAGAAGATGCAGCAGTGAGTTCAGGCTAAAGATGCCACGCACCAAGCAGAACAACCCCAGGAACCTGAAAGGTGAGCGCCTACTTCCTGCAGGTGGATTCCTACAGGTCCTTGATTTTCTGCAGCTTTTCTCATCAGCTTCTCTGCTCAGATCCATTTCATTTCTTCGTGTTTTTCTGCGTTTGGCCTCCAGTAGTTGACCAACAGAACGTCTGAATTATGTGTTTTAGTTGCCGTTGTGTTGGAAGTAAATTCCTTTTTAGGAAGTTTTCGGTGGAAAACTTTAGCTCTGAGCCTCTGGGTTTCTCGGTTTCTTCCAGCTCTCCACTCCATTAATCCCACAAAATGTTCAGCGGTAACACAGTCACAGCTAATTGGTCAGTAATTGAAACCAGAAATTTCCCCCTCTGTCGTTTTTCACCTGTTAGCTGTTGACTGAATCCTGAAAAAAAATCCTTTTTTCCTGTTTTGCTGTTCATTGAATGCTCCAAAGCAGACTTTATGGCCTCTAAATGGAGCAGAAAACAGCTTGGTGTTTAAGGAGGAAATAAACACCAAATCAACTTTTTATTGCAGATAAACAGTCTAAACTGGCCCTTATTGCTGCCTTCTTTGGGTTTCTGTGCAAATTGTCTTCATTTTTGGGTGAATGTGTTTGATTTTTTTTATATTTTTGCCTGAATCTGTCTCAGTGCTGCCCTCTTTGGGTTGAACAGTGGTCCTGCAGGTGAATTTTCCTATTGGTCAACGGTACAGACATTAGTTCTGGTTTAAATTCGGACAGACACCCCCTGGTGGCGAGTCAGGAGTTGGCATAGCGAGCGTTGCTCGTTGGCGTTTCTCTGCTATGAACATGTTTGATTCATTTGCAACGAGGAAACGGAGTGAAGTGGGACTCTGCTCCGACTGCAGCTGCTCAGGAAATTATCTTGGCAGATTTGTTGCTAGTCGCTTTTTGGGAAGAAAAAAAGTTGCTTTAGTCTGAAAGGATGCTTAAAGTGACAGTTGTCAAGTTGACCACATCCCAGCTTCATTCTTCTGCTCATCCTCACATTTGGCCACGCCCATTCCTGCCTCTTGGCTCCGCCCACTTCGGTGTCATTTTTCAGATTTGTCATAGCGAGTTTCTGCTTTGCTTTCACTTTAAGTAGCTGCTTTGAGAAAAATAAGGATCAATTCACAACAGACCCATTTGTTCCGTTTTAACCCAACTCCAGTCTACTTGTCTAGTCAAAGTCCGGTTTGGTTGGTGAAATGTGAATGCTAATTGACCTCTGACCTCTGGTCCTCCAAACCTCAGACTGGGTTCGGTTGAAGTGAACTCTGGTTTGGTTTGAATGTGAACGCCAAGCGGACCAAAGACCGGTCCAAAAGCAGGAAGAGGACTACAGCGAAGGGCATTCTGGGTAAATACAGCCAAAGCTAACATGTTAGCCTAGCGCTAGCAGCAGAAATGTCTCCTGGTCTTTAGCCAAAGACTAAAGAGAAATCCAGATGGCTGATCAGAGCTCTGAGACGTTCAGGTTTTTTCCTGAAAGTCTCTTCTTTCGGGCTCTGTGAGGTCATGGTGATCATCTCAGTGTTTATAAATAAATAGAGGACAATCTGCGTCGTCTCCAGCCTGTGTGTTTGTGAGGAAGCAGCAGATTGGACTCGGAGCGGCGCGTCCTGTGGTGTGAACGACGACCGGCCCGACGGATTTCCTGTCGAGCCGCCAGCAGACGGCAGCGCCGCACAGATGGTGAATGTGAGGCGCCGCACGGCGGGTGTGATCGGCAGAACGCAGCGCCGCACAAACACTGCAGCATAAACAGAACCCGGCCCAAACAACCCCATCAGTAAAATCTGATCAGCATGAGGCTTGTCCATCTGGAAGCAAAGTTTATGTCAGGAGTAGAGCTGGAACAATTAATCACGATTAATCGATTACTGAAACAATTTAGTAATTGATTAATCATTAGTTATTGGATCTGACCATTCGATTTAGGGGTGAAACGATTAAACAGATGAATTCTGATTAATCGATTGTTGAAATAATCATAAACTAATTCAGTAATCAATTAATCATTTAAGAACAACATGGAGCAGTATTTTTTTGGCTCTAGTGGCCTTTATTCAATAGTTAATTGACAGGAAAGTGGTTCATGAGAGAAGGGAAGACATGCAGCAAAGGTCGCCAAGGCTGGGAATCGAACCTGCGACAGCTGCATTGAGGACTAAGGCCTCCTCCATATGTGGGTTGTGCTGAACCACCTGCACCACCACAGCACAACCCATGGAGCAGTAATTAAGTTAAATGTGTACAAAAATATAAACATTTGAACTTTAGATACGCCTGTAAATAGTCCTGACCCAATAATCAATAAATCAATTATAAATCGCATAATAAATTAAAACGAGTTTAATAACTTCCATTTGCATTATTTATTGTTTTTCTGTTTCTAGCAGAAACTGGATGATAAAAGTCTGAAGCTTCGACCTCAGCTGAACCTTTGGTTCACAGATCATTTTATCTGTTGTTTATTTTGGATATTTAAAATGTTTTCCTGTTCTGGTGGTAATTGTTCATTAGAATCTAAAGTTTATTTATCTTTATTATTATGCCATTAAGTTATATGACCTGAAAATGGTTTAAAAACATCAGTTTATGGTTTATCCCTTTTCTCGGCCAGCTGACTTTGTTGGGCATCAGACCAGCAGCAGGTCCAGGTGTTTGTAGGATCAGCCAATCGGGTTAGCCGCTCCGTCTCTGCCGGGACTCCGGTCGGTGTTTTAATCCGACTCCCAGTCAGTAAACGGCAGCAGAGGAATCGTCCCGTCCTCCGAGTTGGAGAACTTCGCCTGCAGCTCGTGACGCAGTCTGCGGTCAGAGAAGCAGGAAGTCCTGAGTTTCTGTTTGCGTCGCCGCCAGCTGGTCTCCCAGCAGCGGCTTTCCTCACAAACATTCACTCCCGCGTCAAACCTGCAGCGCTCTGGAGGAACTCCTGCAACTAACGACTTTATTAGCTATCAATTATTCACTCGATTAACTGGTTAAACAAAAATAATTTATCAGCACATTCTGCAGGTTTTTATTTACCACTTAAGCTTATTTTATAGCATATTTGAAATGCATGAAAATACAGATAATTTAATTCCTTTTTTAAATAAAATAAACATTGTATTGCCTAAAATACAAAAACAAATTAAAATGATCCCTTTAATGAATGCTTGTTAATTTGTAGAGTCATTGATTAATTTTTGAATAAATTGATAATTAGATAATAAAATGTGCTTAGTAAATTTATTTATAGATGTTGAAGCAGGTGAAGCTAAAACTGCTACTGGAGGTAAAGCAGGAAAATGTTTTATTTTAAATGACAATGTTTATATTTTTGTACAGTTTTGGCTTAATTGTTGAAATGCATAAATACAGATAATCAAATCCTTATTTTAAATAAAAAAATAAACATTTTATGCAATAAAATAAAAAAACATATAATTCCTTTAGTGATTTGTTGCCTAATCTTTGATGTAATTTTTAACTGATTAATAGCAAAATGTGCTTGATAGATTTATTTTACACAATTTGAACCAGACGAAGTTAAAACTGAGCTAAGAACAGATTCACAAAGCTTTTAATCCTAAATGTAAAATGTTTCGTTTATTTTGTAGTTTTGACTAAATTACTGCTTTTAGTTTGTTCTTTCAGAAAATGTCTTTTTTAGTCAGTACAATCCGGTTAACGATTAATCAATTACTAAATTAGTTGACTATTATTTCAACAACCGATTAATCACAATTAATCGATTCAGCCCTAAATCAAATACAGTCAGATTTAGTGATTATTGATGAGACATTTTAAGTTTATTAACATCATATCGCAGCTGGAGGATCATCTCGACAGCTGGGCCCGTCAGACGGTGCTTCCCCATAAACTCCTGTTATAAACTGGGAGCTTTAATGGTTCCAGTATCATTAAAACTATTCATAAACTTAAAGGCTTTGAAGATGCCAAATAAACTTAAAACACACAGCAGAACCTAAATAACTAATAAATATCAACAGACCAGAACGCGTCATCAGCAACAGATAAATACTCATCAAAGTTTAGGGAAACTGAAACCTTTATTTTATAAAAAATGTACATAAATGACAACAGAAACAAAGTGCAGTGCATCCAGGAAGTTCTCACAGCACTTCTGTTTTTCCATATTTTGTTACGTCCAGGCCTGAAATGATTAACTGGATAAATCAGATTAATCGATCTTTCAAATAATCAACTAGTTTGGTATTTATTTAATCGCTAACTGGAGCACGCAGACTCCAAAAAAAAAAAAGCCAAAACTGTGCAAAATATATACATTTTTAATTTAAAATGAAAAAAACAACTAAACCTTTTTGTCGGTAAATTAGTTTTCACAAAACTCAAGTCCAGTTATTTTCTGTCCAATTATTAATGTGTTCATTGACCAGCTGGTCGTCAGATTAGCTGCATGTTAGTTTAAGCTGAAAGGTTTTCCTGTCAGGATTATCTGCTGATTCAGTCTTTGCTGCAAATGATTCATAAAATGTCTATTCTCTCATTTAAAAAGGAATTAAGACGTTTATTCACATATTTTTAATATTTTATAAAAATTGTTAAATGAAAAATCTGCAGAATCTGATCGTTTTCTATCTGATTAATCGTCAGAATTATTGATTATTGATAACTGAAATAATTTCTAGTTGTATCCATAATATTGTTTTTGTGTGCGTGCTATTAGAGTAGTTATTATAAGCTGGAGAGAATCTCAAATATCCATGGATTTTATTTATTTACCAGCAGTTATAAAATATGAGTTTTATAAAGAAAACTTGTTTTTTTCACTCATTTTTTTTTTAAAGGAAAAACTAGAAATCTGAAGACACAAGTAAAGAAAAGCATCATGAAACAATGTGTTGACATATTAATTAGCAGAGATGATGGCTCAGTCTGACCTCGTTGACCTTTGTGGCAGCAGTTGGCTTGGTAACCTCGCTGCCCAGAAAGGGTTAACTCCCTCGCTGGATTCCTGCTTGTTGTGTCACGCTCAGGCAGCCAAACCAGTGTTTCCATGCCGGCCCCTTAAATTACAGCGATCCTTCACACAAAGGGAACTTCTCTCCCTCCAGCCGGATCGAGCCGGGCTTTAACAACTGTAACTACAACAGACGGGCCGAGACTCGTCCGCGGCCGGCGTTAACTCGCGGTAACCTCCAGGAAGCTTTCATTTTCTCAGCGGCAGAGCAGGGAGGTTCCCAGTTTTCATGACCAAAACATTCAGTCAGTGGAAAACAGCTGTTCACTTTCTGCCCTGGACGGTTTAGCCCTTGTTTTTATGACGTTAGCTTAAACTTATAACTCAGTTATTTCTCTGGGAACTTGTTTTCGACTCGGACACAGAAAAATGAAAGTTTGATGACTGCAGAGATCTTCCAGTCGTTTCATTCTGCATGAAGTTTCTCTCGGCGGTGTTTAATGGTTTAGTGCATGGTTGTTTCCTCCTGACGGAGCTTTGGAGGCAACAGAGAAACTTCCTGGAAACGTTCACTTCCATTATAGATTAATCTGAGTTATTAACTTCAGTACAAGTGAGGCTGTTAGAGCTACACAATAACATTTGCTTTCAATTAAATAAGAGCATAAGCTAAAAAATTTAGCTGAAATTTTCTGATTTTTATGTAACCAGTTTACTTTGAATCATTTTCACTGAATCATATCCTCTAAGCAACTATAAAACAAAAACACAACATATGTCTAAATTTAACCAGATGCAGAGAAAAGCTTAATAAGTCATTTACAAAACCAAAATACTTCTGAAGTATGTCGAACCAAAGGGAAGAGGACCAGGACTGTGATGTTTGACTGAAGCAGGAAAGTGATGCAGGCGCAGTGGTTGGTTTTGTCATGGTGTTAAAAAGGTTGAGAAATAAATAATATATTCAATATCACTAATCGGCCCAGATATTCATCGTGGGACGAGCCTTCTTCTGTAAAGGATCTGTTAAACTTTGTGAAACAGAAACTGTTTCAATCCAGTTGCTATGAATTTTCAGTAAACTTGTAAAATGTTGCAGAAAACGAAAATGTGAATCAGTTTCCATCTGTTTGGAGCGAACCAACCAGTCATCTGTCGTCACATAAGAGGTTCAGTAAACCAGCATAGAGGCTCCTTCGCTCCGAGCTGGAGGTTTGGACTTTTCCAGGTTTTTGATCTTATTTCTCTCTAAATTCTCTGGATTGGTTTATGTCTGTTTCTTCACCAATAAACTTCTCTTGATGCTGCTGCTGTTCTCATGTTAACCATCACACACATTTTCCTCGAGCCTCCTGGCTGATGTTCGTCTCACGCCGCCACCTGAACGCCTCGCCTCTAAAGGTCGTGTTCGTGTTGCTTTGTGAGTTCTTCTTCATAAATGATTTAAAGGGATCCTATTAGGGAAAATTCACTTTTTGCACATTTTTATTCTTCCCTTTGTGTGCCTACTGCTTCTAAAAACAGCCCAGCTGGTTTGGGGGAATAATTTAATGGTTTTCAGTGTCTGTAAAAAGAGCCATTTCAAAAACTTCCCTCCCTTTTTGAGTCAATTCAATGGGCACTGTGCCATTACCTAGCAACCCCAGCTGAGTTCTGTCCGTTACCTAGCAACCCCAGCTGAGTTCTGTCCGTTACCTAGCAACCCCAGCTGAGTTCTGTCCGTTACCTAGCAACCCCGGCTGAGTTCCGTCCGTTACCTAGCAACCCCGGCTGAGTTCTGTCCGTTACCTAGCAACCCTAGCTGAGTTCCGTTCGTTACCTAGCAACCCTAGCTGAGTTCCGTCCGTTACCTAGCAACCCCAGCTCAGTTCCGTTCATTACCTAGCAACCCCAGCTCAGTTCCGTTCATTACCTAGCAACCCCAGCTGAGTTCCAGCACATTTGGTCAGCTGGTTTTGAGCTGTACAATGGCTGCTGGAAAACACAAGTATTTTGTTCTTGATTTGCCATCCAGAAAACACTTCCTGGATTCTTCCTGGTTGTGCAGGAGGCTCTGCTAATGCTTTTCAAAGATGTACGGTTGTATAATTATGCATGTTTGCAGCCATTTTCACACGCGAACATCGAGTTGGGGGCGTGGCCAGAACAGCTTATTAGGATTTAAAATGACAGAGGCCCTAAAAGAGAACTAAGCAGACTAAAATCTGATTATTTAAGGATGATTTTGTGTAAAAATGTAGTGAACATGTTTTGCATAGACCAAAGATCAATCCTAACCTGTTCATAAAGTCTAATAGGTCACCTTCAAACTGTGGGCCTCAGCCTGTTTCTGTGTATCCACTCATAAAATCCTCCTGCCGCCTCATCAGTCTGCTTATTGGGCGTAAACTTTTCAAGGCGAAGCGTTGCTGAAAGCTCTGAGGAGTTGAAGGTAAATTGGAGCTAACGAACGGTGACCTCCCTGGGTTTCCTGAAAGCATGTGCCGCCACACGCAGCTGGAGCGCATTTTCCCCTCTGCAGGCCGGCTCTGCCTGGTGCTGCCTGCTGCGGCGGAGACGCACTGATGACACGGCGAGGAGGAGGAGAGATGAAGAACACTCCAGAGGAAACGTGTCATCTGCAGGGGTGGGGGGTGACGCGATGGAGCCTCTAAATAAACTGAAGGATCCTTCATGGAGGCAGCGCAGGGCTGAAGCCCTGAAAGCCCGGCTGTGTGGGGGCTGCGCGGCCCGATGCAGGGGTTGCCAGGGAAACTGAGCGGGATGAATGCGGGTCTGCAGGTGCTGTTCTGGTGGCCGACTGCTGGAGCCTCCTACGAGCACGGAGGGCAGGAAACGGGTCAGGACCGCGGAGAAACGCTGGAACATGTTCAGACTCAGATCTTATCTGATCTCAGCTTCTCACTTTCACTTTATTTAACCTGTAAAGTGACTTTTCCCAAACTCTGCCCGGCTGAGAATCACTTCACTGTTTAACAAACTCTCAAACCACCGAGCTTCTGACACGCAGTAACATCTGAATACAACCTGACAATATTAGTCTGTCATGTTCTTTGTTCATCCTACCTATCTGGGTGCAGCTGCTTTGTAGATGTTACCGAGTTGTTTACAGATTCTGAATGTGAGGATTTTAAGCTTGGTTTTCTTTCAGCTCGCCGTAAATAATTTTTGGAGTTCAGATGCAGTTAGTGAGCGCGGGGCGCAGCGCTGCTCTGCGCCTCGTCGCAGTCAAGCCGCAGCGCAGGCCGGGCCGGGCAGACCCGGTTCTGCATGTCGGATGCTGTGTTTCGTAATAGAGCTCTGAAAACAAAAGCTCTGCGACTCACCCTGAGGAACAGAAAAATATTCAGACATGAACTCCTCATGCAAGCACTGACGATATTTTCTTCCCAACTGTACCTTTAGCTCTTATTTTGAATGTCCCGGCCTTAAGGTACTTATTCATTAATATTTTTAAACACAATCCTTTGTTAAATAACTGCAGGCGTCGCACTTTGAGTTCACGCAGATAAACGGTCGTTTACATGCAGTACCTTGCAGACCACTAGGGGGACCACAGAAAGATTCCTTAAAAGCTTAAATCTCTGTTCATGAAATATTTCTCTGTGGTTTGGAATAAATGTAGAAGTCTTCTTCTTCTGTGGTTTTTAGTAAGGGAAAAGTGTTTATTTCCATGATTTGCATCGCTCCAGAGTTTTACTGTTTATCTAGTTTCATGGAAAGGCAGATTGATGTGGTTCTGGAGCAAATCGGTTCTGATTCTGATGCAGTTTGAGTATCGAATGTGTTTCTGTTAGGGTTAGGGTTAACCCTGCAAATTTGATCTTGGCTGATTTTACTCTACAGGTTTCCACTTGTAGATCTGTTGCATGTTTATGGTTCTGGTCCATTTAACTGTGCTGCACTGGCCAACTAGAACCTGAAACTAAGGCTGAGTTTGCTGCTGGGAAAGACTTAGATTAGTTCTGCAGCTAACAGTTAATCAATTATTCTGATGATTAATCAACCAATCATTAATTGGAATAGATTCCGATTAATCATTGGCACATTCTGCAGATTCCTCCTTTTACTGATGTTTGCAAAAGCAGGAACATATTAACAGTGTAATATTCAAATAATTATAACCTTTATTGTTAATTTATCCTGGAATAAAGAGTCACAAAAACTAAAAAAGAAATAAGGAAAATGTGAATTTCAGCATGTTTCGATCTACTGGTTTGGAACAAATTGAAAGGATTCGCAAAGTAACATTTTGTCAGATGTTGATGCTACGTATGGCTGTAATAAACAGGAAGTAGAGGTGCTAACTAGCTTGGACCTTCAACACATCTCAGAAATGATTTGCATCCCATTAACCTTTTCTAATGCAATTCTTTAAAATGTGCATTAAAAAAATGTTGAAACACAATTACTAACATTCTGCAGCTGCATAAAAACCCCACAACCACATGAAATAAAAGCAAATAAAGAAAAACAACAAAAAGCATAAAAGGCTGCAAACTCCCTCCAGACCACTTGGGCGAAATGAAAAAAGTGTAGCAGCACAACTTAACGTTTTTCCCAGTTTTGTGCCTGTGGTAAGGCACAGACCCACCAGTGGAGGGTTACGTCGCTACATCAGATCTTGTTTGGGAAATGTGTTTCCATCTTTCCTTTCACACATCGACTCTTTTTTGGAAAAGCCAAACTGCACTGAGCATATAAATGTTTTCGCCAAATTTGGGAAACTTTGAATGTCGCCGTTTCCATTTCCATTTTCTAACTTGATACTTCAAAATGCGCATGGGAGAAAAAACATTGGTGAATCTAAATTACTAACAAAATGTCATAGCTGCAGAAAATATGCTGCAGCTAAACGAAATAAAAGAAAGAGGAAAAAAAGCAAAAATAGTAATCATAAATCACTGCTAACTCACTCCAGGCCACTAGAGGGAGTCGACCACCAAATGGTTTGGGACCAGACTGTCGGTAAGGACAGAACGTCCAAAAGACGGTTGGAGGAAGAAAAGGTGCATCAGACTTCATATCTTTAGCGATATTGAAGAACAACAGCATGTTTATGTATGAAATACCAGGCGCCCCCCAGTGGTCTGGAGGACATTGTTTTTTCTATTTGTGGTATTTTCTGACTACTTCTGTTTTCTGTGGTTGGAGGATTTATATGCTGGGTTTGTTTTTTGTATTTGTGTGTTTTGTAGTTTCATGTGTTTGTATTTCACTGTTTGCTGTTCAGTTTAGGGTAGAAATGCGTTATTTTTCCTAAAGGGAATTCATTCCTTCGTGCAGAACCCCCTCTGACCCGGGGGTAAATGTCCAGAAGGTTAATGTGGAAATATCTGCAGGAGGAGGAAGAGGAGGGTGCTGCCTGCTGGCTGAGCTTCCTCCTCTTGCGTAACTCTGGACGTCTTTTCTTCAGCTGCTGTTGCCATGGGTAGGGATCCTGGAGGGGGGGTCTGAGCTCACAGTGCCACTCGGGTGGGAAAATCTCAGAGGAATTCTGCTCCGGTTGACGTTCTTCCTCGCTTTGCTGCTCAGTGAGGAGGATGCCGGTGATTGGCTGCAGCGCTGCAGACCTTCCTCCTGTAAGTAACAGCCTGTAACTGTACGAGAGGAGCTGCGCGGCTGCAGGGCGTCGGCGTGAGTCACAGCGAGCTTCAGGTGTAAAACGGATTCCTCACTGCAGAGTCAGAGATTCGGCTTCCCCTGCAGGCCCGAAGCCATTACCTCAAATAGCCGGATGTCAAATTAAAATGCAACAAAATTATCAGCCACATAAAAAAGTCAAACAGTCTTTTCTCTTCCGCTGTGGAAACGAAGCATTGGAAACCTCTGATTATCTGTTGTAGAGTTTAAACACAAAGATTTCCTACAAATCCCACATAATTTTAACTGAAATCTGATGATATTTCCGTCCAGAAAGGATCTAAAGTCCCTCCAGCAGCATGCGGCTCGGCATCGGGGAACCCAGTTCAGAGGAAGGGATTAGCTGGTTCTGCAGAAGCCCGTTAATAACTGCTGGATGTAAATCAGGTGCAGGCAGAGCGTCAGGAAGCTGAGTTCACTCAGGGAAAGCATCTCTAGACCTGCTGGGTCTTGTTGGGTTTATAGTGAAAAATGGCAGAAGAAGAAAGTTGAAACAGGAGGAGGCTGAGGATGATTCCCTGAGGAACACCAGCTGGTAGGACGTTCTGACAGCTTTTATACTAAAACAGGTTTTTAAATTCTGCATATTTTGATTTAAAAATTGAAGAAAAACATTAAAATGACTTGAATGCTTTTTTGCTCCCAGTAAAGTTCACTCTCCTACCATTTTAGCTTTTAAATGTTATCATTTTTAGTTGATAAGTAATAATATAGATGTGATTATTGGTGTTAGTTTGGGCTGAGTGCAGTTGAAGATGTGAATGAAGAGCATTTCCTCCCACAGGAAACATCAAAACCTCAGTGAAACACATCAGGAAGGCTTCACTGTTTATGCTAATGAGCTAATAGCAGAGCTAATTTTTCATGTAGGCGTTTGCTAACTTTGGAAACATTTAGTCCACTTTAGTTTAATATTTCCAGATGAATGCTAATACACTAATTTACTTAGCAGTTTTGTAAACTTTCAGTTGAATAAAGTTTGACGTCTGTGTTGAAGTTTTGATTACCTACAGCTAAAATCTGTCAGCTGTTTATATCTGTGCTTTTATTTTGAAGACTGTTTATGCAGCAGTTCATTTTCCTCTCCTTATGTTTTCCCTCTATGATGCGGTGCAACAAATAGTTTATTCTGGTGCACAAAAAATGTCTTTTTAATGTTGAAATATTCTTTCCTCCGTGTTTTGGGGAAACTCCGACTACTTCCGGTCTTCTTCTTCGTAGTTTTCGCCAGTAGTAGCATCAAGTGTTTCATAAGGCTGAAAAACCACCCTAACATTTTCTTGAATAAATGGAGTGTTTCCATTTGGCGGATTTATTTTCGTAATTAAAATGTTGGCAGTTTTCTGGTTCATGGGAGCAGCTGCTTCCCCCAGACCGGATCCGGATTCGGATCCGGATCGGCCGGTGTGTTTCTGTCGCTGCAGCTCCGCGGCTTCATGCAGCGGCGGATCAATGCTACATCAGGTTGATGGTATTTATATCCCGCTCGCCCTGCAGCTAATCTCATGTTCAAAGTGTGTGAGGATTTAAAGAGCTGCGCCGTTTTTAGCGCTTCATCCCGCTTTGTTTGGCTTTTTATAGCAGGAGGCGCCGCGCCGCTCGGGGAAGTCGGAGCAGGGAGGGCTTTCCCTGACTTACAGAAAGGATTAAAAAAACGGAGCAGAGGGAGGAGAGAAGGAGGGCTGCAGTGACGGAGGAGAAAACAGGCAGAGAGGGAAAGGAGAGCTCAGAGGAAAGACGCTCGTCTCGGTCGGTCGGCTGCAATTTGGGAATGTTTGGGTCAGGAATGTCGGGGGTTTCCCGGTGAGCTGCCCAGCGGGGAGTCTTCCTCTTCTCCTCTTCATCATATCAGGTACAGCAGCTCGGCTTTGTGTTTGTGTCTCTGTTGGTCGTTGAGGTAAAGTTTGTCCTCGGTTCCGGCTGATCCGCGACCCGGACACCTGTCGGCCCAAAGTCCTCAGGCTGAAGTTTCTGTTCTGGTTCTGAGGTTTGACAAGTGAAGAAAAACGGGAAACAGCTCAGACTTTAAAACCTGGACCAAAGGTTCAGATTTTCCTGCAGGTCCTCAGGCTGAGGCTCTTCGGATATAAAACAGTCAAATGCATTCAGAGGGAAATGCTGGCAGCTTCCCAAACAGAAACGCACCGATCCATCGGCCACAGACTGGAATTGGCAGATTCTTCCCTGATCAGCTCTGATCGGTGATCAGATTGTAATCAGATCGGCTTCGATCAGCAGCCGATTATTGAACAATCAACCTGTTCCTACATGTTAATCAGGTCGTGATCAGATTGTAAACGGTGTGGATCATAAATGGCTCCGATTGGTGATCGGTTGTGATCAGATTGGTGATCGGTTGTGATCGGCTCGGCCCGCCAGCCGATTATTGAACAATCAACATGTTTCTGTTTATTAAAGGCATCAGATCTCTGATCATCCATCCCAACCAGCCAACAGTTTGTAGCTTGACAGAGTTTCATAATTGAATAAAAATGAGATGCAGGTGAGGGAAATGTTAATATTTCATTTCGGTTGAGTTAATTTTTTCTTTTGTGTTTTAGTTCTTAGAAAAAGAGATTTAAAGAGAAAAACTGAAAATCAGATCGGTGGATTTAATCCAGCTTTTGTTCTCCTGCAGCACTTTGATGATTTAATAACGAGATTTTTATTCATGTCATATTGATGGTCAGGGGAGGAAGGTTGAGGCCAGAGAGGCGAGGAAGAGGAGGATGGAAACGTAAAGAGGAAGAGGCGCGGTTACGTAATCTCTCCTGCAGAGCGGAGCAGCAGTGAAGGAGGTGAAGGTGGGCGGCAGCTTCTCAATCACTAAACAGAGATAGAAAAAAAAAATCTGATTTCAGTCAAACTGGAGCCTCTGGGCTCAAAGCAGCTGAATTAACTGACCTGATGATGGATTAATAATCTCAGATTACAGAATATTTCCACCAAACCGCCACAGATGAAACCCGGACAAACAGATAATCTGTGGAAAAAATCCGTCTCCCAGCTCTAACAGAAACGACCAATCAGAGCCAGGAGGCGGGGCTTAGCGCTGTCAATCACCCTCCATGTGGTGCTGCTCATCCCTCTCTCTTCCTCCCTCTTTGGGTTTTTGAAGACAGTTTTTATGAAGCTAATATTTGATGCTATTAGGTGTTTTTATTTCACCTGTTGTGTTTTTATTATTCATTTTTATTTATTTGGTAGATTTCTCAGTAGCAGCTCAAGGAGGAGATCAATCTTTACAGATTATCTGTCTCATAAGCTGAAACATGGAGACAATTTTCACAAACATATCAAAACATTTCTTTAAAAGTTACACACTGCAGCTTTAATTCATCACAGGAAACAAATTTATGATCAAAAGATGCAGCCGATCAGGAGGAAACGCACAAAGTCCCAAAGTTACGCAAAACAGTCGGCATCAACGTGACGCAACAACGTGACGCAACAACGATGCACTGGACCAGCAACTGTTGCAGCAACTGTTGCAACATGCAATCTATGAATAGGATGTAACCGAGAAACTGTAAAAACAAGAATCATCATTTAATGAGCTGAAGCTGAACGCTAAGACGAAGAAAACAATAATAATAATTATTATTATTATTATTGGTATCAAACCAGAGAATTCAGAAACAAACAGAACAAGCAGCTGTAGGAAGATCTGACAAAATGTAACAAAACAAGCAAGAAAAAATGTCAGTTTTGGTTGAAATGCGACAAAATCTGGAACAAAAAATAAACGAATAAGATCTGCAATAATCTGCCGAGACAAACTGAAGCAGCAAAGTTTTACTGAAAGCTAAAAAAAGAAAGAAAACTAGAACTGATCATGAGAATAAAAGTAAAATCTGCAACAATTCTTCAGGGCTGAAGCAACCTGTCAACAAACACCGACAGGGAAAACTAAGCCGAGGAAGAATCCACCAAGCTTTCTGACAAACTAAACACATTTACAGAGGGGTCCAAAGTGTGGCTCGGGGGCCATCTGTGGCCCCTAGAACAGCGCTGTTCGGCCCCCGACTTCGATTACTGCAGACTGACAGTCAATCATTTCCTGGGAAGGATTTGAAATTAGGGATGATATATCGGTATCGCATCGGTATCGGCTGATAAGTTAATCTGGGCCGATATTAAAAACTGATATTTATCTCCATCTTGTTGCTGTTTGTTTTTGGAGGATGAAGGGAGGAGCTGCTCATCTGATGACAGGATTTAGGACTAACGATTAATCCGATTAATCATGATTAACTAATTATTGGAATAATTATCAACTAATTTACTGATCGATTAATCGTTAATTGAAGCATTCAGATTCAATAACAGGCATTTTGTTGAAAGAACAACAAACTCAGAGCAGAAATTAAATCAAAACAGAAAAAAAAATAATCTAAGTGGTTAAAAGTAGAATTTGGCTTCTTTAACCCGATTAATCGTCAGAACGTCGCTGCAGCCCCAGCAGGTTTTTGGGAGTTTAATATTGATAAATATCGGTTCTCAGCCAAAGCAGCACCACTAGTATCGGACATCGCTGGCGTTAACATTTTGGTTGCCTCTGATTCTCTGTTTCTGACTCACTGCAGTCATGAGGCAGAAACGCTTGAAAATAAATGAGTTTCTGTTGTGAACAGAAAGCAAACATGTCACTAGAAGTGGTTTAGTTTGCAACGTGCCGGAACGAGTCGGGGAAGAAACGTGGTGACTCACGTCAACATCGGCGTGTCGGGACGATGTTTACCTTCCTCAGCTCCAAACCAGAACATTTAACTGTGACGCTCGTTAGTGTCAAATGTTTTCACCAGGTTTTAATGTTATATTTATGGCAGTTTGGACAAAACAAAAGGCTCCACATTATTAATCAAATGCAGAAAATCAGAAAGAGAAAATAAAACAGGAATATAAATTTATTTAAAGTCGTGATTTTAGTTTTATTCAAACATTTTGCTGCAGCTGAGTTTTGTTCCTCTGTCATTTTAAAGCTGCAGTTTGAAACTTTTATTAATATTTGTTAAAAATGACAGTTTGATATGAAACAATCTGAAAATAATCTATTTCCTCCCTGAGCTGCTCTTGCTGTCTGGAAAAATGCACCAAAAATAACCAATCAGCCAGGAGGCGGAGCTTAGCGCTGTCAATCCACCCTGTGTATGTGCTACTCAATGTGCTAATGTTTGAACAACTTACTGTTACAGGAAAAACATTTTTCTGCCATCATTAGTGGCTATGCTAACCAGCGTTAGCATTTGTAGCAGGCTATGCTGTGAACCAGCTGTAGCTTAGCAGAGAGCAAGCAGGAGAGGGCGAGTACAAGAGTGATTGGCAGCGCTAAGACCCGCCTCCTGGCTCTGATTGGTTGTTTTTGTTAGCACAAGAAGAAGGCAGATTTTTTTTATTTGTCTTGTGACAACATAATGATCATTTTAAAAAAATATGCGAAAATATTTTTTATAAAAGTCTCATCCTGCAGCTTTCAGCCCCAGATGACAGTTTAGCTTCTCTGACCTGATTAAACATGAGAAGCTGAAGCATCAGGATGCGTCAGGCTGCAGCGACGGAAAGCAAACGGATCGCCTGGACTTTCCGCTTCAGGAACAACTCTGTTCCTGCAGCAGCAGCAGAATCAGCTGCTGGCTTCCTGTTCTCTTCCTCTCAATCCTCAGATCTGATTAAGACGCGTCTCTTTTCCTGGAAGGCTCGCCGGCTCAGGCTGGGCACCGTGATGACAAACGGAGCCACAGCTGCCGTTCGATTCAAACTGAATCCTGTTTGATTCCTGCGTTTGTGCGTCAGTCGTGTCTCTCGTGGCGAACCGGCATCTGAAAACTTTCCAGGAAGTTTTGGTCTTTCATTAAAGTCGGGCCGAGTGGCTGACAGAGAGGACAATTGATTTCCTGAAAATCGACGCCAATAAGGTCCAGACCAAAGTCAGGCTCAAGCAATTAATCGTGATTAATTGAAAATAATCATCAACTAATTTAGTAATGAATTGTTAACGGGAGCATACCGATTCAAAACAGGACTTCAGCTGAAAGAACAACACACTCAGAGCAGGAATTAAACCAAACTACACAAAATATGAACATTTTCACTAAGACAAAAAACAATCTGTTCCACCCAGAACTCGTCTGGAATCAGATTTAGATTCACCGGGTTAAGCCAGCAGATCGGTTCTGAACTGCAGACGCATCCTTCGAACAAATGATTGAACGCTCCCTAAGGAGCGCTCTTATTGCAATTTTATTTTCTTAATTAATAAAGAAGAATTTATTTATTAGCATTTTCTTATGTATTTCTAATATTGTGTAAAATGACAAATCTTTAGAATGTGCTAATTTACAATTCAAATACTCGATTACTTGTTAGAAAAAAAAACGATTAATTGTCTGAATAATTGATAGAGAAGTTGATCGTCAATAATCAGCAGAGCAGTTGAATAGTCAGACTAATCGATTTCTAAGAACTGCGGCTCTGCTGGGTTTCAGCAGTCGGTAGTTTTTCTGGAAGAAAACTGGAAACACTGAAGCACGAATAATCTGCCTTTAACGAAATAAACTCATTTCTGACTGGTCTGAATGTTTTCTGCAGTTCAGAGAAGCTGAACTGAACAGTTCGTTTCCTCTGGGTCAAAAATAAAACGACGTTTGATGATGATAATTAACATTTGCTGCTGTGCAGATGATTCACCTGCAGCGCAGCAGACCGGAGCGTCAGGTGGTTCTGTCAGAGCGGGTCGGGCTTTCAGCGTTTCTGTTGTTCAGATCAGAAATCAACACGTAGAAGAACTTGGTTCCATCAGGCGTTCGTTTGTGTTTTGGACCCAAACGGGGCCGAGTTCTGACGGGTTTGTGAGGAATCATGTTTCTGCAGCAGCTGAAGTTCTTGGTTCTGTTCGACCAAACTGTAACTACATGGTGGAGCGTTCGGACCGTTGATCCCAGCGGACTCAGAACCGGATCATGTTTTTCAGTTCTTCATATTAGTTCAGTTGTATTGTGACGTTTTTATTTGTCTAATTCATTTAGTTTTAATTAGTTTTTGGGGAGTGTTTGCTAGTTATTAGTTGACTATTGTTTAGTTTTAGTTTAGTTTTTATTAGTTATAGTAGTAGTTTTAGTTTTTTCATGCTTTTAGTTCATTTTTAGGTGCAGAATTAAGAGGTGATCAATACTCAACAGAAAATAGTATTTTCTTGTGTATAATTGAACGTAGTGGCATTATGTTTTATTCCGATCAGATCCAACAGATTATTATCAACTTTATTTACAACCAATCAATGTCACCATTTGATTGGTTTACCAGATTGTAGAATGAGCTAATTCTCGTCTGAAGTCCAATTTGTATGGAATGGTCCGATTGTGACCCATAAACTAAACTGCTGGATCATGATGTTCATTTGAGTCTCACACATTCATTTAGCTAGCTAAATGTTTAGCTTGTACACTAAGTATTTAGCTAGCTCCAAGCTAGCTCCTAGCTCAGAGCAACTTAAACGATGCATCGTTTAGCTGAGGATCCATTGGTAAACGTCGTAGTGCCTTTAAATCGGTTCATCTTTTGTTTTAAGCTCAAATGTTTTTCAAGAAAAAAAGAAATGACAGGAAGTGATTAGAAAGCAGGAGTTCATAAAAACCAAGCTTTTATTTTGGTGGTCCACTTCCAGTTATTGGCAAGTGAATTTGGATATTGGCTAAATATTTAGCTCTGACCAAAATGTTCAGCCTGAGCTCCATATTTAACTTTATTTGCTAACTGAATATTGAGCTTGAAACGTCAAACTCAGAGTCGACTGAACCGGTTTCTGTTTGTGTGGAAAAGGTTGGGGCAGAAGGGAATCCCCACCTTCTGGCCTGGTCCTGGTCCTGGCCTCCTCTGAGTCCAGGGAGCTGAATGACTGTGACCCTGCCTCGGCGGCTCAGCCGTCATTAGTCCTGCAGCCGCTGCGCTGACTCAGCGCTAAGCTGCTGGATGAGTCACGGCCCGGTTCTCCTGCCGACCCGGCTCTGCTGCTTGATTACAGAGCGGGACGATGATCCAAACGGCCGTGATGTTGCACACAGGCAGCGGTCGCCGTGTGTGGCGTAAATATTTAGTTTCTCTGGAACTAAACGGCTAAACAACCTAGAAATCCCGTCAATGGATTCAGGATGTAAACAAACTGCAGGTCCAACTGGATCCAGGATGTTTGATCCAAACACTCAGTGTTTTTCTAAATGCTCTGTCATGACCTTTAACCTTGAACCTGCTAATAGGGGCCTACAGAAACTGACAATCAGTGGGTATATCTTTGCTAATCTGCTAGCAGAGATTATGTTTTGTTTAGCATTTTTGCTAACTTTTAAAACGCTTAGCACACTTAGCTTTCCTTAAATTAACTGTTCAGAACCAATTCTAAGGTGCTAATTTAGTCGTCTATTTTCTAAACTTTCAGTGGAATAAAGTTCAACATCTGTTGAGTAGTTAGATGTTTATATTCATGCTCTTATTTTGAAGTCTGTTTACGCTTCCTCTCCTCACACGCTACCTTTTTTCCCAATAACTTTATTTAAAACAAGAAACACACACGGACAAAATAAAACAGCAGAGATCCAGTTTAAAGCTGAAGGTTTTACATCAAAACCAAGTTGGTCCTCCACATTGTAGTCTTTGTTGTACTATTTATTTTTAAATTATTTTGGCTGTAATCTTTTTTTTTAATTATTTAACTTTTTTAATATTTTAATTGAATTTCCTTTTTGTTAATATTTTGGTATCTTCAGTTCGATGAGGTCGCTGCCGTCGTCTTTCTGTCTCGGCGTTGTGAACACACTCATCACTTCACGCTGATACTGATTGGTTGTCAGATGCATCGGATCAGCAGAACCCGGCCGATATCGTCTTTAGGTGTTTCAGCGGTTCTGTTTTGCTGTGACCCAGAACCAGTCACGGCCCGGTTTGTGCAGCTCTGCTGTAATCTTCCAAGTATGTGCAGATGTTGCAAAGTTTGTTTTGTAACTTTACAGCAGCGTGACGATGACCCAGAGATGATTCATCTGTTCTGGTCCGGTTCTGGCCAGATTGGGCCGGTTGCATAATCAAGTAAACTCTGAGTTGTGCAGCTGAGCAGAAGCAGCTTGGTGGAGAAACAGGAAGTGAAAGCAGCAGGCCCGGCCGTGGATCCTCCTGCAGCAGAGAGAGGAGGAGGAGGAGGAGGAAGAGGAGGATCCCCTGGAGGTGCCGCAGCCGCTCTCAGTGACGTTGCGGGCCGGGTTCTGCCGGGCCCGCCCCTCTCTCACCACGGGCCTTACAGGAATTCCCCTCGTCGTCACTCAGAGGAAACCGCGCGGCGCCGCCTCAGCTGATAGGCAGGAAACACACACACGGAGCGGGTCGGTCCTGGGACCGAGTCCAGAACCCAGAACCCAGAGGAAGAGGTTCTGCTCTGCACCGGCTGGTCCTGCATGTTGGTTTCTGTTGGAGTTTCTGGAACGGTACTGCTTCAGGGCCCGGTTCTGGTCCGATCGGTGGAGGTAAGGTTCTGAACAAAAACAGGAAGCAGGCGGTGCTGTCGCAGCGGGCCGGCGGAGCTCCACAGCTCCCAGTTTGTTCTGTCCCAGTGGTTCTGGTTCTGGTGGAGTGGGCCGGGTCCAAAGCTGTTGCAGCTCTTTGACCCGCTGGACCTGTTTGTTCTGGAAGCTGCAGGGTCCGGTCCGGTTCAGCGACTGCTTCGGTTTTTATTTTGCACTTGAAGGGAAAGTAAAATTTGACAGTTGATGGTTTTAATGGGTGAACTGGGAGGCCATTTCCTGAAACGGGACCTTTATACTTCCTACTGGTTGCCTAGCAACAGCTCCCTGCAGAAACAAAAACACAGCAGATAAAATCTACCTTTACTGCAGGGCGGCTGTTTCTGAACACCTGAAACATCCTGCAGGTCTGCAGGCGGAGAAACGTCGGTTCTGGTTCTGACTGCAACACCGCTCACATGATCAATCGGGTTAATCATGACAAATCAATTATTGATTAATAGTAATTAATCGAAAACTGGTTTAGTAAAAAAAAAACAAAAAAAAACTAAACATATAAAGTTGAATCTGTACAGAACCGCTGCTGTGAAGTTCTAAACCAACCTGAGTTGCTGCTGAGACCAGAACCCGGCGCTGAATTAACCGGGTCCAGTCCGATTTAATCTGGAGACATTCTGATCATTTTTAAGTTTTTCCCTCCAGCAGCAGCCAGACGAGACGAGGGAATCTTTCCTCACGATGCGATTCAAACAGATTCATAACGATTCAAACCGACTCATGATTCAAACCGATTCATAATTGATTAATAACGATTCATGATTCATAACGATTCATCACGATTCAAACCGATGCATAATGATTATGATTCATAAGTATTCAAACCTATTCATAATTGATTCATAACAATTCATAACGATTCAAACCGATTCATAATGATTCAAACTGATTCATGATTCATAACGATTCAAACCGATTCATAATGATTCAAACTGATTCATGATTCATAACGATTCAAACCGATTCATAATGATTCAAACTGATTCATGATTCATAGCAATTCAAACCGATTCATAATTATTCAAACTGATTTCTGCTTCAGGCTGTCGGATCCTCGTGATCTACTGCAGTCTGCTTTACGGAGCAAAATCACAAACTGAGATTTTTTTTTTCCATATTTAATCCAGGCTTGGGTGGGATTACTCCATCCCTGCGTCCTCCCTTTTGTTTTTACGAAGAGAGCGCCACCTTTCTGCAGGCCGCCTCCTCAGAGAACAACGTTACAGTTTCTATATAGAAGTTTTCAGCTGTTTGACAGAAGCAGGAAGATTTGAGGAGAGGAATCCAAATTGCTGCCCTGACAGACTTCAAAATAAGAGCATAAAAATAAACTCTTCAGCTGGTGACCAAAACCCAAATACTGAACTTTATTCAGCTTTACAAAACAGCCGAGTAAATTAATTAGTGCCTTCGATTTATCTGGAATAATTTATTTAGGAGAATCTAAATGTTCCAAAGTTGCCCAAAGTTATTCTCTCTTAGTGGAAATAGTTCTATGCATAGTTCTGACCCTACATGGATCAGTGACCATCCAGAATATAATAATAATTAATAATATGCACACATATATTTACATAAATAGTTGCTGTTGCAGGTTTTACTGGTTCCACAGATTCAGGCTCATGATGATTTGATCGCTGCTGGAAATCATGTTGGCAGATGTCAAGATTTATTTATTACTTCAGGGGTGGAAAACTAAACCCACCCCGAAAACTAAACCCACCCCGAAAACTAAACCCACCCCGAAAACTAAACCCACCCTGAAAACTAAACCCACCCCGAAAACTAAACCCACCCTGAAAACTAAACCCACGCTGAAAACTAAACCCACCCCGAAAACTAATCCCACCCCGAAAACTAAACCCACCCCGAAAACTAAACCCACCCTGAAAACTAAACCCACCCCGAAAACTAAACCCACCCTGAAAACTAAACCCACCCTGAAAACTAAACCCACCCCGAAAACTAAACCCACCCCGAAAACTAAACCCACCCTGAAAACTAAACCCACCCCGAAAACTAAACCCACCCTGAAAACTAAACCCACCCTGAAAACTAAACCCACCCCGAAAACTAAACCCACCCTGAAAACTAAACCCACCCCGAAAACTAAACCCACCCTGAAAACTAAACCCACCCCGAAAACTAATCCCACCCCGAAAACTAAACCCACCCTGAAAACTAAACCCACCCTGAAAACTAAACCCACCCCGAAAACTAATCACACCCTGAAAAATAAACCCACCCTGAAAACTAAACCCACCCTGAAAACTAAACCCACCCTGAAAACTAAACCCACCCCGAAAACTAAACCCACCTTCCTGCTCTCACATTCACAGCAGAGCCGGTAGAAACGCTCTGACCTGTTAGCTGCAGTCATGCTACGACAGCAGCTCCTCTACAAATGTTTCATAATTGTGGCAGCTGCAGTCAGAGGGAGCTGGAGGAGTTGATTTTCATATTCTTCCCCCACACACTCCTAGCCGCCCGCTCCGCTTCTCGTTATTTCAGGTTTTAACTGGGAGCCCACGCAGTCCCATAATCAGCGGCCTGCAGCTTCCTGCGGGGGCAGCAGCGCGCGTTCAGCAGCAAACCTCTGCAGAGGAGCCACAGCCAGATGCCTTCTTCTTCTGCTGCTGCTGATCGGAGGCGACGCCTGGACCCGGACCCGCCTCTCGCTCTCTCTATGCATTATTGAGAGCTGCAGGTTTGGGCCGGCGCTCGTCATTCTGTTCACGTCCTCACAGCAGAGCGAGATCGGCTCAAACTCCAGCGCTCCACTTTCTATTCTCACTTTACATTTGTTCCCACTCCGTCTCTGAATTATTTAACAAATCTCATCCTGCAGCCGCACCTGATGGGAAAAATCGAGTCCAAACGAACAAACATGAGAAGCTGCAGATAAATCAGATTAGCTTCAGTTTTTAGTCTCTAATGATCTGCAGTTTGATCCCGTCCACCAGGAATCCGTTCTTCTAACGGCTTCAGTTCATCCAGGCTTCAGCTCGGCTCTTTGAACGTCTGAACTTTGACTAGGCCACAGCTTCAGAGTCATGATGCAGATTTAACACCACGCTGCTGTTTGGGTTCCTGGTTCTGCTGGCGACCCGGTTTGGTCCTAGCAGGAACCCTTTGGACAGCAGAGGAATCAAACAGTGCAGGTGCTGAGGCTGCTGGACAAGCCCACACCATCACCCCTCCACCACCGTGCTTACAGCTGGTTCTGTCCGTCCTGGTTCTGTCCAGAGGACGTTGTCCATCAGGTTCAGCTCTGCGAGCCTCGGGCCGGCGGCCATCTTGTTTCTAGAGAGAAGAGGCTTTGTGCTTCAACCTTTCCAAGCAGCCATGTGGATTCAGGGTCGTGACCTTTGACCTGCTAACTGAGGCCTGTGGAGTTGGAGCTCTGGGGTTTCAGGTCGTTTCCCTGAGCTTCACGCTCTGACGTTGGGCTGAATCTTCTGGGACGGTTTAGATGTTTCCCTCTGGGGAATAATCCCTTTATGTTTTAATCTTTACATTTTATTTATTCACTTTAATTAATTATATATTTGTTTTCTTTGCATTTATTGAATTACATTTAATAATTTTATTTATTCTTTTATTTATTTACATTAAATTCAATAGTTTTATTTAAAATTATTTTTGTTACTATTGTTTTATTATTATTTTAATCATCTTGGGAATAATAATGTGCTTCCAGCCCAGCGTTGTTTACATACCTGGTGGTTTCCAGCTGCTGGGGAGAAATGATCCCAGAGGGTTCTGATCTGCAGAACCGGCCCGGTTCTTATTCCGGGTCCAATATGGAGGCACCAGAGACGCCATGCAGACGAGGAAATGTGCATAAATCTGTGGTTTTGAATTTTAAACTCCTTTTCGCTCTGAACTTTCTCACATTTTGTGTTTTTGATGATTTTCTTATCCAGAGGATCTTTGGGTAAAGGAACAGATCTGCTGTTTATTTTAGGGATCGAATGTGTGTCTTAGGGATCCACTGTGTGTTAGGGATCCACTTTGTGTCTTAGGGATCCACTGTGTGTTAGGGATCCACTTTGTGTGTTAGGGATCCACTGTGTGTTAGGGATCCACTTTGTGTCTTAGGGATCCACTGTGTGTCTTAGGGATCCACTGTGTGTTAGGGATCCACTTTGTGTCTTAGGGATCCACTTTGTGTCTTAGGGATCCACTGTGTGTTAGGGATCCACTTTGTGTCTTAGGGATCCACTGTGTGTTAGGGATCCACTTTGTGTGTTAGGGATCCACTGTGTGTCTTAGGGATCCACTGTGTGTTAGGGATCCACTTTGTGTCTTAGGGATCCACTGTGTGTTAGGGATCCACTTTGTGTGTTAGGGATCCACTGTGTGTCTTAGGGATCCACTTTGTGTCTTAGGGATCCACTGTGTGTTAGGGATCCACTTTGTGTCTTAGGGATTCACTGTGTGTTAGGGATCCACTGTGTGTCTTAGGGATCCACTTTGTGTCTTAGGGATCCACTGTGTGTTAGGGATCCACTTTGTGTCTTAGGGATCCACTTTGTGTCTTAGGGATCCACTGTGTGTTAGGGATCCACTGTGTGTCTTAGGGATCCACTGTGTGTTAGGGATCCACTTTGTGTCTTAGGGATCCACTGTGTGTTAGGGATCCACTTTGTGTCTTAGGGATCTGGTGTGCATCAGATCTCTGAAGCAGCAGCTTCCTGTTGTCGCTGCGTTTTGTAAACAAACGCTGGTCGCTGGTTTTCTGCTGGCAGGATTCCTTTGTTTTGCAGCTCAGGGTGGGGACGGCGTTATGTAATCGCTGGAGAGAGAGACGGAGGAGGGTGTGCCTGTCGTAACACACACACACACACACACACACACAGGATGACATAATCCACTGACCTCCTCCACTCCAGAGTTTCCTGGCACGGATCTGGGAATCTGGGAACATCCTGCTTCCTTCCCTCCTGTTGGTGTTTGTGTGTGAAGGAGCGTTTTTGTTCCAGGATGTTTTCAGGTTTCCTGGTTGGAGGAGAAAATTTTTCTCTTTTCTGTAAAATCTTCAGGTTTAAATGAAAAGGAGACAAATTGTTTCTGCTTTCTCCTGCAGAACTGATCCAGTTCTGAAACCAAACTAACAGAGACCAGCTTAGGTTCCTAGAACCTCTTTTGGGTTTGTCGGTACTTCATGAGTCGGGTTGTCAGAACCGGTCCAGTTTAACAACATTCATCACTTTAATGAGACGCGTTGGTTCAAATATCAAACTCTCCTCTAGGAAATATCCAGGTTCAGATTTCATCTTTTACAGAAACAATGAAGTTCAGACGGTTCTGGTTCTACAGAACCTACAGATAGAACCCGAGAACAGAGGAAGAACAGATGGAGGATAAACGAGTGTAAGATGAAAAGATCTAGGCATGGATGGAGGGATGGTTTACATTCCTGCCGTAACGGGTCGAAATTCCTGTCGGAATGGAGGCGCTGGTTCTGGTTCTGCTACCTGATCTACAACTGGACCAGCTGAGTGTTTGAGCTTTATGGTACCAGTGCCGGTTAGCATCACTAGAACCAGAACCAGTTCAGAACCACAGATTACAGCAGAACTTCTGGTTCATCCCCATCCGGTTGGATCAGAACTGCTTGGTGAACATTAAAGTTTTCAGCCCCTGGTTCCTCTTTGTGCCTCACATCAATAACTCCAGGAGCGGTCGGTGTATCAGTCCGTTTGGGTGAGACAGAACCAGGCTGCTGACCTGCTGCATGCTGGAACCAGAACCAGAACCAGAGCTGGGTGTTTTCCAGCATGCAGCAGCGTGTTTTGATGCGTGTTGCTGCAGCGGCGTGGGAAGCAGCAGCATCGTCTCTGCAGCGCCGCTGAAAACGTGTCTCTGCTTCTCTGTTGCAGACAAAATCGAAGAGGCGCAGAAGGAGCTGAAAGATCCCAAAGGTTCACAGGAAGGTGAGAACCAACTGTACCGCTCCGTCAGGGTGGACTGGAGAGTTTCCACACCCAGCAGGAGCTAAACATGTTTCTGCAGCAGCCACTGCTCCCAGTTTGTTTTCCTGTGGGGCTCTGTGGGAGTAGCCTGAGGGCTTAACTGGTTTCCAGTAGGAGAAGCTTCAGCCTCATCCGAGAGGTTTAGTATTCTGATGGGTAGTGAACCTAAAGCACCGCAGCTCCTGTCATAAAGAGACGGACGGGAAACATCCAGCGACTTTTCACACTAACACTTACTTGGACCAGAGAAATCTTGAAATGTTTTGGAAAAAGTTTTTGTTGATGAAAAGAAACTGAAAACATTTTATAGACCAAAATAAATGAATATTTAGAAAACATCTGACCCGAATCAGAAACCTGCACGTTCCAGTGAGGTCAAAGTTTTTAGAAACAGTTGATGGCAGCTGCAGAGGGAGAAACAGCAGTTATTAGGTTTAGGGGGTGAATACTTTTCCACACAAGGCCTGGATGGTTAGGATTTATTCCTCTTTTGAAAGCTGCTTTTTCAGTTTCTACAGTAAATGTTTGAATTTGAAAGAAAAAAAAGCTGCTGCTCTTTATTTAATCATCTAGTATTTATTATTTCCTCACTTCCTGAACAAACTGTTTTCCTTCATGTCTAGATTTGGTTTATGAAAAAAGCAGCTTTAGGAGTGTTAATCTACACGGCTGTTATCAGTGAAACACAGACATTTTCTCTTTGATTGATGATGAAACCATTAAAACCGGTCCTGTTGGTCGATGCAGGCAGACCAGCAGATGTTTGCAGCCATCCAGTTTCTTGCCTGATGCTCCTGTTTTATGTCTGAAACCGCTTCAGAGACGGTGTTTATCTGTTGCTGAGGGTTCCTGCACAGCTTGCCTGAAGAACAGATTAAGTTAGGGAAGATCAGGCACTCCTTAATCTAATTATGTCTACAGAACTTAAAGGCCCCCTGAGCTCATCCTGGGAAACACCATCACAGGCCAGGAAACTGTGACGGAGCACAGCGAGCGTTACGTAACCGTGTCCTGAAAAAGCCCGGCCCGGTCCGGTGCTGAGGCTGCAGGGTTCTGATCAGCTGCTTCACAGAACCAGAACGACTGTTAGACACACTAGAAACTTTAATGAATCTTTAAAAAGTTTTCTTATAAAAGTCTCTTTCAGATTTTGTAACAAATTAGTGGGGTTGAAGGAAAGAACATCAGTTATAATGCTGATCGGGAGGTGACTCAGATTTTCAGCTGACGAAGCATATTTTTGTTTTCTGATCAGGACTGTAGAACGCTCTGAATGATCGCTGACTTCTGAACCAACGATGTTTGTTTCTGTCTCCACAGGCGTGTCTGAGAGCAGTCAGAGGGCTGCGGACAGCATAAAAGGCCTGAAGAGGAAAAAAATTGTTGGAGAAAATCAGCTGAAGAAAAATCCCAAATCTCCCGTGAAGAAGCCCTTGAAGTCAAAATCATGTGAAGCTGCAGCCCATGACTCGTCACCTAAAGACACGACACCTTCCTCCTTCCCCACCCGCCCCTCCAGCAATCCACCAACATCTCCAAACAGAAAAGAAGACCCAGGAAATGTTGTACAAACTGCAGCATCCCTCGAGGAGGGGTCCCATTTTTCTGATGCTGAGAAGGTGAAGCAAGAGGGGACGTCTTCTAGGCCTCCGTCACGTGATCCCTCGGACAGCAAGGAGAGCCTGCAGGTTACTGCCAAAGAGCCTCTTGCCAAAGACGGCAAGAGCCCAGAGCACGGCTTCGTGGGAGAGTCGTACCGCAGCAGCGACCCTCTGGACGTCCTGCTGAAGGCGATGGAGCCTGACTTCAGTACGCTGACTGAGAGGAAAAGCCCCTCGCAGGCCATGGCCATCAATAAAACACCTGCTTCTCTCCATCCTCAGCTCAGAGGAGGAGTAACTCCTCTCCCTGCGGTCAACATAGCTCTCCAGACGCAGCCACCCCACATGCAGACCTATTACATTGACAAACAGGGGAACGTCATTGGCATTGCAGCAGCTCTGCAGGGAAATCTGCAGACATCTCAGCAGGGTGCACCACAGTTTGTGCCAGTTGCTTCAAATTCAGAAAAACCCAGTTTGCACATGAACTTTAGCACCGGACCACCAGCTCCAATGGGCACCAATGCTTTGCCCCAAAGCCAACCCCCAGTAGCACAAACATGCCAGTCTATTCCTGCCAGTGTTCCCAGCACCATTCAGGTTCCAGTAACGCCGAGCAGCAACCAGATGCAAATGACCACTGTCATGAACTTCGGTGCTGAGCAGGTTGCCAAGGACCAAAAACTTAAAAAGCCCGGAAAATATGTATGTGAATACTGCAGCCGGGCGTGTGCAAAACCCAGCGTGCTGCTCAAACACATCAGGTCTCACACAGGAGAGCGCCCATATCCCTGCGTCACCTGCGGCTTTTCCTTCAAAACCAAGAGCAACTTATACAAGCACAAGAAATCCCACGCTCATGCTATAAAGCTGGGGCTCATGGCACGCTCTGAATCTGGAGGGGGATCATTGTCTCAAGAATCGGACAAAGCTGCTGGTACACACTCAGAGGCAGAGGAGAGTGCCGACAGTGATGAAGAAGGTAGCACCGCCGACCTGGATCCAGATTCTACGCAGAGCTGCACAGCTGCTTCCTCTGACAACAGTTTGCAAGGTGCAGGCATTACGCACGTAGAACTGAACTCACCAGTAAGATCCTCCCCAAGTCGGAGGGTCCATGAACCTAAAGTGACGGCAGCTCTTCCAAAAGTTGTTGTGTATCCGGTTAACGCGTCTCCTCTGAGGGCAGATAGTCCAAGAGTTACAGGTGCTGCACCTGAGCAAGCTGCTGCTCAAAGGCAAAGAGAATTTCAGGCTACAAATCTGAGATCAGGCATCCTGTCCTCCCTGAAGGAGGTGGAAGGTACGAATCCCTCACTGGACACTGTAAGTGAGGATGAGGACCAGCAGTGCAAGTCTCCCCTGTTGGGTGGACATGCTCAACTTCAGCGGCAGCAAGCTACAGACTTCTCTCAGCAGCAGCAGCCCAAGTGTTTGCTCAGTCCCCGCAGTTTAGGAAGCACAGATTCTGGTTACTTCTCTCGCTCTGAAAGCGCCGACCAGGCCATGAGCCCGACAAGTCCCTTTGTAAAGATAATCCCCCCAGTAGACCCTGACATTGCCAAGAATACACTTCCCAGCAACCCTGCCTTGACTGCGACTGTAATGCCTGTTGCAGCTGAGCAAAAAACACGACCCCCAGAAAGACAAATGCGGCCACCACTGGAAGCCAGTGCCCGCTCCCTGGAAGAGCGCATTTCAAAGCTGATATCAGACAATGAAGCAGTGGTGGATAACAAACAGCTGGATAGCGTTAAGCCACGGAGGACCTCTCTGTCCAGAAGAGGCAGCATTGACTCCCCAAAATCATACATCTTCAAAGACTCATTTCAGTTTGATTTAAAACCGATGGGAAGGCGGTCGAGTTCCAGCTCAGACATCCCTAAGTCCCCATTCACCCCCACAGACAAGTCAAAGCCAGTGTTCCTGCTCTCTGTTCCTTCCCCCTACCCTCCAATGGACTGCTTGCCAATAACACGAAGTAACTCCATGCCCACCACACCCGGACACTCAGCCCTACCTGTCAACGTTGCTCCCATCCCCCACCCTCTGAGGGTTTGTCAATCCTTTGATGATAAAATTGGTTCCCTAAATGATGAGGTATTCTCATCAGCACCACCAACTCCAAACCCTGCCATGCATTCTCGCACTTTGGTTAGACAAGTAGCAGTGGAAGATTTTTCCACAAGTGAGGGTCATGGCCTCCCTTCTGTTCGCTCCATGGATGACGGCTATCATGGCCCGAGCGTCTCCGCTGACTTGATGCAGAGGAGCAAGTCATTTGAACACGGTCAGGACAGAAACAAGAAGCCGCAACAAAACAAAGGCACGATGTACGAATGTGAAACCTGTCGGAATCGGTACAGGAAGTTGGAGAACTTCGAAACTCATAAGAAATTCTACTGCTCAGAACTTCGTGCCCCAAAGAACAAGCCAGTGGTTGTTAAAGAAAGTGATCAAGATGTTTTTCATGTCAGCGTACAACACCCAATCATCCCGAGGTCAACAATCGGCTCAGGGATACTAGATCAACAGACATCAATCAGGAAGAGGCGGAAAATGAAAAGTGTTGGTGATGAGGACGATCAGTCTCCAACTGACACCATCCCACCATGCTCAGTTAGTTTTGAGTCTCCAATAGATCCTACCAATAGGACGTTCTCTCGACATGCTCTAATAGTAGAGGTCCAGCCCAAAAACAACCAGCCAAAGCTACCTCAGATCCAGCTTGTAGCACGAGGGATGAATACAGATTCCAGACTGTCGCCCATTAGAGAAACCCAGAACAGCAGCTCGGTGAAGGGAGAGCTACCTAGGCAGGGCAGTGGGACGTCAGTGATTAAACACACCAACTCTCTGACCAGCCACAGCTCATTTGAGACGGACTCTGTGGATCGGGTATCTCCAGTTATAACCATGGAGAAGGATTCCCTGAGTGAAGCCAACATAGAAGGAGCAGCAGCTGGCTCCACCGAGACCTACCATGAAAAAATGACCAAATCCTCCAGTACTGATTATGGAAACCAAAGAAACGAGCAAAGCAATGATGGCAGGCTTAGTGTTAACTCCACACCTGTCCATCAGTCTCGTCTTGTTCGCCAAAGCAACATCCAGGTCCCTGAGATTTTAGTCACAGAGGATTCAGACAGGGAGCATGAGACACAGGCTGCCGAACCAGCAGACAAGCCTCCAGATCAGTTCAACTGGCCACAGAGAAGCGAGAGCTTATCAAAGTTACCGGCAGAGAAACTTCCCCCAAAAAAGAAAAGGATTCGGTTGGCTCAAATGGATCACTCCTCAGGGGAATCCAGCTTTGAGTCTACTCTCTCACGCAGCCTCAGCAGGGATAGCAGTCTCTCTCGTTGTTCCAGCATCTCTGCCTCTTTCGACAGAGATGAGCTCTCTCGATCTGAAAGTCCATCCAGAGCCGAGAGTTCTGGCAAAGTCCCGGATACCCAAAGTCTGTCAGCAGCTTTCAACACCCTTGGTGTGCCTGGAATCATGAGGCGTGCCGCATCTGAGCAAATCACCTGTACACAGCCTTCTGTGGAAATTTCAAGTGATTATCGTAGCAAGTCCTTTGATTGTGGAAATGTGTCTCCCAGCAGGTCTCTGTCACCTGTTGCTCAGCCAAAGACTGGACAACTCTCCCAGATACCGCTTATTGAAAGGAGGCGTGGGCCACTGGTTCGACAGATGTCTTTAAAGATTGGCCCAGAAAGCCAGCAGCCTGTGCGGAAAACCATCATCCCTGCAGACAAAGCTCCCATCACAAACGTCAGCTCTTTTCCACAGAACAGATCCCAGCAGATTCACATATCCAGCAGACGCCCCACAGTTCAGCCATTCATACTTCATCCTACAGAGGCACCCCTGCAAAAGAATGAGCAAATGGTGCAAAGTATTAATCTAGGTAGTCCGACTCAGCTGCCACAGGTCCATGGTCTTCCACACCCTTGGCATCAAACGTCAAGGGTTAAAATTACCCAGAAGATCCAGCAGCCGCTCAGCCAGATTACCGTGGGTCGGGAAAGTGTCCAAAACAAGACATCCATCTTTGAAGAGAAGAAATGTTTTGTTCCCAAATACCAACTCCAGTGCCCTCAGAGATCAAGCCAAACATTCTCCTTCTCTTGTGCGCAGGGGACTCAGATCGCATTGCCAATTTTAACTATTCCAATAGCCAATCCCATACTGAGCATTCCCAAATCATCAGATGTAATACAGAATGTTTTTGTTGCCAGTCAGCAAGCATCTGAGATCAAGACCCAGACAGCCGAGCAGCAGAAGACTCAACCAGGATCTGTTCCACTGCCACAGATCCTAATCACTCATGAGCAGATGCACTCTTCTTCCTCCATGTCCAATAAAAGCAGCCCTTCATCATCTCACAGCAGTGTTGAGACCAACCCCCAGGTTGTGCTGACAGCAAAGAAAGACGCTCCTCCAAATCATCCAGACCAGGTCCCTTCCTTCTGCACTCAGAAACTAGCTTCAGTAACACTTTGTCCCCAGCAGGAACCCACTGCTTCCAGTAAGCGCATGCTTTCCCCTGCCAACAGTCTGGATATTTACATGGAGAAGCACCAGAAACGGGCCAAGGATGAGCATGGGGTGGCCTGTCTGACAGATGGAAGATCTCTTAGTTACCTCAATTCAAAGATGTCTGAAGTGACAAGACAGAGGAAACTGATGCTCGTTCGGCAGGTTTGCACAACAGAACCGGTGGACAGCCCCATTGAGACCGAAGCGCCTCCTCTGCCTGACGTTAAGACAGCTTCTGAGAAGGACTCAGAGGCCACAGATGATGTGAAACCCATGTCACCCGATGGTTCTGGACTGGATAAAGACAAGGGAAGTGTGATTCCGGAAGAGGCTGTTCTCGCGACTACAACAGGGAGTCAGGACACCTCCATGCCCAACACCTCCCTAAAGCCCCAGGAGAAAACTGAGGAGCAGAGATGGTCCCCGGCCAAATCCCTGATCCGACCTGCTAGTTTCCACTCCGGTCAGGGAAAACTGACCACATCGGTATCGATGGTGAACACCAAGGACACCCACCGCCTGTCTTTTCCCAGCTTAAAGACCACTACCACCTTCACATGGTGTTTCCTGATGAAGAGAAAACCTCTGCATGTCCAGCAGACTGGCCTGAAGACATCAGCTTATGCTTCCTGGACTGTAAACCCCAACAATCCCAACCCCCTGGGGCTACCCACCAAGGTGGTGATGTCTCTGTTTGACTCCAAGCAGAGCTCCAAGAAAATCCACTACACCTCCTCTATAAAGACGAGCGGGAAGTCGGACATCCTGTCGTACTCAGGCAAACTGAAGGACATCATGCCCCGGGTGGGTCCCTTTTTAAAATATCGGACACTTTCCACCAATGGCGTAGCTAAGCTTTTGTTTAGCGCTTTGGCAACTTTGAAAATGTTTATTCAAATGAAAGTTAACAAAACAGCAAAGTAAAGTATTCTAAAATTTAACATCTGTGTTATTTATCAAC
Organism: Poecilia mexicana; assembly: GCF_051168715.1. Classification (NCBI taxonomy): domain Eukaryota; kingdom Metazoa; phylum Chordata; class Actinopteri; order Cyprinodontiformes; family Poeciliidae; genus Poecilia; species Poecilia mexicana. The sequence continues at coordinate 26,601,505 of NW_028263380.1, read as the reverse complement.
TGTTACTTCTTATAGTAATAAGACGTTTATATTTATGTTCTTATTGTTTATGCAGGACTTCCATTTCCTCTCATCACTTTCTTTTTCTGTAAAGAAAGGAACAAATTAATACAAAAATTAACACACATGAACGTCTTTGAGAGCGTTTCTGTTAATATTCCTCAAGTTCTCCAACGATGACGCGGTTCAGAAAATGTTTACACCCAGCATGCACCAGTAAACACATTAAAATCTACTGATGTCCTGCATGCTTTCTGACCATGCCAGTCAGGAAAAATCAGCAACGGAGTTAGCAATACTAAACAACTAAAAAACTGAAATTATGAGTGAAATGTCTGTTCCAAAGAATCACTGCCTGAAGCACAAACCATGCGGTAGATGTGTCAATGAAACATGAATGGTTGAAATTAGTGCGTTAGCCATTAGCTTCTGATACTCTGTTGGTGTAACTCTTTGGTGTTAGCGATGCTAACGTTTATGATTAGTACTTCAGGGTTGGCAGCTTGCGGTACCCACCATTGATTTTATTCAGTTGAATAAATTTGACTTTACCTTCTTCAGGTTCTGGCTGCCCAGAAGTCTGTGTCAACAGAACCGAGAAGTAAGCTACAACCAGAACCTCAAACCAGTAACGATTCAGACAAGGAGGTGACCCCTTCGGCAGAACCACGGCGCGTCAAAATTTTCGACGGAGGGTAAGACTTGCTCTGTGATTATCTTTGCAGAGGTTTTCTTGTCGCCTCATGGATTTCATATTGACCCCTCAAACCCACAGATACAAATCTAATGAGGAGTATGTGTACGTGCGCGGCCGCGGACGAGGAAAATACATCTGCGAGGAGTGCGGCATTCGCTGCAAGAAGCCCAGCATGCTGCGCAAACACATCCGCACCCACTCAGATGTGCGGCCGTACCACTGTGTCCACTGCAACTTCTCCTTTAAGACGAAAGGTAAGAACCCTCAGGCTGAGTACAGGATGACCGTTTGTCTGGGTTTCAGCTTTTTCTACTTGGTAGCAAAGCAGATTCTTAGAAAATAGGTTTATATGTCAGACCAATAAAAAAATTTTATATATTTTTTAAGGCTTTCTTGGCTCTATTTTATTTGAGGGTGGTCAGACAGGAAAGAGGATAATAAGACATGCAGGTCATCAGGCCAGGACTTGAACCTGTGACAGCCGCGTTGAGGACTGGGCTGCGCTTTTACCCTGCAGCACCCCACAAAACAGATTTTTATTTCAGAAATGTTCTGGAGAAGACAGTCAGTTCCAGCTTCTACCAGGAGGATTAGCTGCAAAAGGCCACTGTTAAAGACGCCTGTTGTTCCGAGCGCTTTATTCAAGCCAGGTGCTAAGTTGAGTTTAATTAATCTTGGCTGAAAAAACTTTAAATTATCTGACATGTTGACTGAAGTGTTTCTAGTTTAACCTTGCAAATATATTATACTACATATAATATATATTATAAATATAGTGCCATTAAAAACTCCTGAAAACTTCAGCGCTTCTCCATGTAACAAATCTGCTGCAATTTGTTTAAAAAAACTTGCAAAGAATTATTTTTCTGATGTCTGACAACATTGTGACCAAAGTCTGCGGTAGTTGTGTCAGTCTTGGAGCAGAGACCTCAGGTGACAGATGAGAGCTGAATCATTTAGGGCCGTTTCCATGGTAACAACTTTCCTCAGCAGGTCTGTGTATGACTTCACATCACGTTACGGATTGTGGCACAGAGGTAGAAGCGAAGCAGAACAAACTAGAGTTTGAATTAATAACGTCATTTATTAACGTTCGTCAGACATTTGAGTGAGTTTTAATTTAGTGCATCACATTTAAAATATTTAAAGGTGTTAATCCCTGAATATTGTTTATATTAAATGCAAACTTCAGACTCCTGACCAGGGGCGTATTCAGGAAGTTTTTAAAGCAGGATAAGTGATGATCTTTGGGTGTTACCAAAATAAAACCCAGGGAAGAAGCAGAGTTGGAATAAACTTTATAAAAGTGAGTGACTCACAATATGAAGGTCATAAACGTAAATAATTCTGACTAATTAAAGCTTTTTATCTTCTTAAAGGGGCAGTATTTATTGAGCTTTACATCGTGTTATAATTTTATTTTCTGGACTGTTGCCTCGATTATTTCATGCATGTTTGAGAAATCCTTTAATCTCCATTCAGCTGCAAAACATCTGGGCGGACCTAGCCCCGCCTTCCTCACAGTGGAGCCCTCCCCTGCAACTCAGCTCCTTCAGACTAGCCAGCAGCAATTAGCAAACACCTGGAGAAACTATTGGGCTCATTATAGAAGCTGCTTCTAAGAGCAACGCTGGTAAAAACGTTGTTAAAGGGTTAATAGAGGAGCCCTGTTGGCATGACTTCCTGGGAGCTCCAGAAAAAGGAGCTTCTTAAAGAGACAGAGGCCCAATTTCAAGGTGTTAAATAAAGGAGTAAAATTTCTTTAAGACATATTTGATAGTTTTTAAAGCAACTGAAGATAACATAGTTAATTGATTGTGCTATAAAATGGCACTTTGTGCCAGGAACATACACAATACTAAACCTTTCAGTTGTTAGTCACTAAAAAATATTCATTTTTGAAGACAGTCAATTTTAGACCATAAATTAGCTTAAATTTATGTCCAATAGTTTTAGGTGTACATAAAGCTGTCGAAAAGAAGCTTTCATGTTTGTTGATCCTCAGATCTGAATTCGATTGGTTTCAAAGAGAAAGCTGGAATGAGCTGCAGGTTTCCTGCACTGAGCATGTGCAGCAGGAGCCGTGCATGGCCGTCACATTTACTTTAACGCAGCGACTCCAGCTCTTCCCAGGCTGTAAAAATGAAAGATGTGGTTCCACCGTCTCCAGCTATGATTCACCGGTCCTGATCAAACTTCCCACGCTGCGCTGCAGAACAGAACCCAGAGTCAGCAGCCCACGTCCCTTTAAAAATGTCTTCATCAGTTCCTCAGCTTTCCCAAACAGAGCGCCCAATTATGTAAGCTCCTTTCCATCTCTTCCACCTGTAACCTCTCTCTGGCTCTGTCTACAGGGAACCTGACCAAGCACATGAAGTCCAAGGCCCACAGTAAGAAGTGCATGGAGATGGGGGTGCCGGCCGGGGCGGTGGAGGACCCGGATGCAGAGGACTCTGGTACGAACGCCATGACTGGCTTCTCTAGCAGAACGCTCAGCAGGACTGAGAGGCGGCTGGTGTTGCTATGCGGATCAATAGTTTTGCCTCAGTCTAATTAGGAACTCTAAAAGCAGCTTCTTCCTCTGGTAACTCGGAGGCCATGTGGGCGGCAAGCACAGTGCTCAGAAAGAGGAAATTGCTGCGTCTAAATTTAGAAAAGGAGAGCGAGTTGCCTGAGAGCGTTCTCTGGTCTGAGTTTGTTTTTCCTCTCCTGCCTGTAATGGAGCCGAGGGGCTTCCTCCTTCCAACCTTAATTCAAATCCCAATTCCAACCCTCTTCCAATCCTAATCCAAACCCTAAATCCTTCCTTCCAGTTTACTGTTTTATTTAGGCTGAGGTGGTGCTAAACCACAGGTGCAGCAGTCAAAAAGCCAGAGAAGATGCCGAGTCACTTGTTGCTATGGTTATCTTTCCAGGGGAAGCTGGAGCCCCAACAGCATCACTCGTGCAAAGTCTCAACCTTTTATTCAGTCAGAATTCTATAACTAATGACGTTTTCCCGCCCGATGGTCTGATAGACTCAGTTCGACTGGAACAAAAATTGCAACATTTGTTACATTTTGTGTTAAATGATCCAAAACTTCAAGCAGCCTGTTCCCCTCCTGGCCTGTGGGGGCGCTGCACCAAGAACCACTGAAGGAAACGACACAAAAACCTCTGAAGACACTGAGAGCAACTTCCTTCTTCACCAGATGGAAACAAGATGGAGGCGTCAGATTTTAGTGTTGGAGGATTTCTCTTTAGGCTAAAGACCAGGAGCCATTTCTGCTGCTAGCGCTAGGCTAGCATGTTAGCTTTGGCTGTATTTACCCAGAATGCCCTGCTCTGTAGTCCACTTCCTGCTTTTGGAGCGGTCTCCGGTCCGCTTGCCGTTCACATTCAAACCAAACCAGAGTTCACTTGAATGGAACCCAGACTGAAGTTTGCAGGACCAGAGGTCAGAGGTCAGTTAGCATTCACACCTCTCAAACCGAACCGGACTTTCTTGGAAAATGGACTGCAGTTGGGTTGAAGTGGACTGAACAGGGCTGGTATGATCAAACCTTGAGGTGCTACGCTGCATCAGTGGCCCGGTCCGTTCCTCCGGTTCAGGAAAGGAATATTGTCATTTTTACCATAAAATAATCAGACGCTCTGTTTGCATCGTTTGACAGGAAACATTCAGTGTTGACGTTGACTCATGAGGTTTTTCTGCTTCAGGTGACCGAAGTCATTTGAGCAGCACCGACCGCCAGGACTCGGACGGTGACGACTCGGACGGGCCTGACGATGAGGAGAACGACGATGAGGAAGAGGAGGACAGCCAGGCGGAGTCGGGCCTGTCCACCAACCCCTCGGTGTCCGCCAGCCCGCAGCATGCCTCCTCCAAGGAGGCCGACGTCCCGCCCAGCGCGCTGCTCGCCCAGATGTCCATCAGCGCTGTGTCTCTCCCCTCAAACCCCCTCGAACCCTCAGACTGCGTCCCAGGGACCGGCCCCGCCCCGTTCGCTCCCTCCCCTCCGCCCGTCACCGCCACCTCCGACTGCTGCCCCTCCGACTCGGACTCGGTGCACATGATGAGCCCCGTGTCTCCCTGCAGGCAGATGTCCATCGACTACCCGGACTTTGACGGACCCGTTAGTCCACCGGCGCCGATCCGCGGCTCCAGACCGGTCCAGGTGAGACGCTCATGCTCCCTCCTTCCTCTCCTTTTCCTTCCCTCTCCCCCTGTGACTCCTGCATTCAAGGTGCCGCCACAGACCTCCTCTCAGGCTGCACCAGGTGATCAAACCCTCCACCTCAGCGCTCCGTATGGAGAAGCGTTAGTGCCAAAAGTAAGACTATGGCAGTGGTGGCTACTTCCCTGTAGCAAAAGGCTATTTCTATGCTGATCTGATGTCCTGGAATCGGTAACCAGGATGTTTGCACATCTTTAAAAAGTCTTAACTTTATGTTAAAAAGTAAGTTGTCGTCTAATAACAGGTTTTAAAGTTTTTCTTTAATATTTGACGTATTTTTCTCTTCTGCCAGACTTTCTCTGTCAGCCAAAAGTTTGAGTCGTACTCTTCTGTGACCCAAGGTGGTTGAGGCTACTGCCAAGTCACTGCTAACACACACTAGCTCGCTAGGTAGTTTTATTTCGTCTATCATGAGAAAGTGAAAATTTATCGCCAGATAGCTGGATGAAGTTCGTACATTTCTGTGGAGATATATGTCTTAAATTTTATTTTCCCTGGGTAACAAGACCGGCCTCACTAGCGTTAGCCTGGATAGGCTAACAACTAGCATACCTGCACTGGTCACTCACTGGTTTTCCTTCTTTCTCTGCCGTTCATTAGCACAGATATGTTAGCAATATGTCTATCTGTGACACCACAGCTGACCTTGGTTCTGATTCTCCAGGATTCTGGACCTCCAGCGGTGAACAGTGAGTCCAGCACTCCGGTGGACCGCAGCACCCAGACGTCCTACACGCCTCAGCTGCAGCTCCCCCTGCAGGCGGCGCCGCAGGCCGCAGAGACTCACCTGTTCAGCCACCTGCCGCTGCACTCGCAGCAGCCGGCCCGGTCACCCTACAGCATGGTGCCGGTCGGGGGGATCCAGCTGGTTCCGGCTGGTGTGACTGCCTTCGTCCCGCTGCAGGCCGGGCCGGTCCAGCTGACCATCCCGGCGGTGGGGGTCATCCACCGGGCCGCCAGCCCGCTGCCGGCGCCGAGCTCCCCGGGTCAGGCGGAGGGCGGGCCGGCGACGCTGGGTGGCGTGGTGCCGTGCTTCCCGCTGGGCCCGGTGACGGGCCTGGAGACGCTCAACCTGATGGGGCTGGCCAACGCGCCGGGCCTGACGCTCAACGCCGCACTGGGCCTGCAGGTCCTGACGCCTGGCCCGGCTCCGCAGGGCGCCGCCCAGAACCCGGTGCCGGGTCTGCAGATCGTCAACATCGCATTGCCGGCCATCATCCCGTCGCTGTCCGCCCTCAGCCCGCTGCCGCCCGGCACCGACGCCCAGCCGCCAGCGACACCAGAGCCGCCGGCGGAGAAGGAGGGACGGATCCCCCCTCAGCAGAACCCAGCAGCTGGCGCCGACAGACCGGAACCGGCGGCTGGCCCAACCAAGCTGACGGACGAATACAATGAGGCGTCCAGTGACGACGAAGACCGACTCGTCATCGCCACCTGAGGGCGCCGCCTCCTCTTCTTCTTCTCTTCTGTTTTTGTAACTCGTCACTTTTAAGGACTGAAACACTCGAGCCGCGGCTCTCCTTCCAAAGCACAGATGCTGATGTTGTTACGTGCAATCATCGTCCGACGACCAACCGTTTGTTTTGTACATGCTGTAAAGACGATCGTGCCTTTTTGGAGTTCCATGTAAATAATCCGCTGGTTGTTTGTGTTTATTTCAGATTTATTTAGGAAAATTTGACCCGTAAACGTCGACGGACTTCTTAATGTTTGAGTGACTCTCTATGGATTATTAGGCAAAAATGTTTGTGTACAGATGTTGTGTTCAGCTATTTATTAAAAATCCATCTAGTGCACATTTTGATCCATAAGTCTATAGGTATGTGCATTATGGTAGCTTTACATTGCTGTATGAATATTCTTAACTGTATCAGTAAATATTTGTTTATGAAGCTTTTTGACATCTTGGAGCATCTTTTAGAAAAAACTGAGCAAAACAATCATTTAACTATTTACTGTGAATTTAAAAGGTAAATGAATCCAGCTATTTAGCATTTAGATAAAAATAAACCATACATTTAAATTTAATATACAAGTACATATACAGCTGTGAAAGTTTTTACCCCCCTTATAAATGTTTGAACCACATTTTTTGATTGTTTCCTCAGCCACACAGAGGCCTCATCCTATGGAAAGCTGTTTCATTCAAAATCAAATAAATATTCCTTAAAATAAAACATTTAAAGAAATGGTTACCTTATTTTTTTATTTAAGTATTAATTCCATAACGGTGTTTTTATTTTCTGGCTTTTATCTAATAAAGCAACTTATTTCACGGACTTCAGTGAAATGGAGCCAAAAACTAAAAGTCTATGAAAAATTTACAAAATAAAAACACCATTATGGAATTAATATATAAATACTAAAAATAAAAAAATAAGGTTAATATTTTAACATTTTATATTGTTAAAATATTGAATATTTATCAGTAACAGTGTTTGATTTGGAATAAAACTGCTTTCCATAGGTTCCTACTAGGCCTCTGGATTCCAGCATTAACCCAAACAGAACCAGTCTGACGACATGAAGTAGGCTGCCTCAGTAGGTTGTTTTTGGAGTGGCCTAGTCAAAGTACGGACTTCAATCTAATCGATGTGCTGCGGTATAAGAGGTTGTTCCTGCTGGAAAAACCTCCAAAGTGACTGCTTCAGGACAGTTCTGCAGGTCAAAGTTCATCCAGAAACAGAAAAGACTTCATCAACGCCTCTTACCACTAGGGGGGTAATTACTTTTTCACATTGCACTCATCGCGCTTGGATCACTTACTTAGTTAAATCGGCATTCCGTGGGAACAGTCTGGTGATGACCACTTCCTGTTCCGTCCAGCAACAGTGTCTGACCAGCCTGGCTGCTAGTCGAGGCACCAAATAGTTTTTAAAGTAAAGTAAAGGTAATGTATGTATCCAGGATTTCCCTCCAGGTCTAAAACTAATTTATTACAGAAACATAAAAGAGGTAGAGTAGTCAAACGTTTTTACTCAACTTCAAGTATCTAAAAAGTAACTCGATTAAGAGAAAAAAAGTATTTGGTAAAAAAGTAGTGAGTAACTGATCAATCGTTTAATATTTAAATCAATCGTTTAATAATCTTATTGAATTTTCACACAATTTGATGAATTTTTGGTTAAAAAACTTTGAAAATTGCTCAACAAAATTAAAACGCAAAACACAGTCAAAATGCTGCTAAAGTAATTTCCTCCAAAAAAGTGGGAATAAATTAAATGCAACACCAGCTCCTGTTATGAGGTGGACTGGTCAGGTCGGTAAAGCTATGGCAGGCCATGTTATCATAAAATCACTTTCGTCTGACTACCTGTTATGAAATTGCAGACATCTAAAAATGAGTTTTGACTTGACACGATCACATTCTGACTCTTCTGAACGGTAATTGAAGATGTCATCAATTGATAAATAAAGAATTCCTTTCAAGATGGCGTCACCAGATTTATTATGTGACGAATCACATCTGTAAAAACAAGTCAAGTTAACTGAAACTTAATTATGACATTTTTAGAAATTTCAATTTCTAAAAACTAAGCTGGCATTTCTAAAAATCTAAATATTTGAGCAAAATCAGTGAAATTCTGATTTTCCTGATTTATGGTGTTTAGTTTCTGCAGCTGACCTCTGACCTCTGCATTGCTTCAGGTAGAACAGCTCAGAAGGTTGTTTACAGATGATTGCCTCGTTCTGCAGTGATGCATACAGATCCAAACCCAACAGCGACCCCCGCAGGAGGACCTGTGTCACTGCAGGCGACAATCTGAAGAAAATAGCAGCAGAACCAGAAATTAGCAACAATTTCTCACTTTAATCACGCATTAAACTCTTCAGGACAGTTTAAAAGCTCAAAAATAACATTAAATAAAACAAGTTTTCATGGTTGTGTTTGTCTTTATTCATTGTTTTGTAAACATCATAGTTTAAACTAGAAAATTCCTGAAGAAATTTCACCGGGGCCTGCCAAAGTGTAAATAAGCCAGTCGGTTTGGACCCAGCGTTCTGATGCTAAAAATAAACATCAATGCTAAGCTTGGCTAAATTGTAGTCAATAACCTGTGGAGAGGCAGAAGCATGTGGACTAAGCTGTACTTGTACCATTCATTATGTTAAAATCAATGCATAAGCTAAAATTAGCAAAAATGCTAATGTTAGCATGAAGGCTATCAGTAGCATGTGGAGCATCACTAGCATGTTGTCTGTTATTGACTTACTCCATTCAGTATACTAAACATGGCAAATAAGTAAGAAAATTAACAAATATGTTATTTTAGGTAAAAGGCTAATGCTAATGGGCAGTGAAATGCTAATATTTGTGCTAATGTTAATGAACTGCCTTGCTGTGCAAGGCAGTTCACTATCCTGAGGAAAACAAACATAAAAAAGGCTAATAATATTGCACCACCTACGGCGGTGCACTAACGTGGGAGGAATATTCCAGTAAGGTTCATTTTAAATGACCAACCTAATTCAATGTGAAACAGTAGTTTGGTTAAAACAGTCATGTAAATCCCAAAAGACCAATTGCTTGATGTAAAAATGGTCAAGGCTTTTATTTTGAAATTTTCAGTAAGCGTCATTTTAAATGGTCACACTAATCCAGTGTGTAAAAGTGGTTTGGGAATACCAGTTATATAATGACTAATAGATCAATTGCATGATGTAAAAATGGTCAAGGCTTTTATTTTGAAATTTTCAGTAAGCGTCATTTTAAATGGTCACACTAATCCAGTGTGTAAAAGTGGTTTGGGAATACCAGTTATATAATGACTAATAGATCAATTGCATGATGTAAAAATGGTCAAGGCTTTTATTTTGAAATTTTCAGTAAGCGTCATTTTAAATGGTCACACTGATCCAGTGTGTAACAGTGGTTGGGTTAAACCTAGCCCTCTGTATAAGTGGGTGTTTGTATAGTTAGAACTACAGACATGGCCATGTGTTTGTAGTCCAATCAGCAGCTGTGTTCTGTTGCTATGGTGATTAATCCTCTGCCAAGAGACACACAGGGGAGACATAACTCCATCTGTTTGAGCCAACAAGTTTCACTCCAAAAAGCTGTCCAAACAACTCCTTCCCGTTCAGGAACCGTGATACGTATTCGAAAACCGTTTGAAGCGTATGAGAGGGCTATTTGTCGTCTCCGATAGTCCCACGGTTCATATCTGTACCTCACTCACAGTAATAGCAACGATGAGAGAAAAATGGTGCGCTGAGCTCTGAAATTTTTCAGAAATGTATGGAAAACACTTGATGGGAGCGTCAGATTACCTAAAGCACCTTGAAAGAAAAGAGTAAGCACTAGGAAAATTTCGAAAACGGCGTCAGAAATCCACTCTTTTTCTCACTCTAGCGGAGCGGCAGCTGGTTTCAGTTACACTCTAATTTTACGAAAAATCGAAAACTTTGGGTCGCTTGGAGACGAGCTGTGGACAAACCGTAATTCGTATTGATGTACTGTCTTGACTTTAGAAGAGATCATGGACATATCTCCAAACTGAAATTTCCTGCACACATCGGTCTGTAAACGCATCACTCAGCCCCACTTTAGGATTCCTGATCTTTAAATGTAAGAAATGTAAAAATTCTTACACTTTTTGCTTAATCTTAGCTAATTTGATTAAATATATTTATTTAAATGAAACATTTGATTCACTTCTACATGTTTAAGGTTAAAATTTAAGTTTCATTTTTATTCATAGGCTGTTATAATGTAATTGCTCTCGCTGCTGTTTTTATACGTTTCCACACTCACAGTGAGGATGAGGAGTTATTTTTCAGATGAAGCTGTTAGATGAGACTCTTTAGCTGAGAGCGCCCCCTGCAGGACAGCCAGAATAAAACTGATTCTTTTAAATAGAGAGGAACCACCAGCGCTGGAAAAGTTGTAACTGTGAAGAGGATCCATGTGTTTTGTTCTGCTGGTTTGTTCGCAGAGTCGTTTCCTGCAGTGTGACGTTGAAATTAAGATCAAACAATCACAGATCAATGGATGAAACCAAACTGGTTTCAGTGATTTTACCCCAGTAAGGATGAAACTGGTCAGCCTGCTGCTGTTTGTCCTGCAGTTTTCATATGAATCACTGCTTTAACTGAACCAAAGGAATGATCTGCACTGCAAAAACACAATATATCATCACATATTTTAGTCTATTTTCTAGTCCAAATATATTATTACACATAAAAGAAGACAAAACTAATTTACAAGTAACTTTTCAGCAAGCTATAGTTGTTAAAAGTGAATAATTCCTTCATATTGATGAAACAGTAGTGGCAGACTTTGTGTTTTTGCAGTGTGATCCAGATGCATGTAAAAGCTGCAGGATTGCAGCTCCAGAGGACAGAAACTCTGCATGCTTATGCATATTTTATTTTTACTTATTACACCAGAGGAGTGTTCTAATCTGAACTTGTTTACTGGGAATGGCAATAACAGTGGGACTTATGGTTTACATAGTGAAGAACAGTCAGTTTTTTCTAGTTTTTACTTTTTTTTCTCATACTTTTTTGTTCTCAATTTTTTCTAAATGATGTTTGAGAGTTAAATCAGTTTAGTTTTAGTTTTTCATTCCATCTCCTGAACATAAATCCTCAGTTTTTTGGCTAAATGGCCCAGAATGAAGCCTGTAGGTTCAAAGTCTCTGATTTTGGCCTCGTTTTTGGATCTGTGACAGTGCGCCGCCTACTGGGTGGAAGCTGCAGCGCAGTGGAAACACCACAGGGACAAAAACTTCAGAGGGAGGAGGAAGAGGAGGGAGAGGAGGAAGAGGCTGCTTATAAAGCCGCAGCGCTGCACATGTGGAGCCAGAGAAACAGGATTCATGCTCAGCTCAGGTTCCTCTGCGGATTATTCCTCATTTCACAAAAGATGGATTTTAAACTCTGGATCTCCGCGCTGTGCGTGACGCTCTGCGCAGGTAACTGGCTCCCACTGAGCATGCTCAGTAAACCGAGAGGGTCCGGACGGCTGAAACGGTTCCGACACGCAGAAAGCAACTAAACTAAACCTCACGCCGTTTCTCTGCTTTCCTTCCAGCTCTGTGTGCGCCAGCCGCAGAGACGCGCTCCGCCGCACCTGCCAGTGCGCAGCGCCATGTGCGCTACAAGCGCTGCTCCTGCGCAACGTTCCTGGACAAGGAATGCGTCTACTTCTGCCACCTGGACATCATCTGGGTCAACACACCTGAGTGAGTGCAGCTGGAGGTTCGGACCAGGTTTCATCCAAACCAACCTGACGCTGTTTGCGCAGAACTCTGCTGCGGCACTTTGAGCTGAAAACTGAAGACCAAGTTTCTGTTTTTAAACCGAACTTCCATCAGAACATCTCAGCTTTTCAGTTAAACAATAATAAACAAAGTGGATCAAGTGATGCACGCAGAAAAAAATTATATTTTAAAAGCTGAATTAAATACTTCATACATTCAAAAACGTAATTATTGTTATTTAGTCAGACTCTTTATATGAACGGACCGCTGTAAGTAAAGAAACTATTTCGATGTAAATTTCTTCCCATTTCGTTTTTTCCCATTTCATACTCGAAGCTTCGTGCTTTCATCTTATTTCCCTTACAATTGCGCTTTTCGAGAAATATGAAAATGATCATTAAATTATTTAAATCTGAAATATTTTTAGTAACTGGATATTAACTTATTACGATTTTATTATTTCCATGTCATTTGGTTCTGATCCTGTAAAATTTGATAGATTTTTAGGCTCCGACTGAAAACAAAACAAAGAAATAAATTCTTTTGGTAGAAAATTATTATTATTATTTATTATTATTTATATAAACGTGAACAAATGATAGCAATTTACTTTAAATCATGAGCTCTCAATGATGGCAATAAAACGTCCAAAACTACAAAATAACCAAGACTTGTTACGCATGCGCAAGAACGTTTGTGGCGCACTAAGAAGTAGATTTATTCCTTTATGTTTGTTTGTTTCATTGTTATTTTATTGTTTCTCATTTTAATCTGAAATCTTCTCTCCTTCCAGGCGCGTGGTCTCCTACGGACTCGGGAACGCGCCCCGGGCGAAGCGCGACCTGTCGGTCTCCACGGCAACCACGCGCGCGCCCAGATGTCGGTGTCTGCATGGAAATGACAACAGCTGCGTGAACTTCTGCCTCAGGTGTGTTAAAAAAAAATAAAACATCACTCAGGCACCTGCGTGACCGTGAGAACTGGTTTGTGCGCGTGACGCTGACTGGAATGTGATCTCGTGCGATGCAGGTCAGAGATGGCGACGGGCGCACGCATGCGCTCTCCAGGTCACGCGCGGACAGAAGACACGGGCGAACCCGACAGGTGAGTCAAACAGAACACAGGTGGATCGGAACATCCTGGAACAGCCGGTGTTCCTGCAGAACTTCCGGGTTCTTCCCGGATGTTCCCTGCAGCTCAACCTTCATGTTCCGTCATGTTCGCACAGCAGCCCCGGTTCGTTCAGGGAATCTGGATCCGACCAGAACTTTACCCGCCTCGCTCATGTTTCCCGCCTTCTGGACCGGTTCCGGTCTCAAACGTCCATCCATCACGTGACTTTAATGACATCAGGAGGAATAAACACCTGCAGCTGCTGCAGCTTCAGTGACTAAAATCTTTGTGAAAAACACAAGTTACCAAATCTGAGTCCTTCTGAAGCGTACATCACCCCGTTTATAAATATGCAGAAAACTCTGAGAATCTGGAAAATTCAGAAGGAAACACTCTAAAGGAAAGAAATTCATAAAAATAGTAAATTCTGGGAAAAACTTTTAACAATTCCAGAATCGACAAAGAAAAAATGGTTTTGTACCATAGAATTCATATATATTTTCTTGATCTTGTGTTTCCTTTTTGTGATGGACATTTTTCAAAATGGCTGCCATGGTTTTAATGGAGAATATATATTTGTGCTAAAATCGGCAGTAGCTATTAGCAAACTAGCTAAACAAGAATTTAACTCCACCAGCGCTAAACGACTAGACACAAAAAATTAGTGGAAGCTAATGCTAAACCGCTAAACACAAAAAATAGGTAAGCTAACGCTAACCATTGAGACGAACGTCTGCGTCTCATCTTCATATCCTTCCAGTTTCTGACTGTTGTACATGAATCAAATGACCAAAGTCAAAAACTGGATGCAACATAAACTTCATCCAATACATGAAAATAAGGAACATTTTATGGCAAGAATTGGTTTTAAAGGCTCAAAAATGGCAGCCATCTTGAAAAATGTTCATCATCCTGAAATTCAACCGTTTAATGGGGAAAATCATAGAACCTAAATTTTCTGCTCGTATCCATAGTTGAAATATTTTTCCAGTAGTATGCTTCATTAGAACAGAGAATGAAAAACTGAGGATCCAGTCTCCCTGAACTCCTTCCTGTCACCTGACCTGCTTCCTGTTTGCTTTTGTGGGCGGAGCTTAGACTTTGTGCGTTCTGTTTCTATAAATATATTCTTCAGTAAAGTTTCTGGTTCTGGTTTCTGATGACTGTTGTTCCTCTGCAGGTCTGAGGGCGCCAGCGCCGCCGGCCGGGTCCAGCCCGCCGTGTTCGGAGCGGTCCGGCGGATCCGCCTGATGCTGGAGAAATGGCCGGCGCGGCGGCATCACCGGGCCAGAGCGTGGCAGGGCGACAGCGCCGCATCCTAAATGGGACGCATCCCCTCAGAGTTCAGACTGAAACACACGGCAGCAGGGCCGTAACCGGAGCTGAGCGGCGCCAGGGGCCGGGAGCGGACCCCTGGGCTGCAGTGGCCCCCCGCAGGTGGAAAACACCTGGACCCGATTCCCACAGAGCAAACAGAGACTCAGGGATTACAGCCGCAGTCTCACGGGAAACATGGAAGAGTCGCAAAACCTCAATATTTCCTGGTCAAAGACACAAAAGAGACAAAATAATATTTTGAATAATTTCATCAAATGTTTGAGAAAGCCAAGAAACGAGAGCTGCATCCCATGTAGGATGCAAAGAAATCGAGATCCAGAGAAGAAAATCTGATTTTCATCCTGAGCTTTTTTTCATGTACTTATTTTTACAGCCTGAATGATGTTAGAAGTTTAAATTGTTTGTATTTTTAAGACAAAAACTGTTTATTTGGTCAGTAAGATTTTCATCTTGTCTGAAATGTATTTAAAGTCTTAAAAATTATTTTTTAACTAAAGTGTTTAAATCTAAAATATGGTGGAAACTGTACCACATTTTCCTGATCCGCTCCATGTTTTCCCGATCCGCTCCACGTTTTCCGTTTTGAGGCCGTTTTTATCTGGAAAACGACTTGGACTGAAAGTGGGACTCTGAAAGAAGCATTTCAAAATAAACGCGAGGAAGAGGAGCTGAGGTGATGATGATGATGTCAGTGAAGGTGCTCCGGTTTTCCTCGGACTCGACTGAAACCAAAACCGCTGGACTTTTTTTCTCTTCACTCCTGTATTTATGTTTTCCTCTCTGATTTATTTATTAATTCCTGCGGAGGCCATATTGGTCCGTCTCATGTTTGTCGGGTTCATTTCTGTGAAATGGTGCCGAATTCTGGCCAATAAATTTATTTATCACTAACAGACCGTCTCCATGGTTACTGTCACATGTTTTTCCATCTGGCTGTGGATCCAAACAGGGGAAATCTGAGCAGAACTTCAATAAATTACCATCAGAAACCAAAAACACATCCAGAAGGATCCAAGTTCTGAAAAACTCAAAGTTTTCATGAAAACACGTCAGAAAAAAAATCCATAAATAAGACTTCAGATGATCAGAAATCAAGATGAGCATGAAACAAAAACTTCAAAAACAGCTAAAAATATCCAAACCCGATGCTGATGATATTCCAGACTATTAGGAGCTGCGACTGTTTTAACTGGGAATCAGAATCCATGAGGCTGAAAAACCAAAATAAAAGAAAATACTGAGGCTCATTCACCACACGTCTCCACTGAGCCCCATCTGACGGAAACAAACATCACCCACCATGTTTAACCTGCACAGAACCAAGACGAGCCGGTTCTGTACCTCTGGTACCGGCCCAGAGTTACACCTGGAGCCGTTCTAGAATCAGTTCTAGGATAGAAACCTGAAGGTTCCAGGAACAAAGACGGTTAATTCTGGAAAAATAACACAAACTTTTGTGGGTTTTCTTCATCAGAAGTAACCAGTAGATTCTCTGAATGGAACCTGAGCTCCTCCGGTTTGTTTCCACACTAACCTGAAGGTTTCAGGAAAGTACGTTTAAATAATAAACCTTCCAAGTCCCGGACATGTAACAGGATATTCTGGAAAAGAAACCTGTAAATTTCAGAAATGCAGAAATGTATCAAGGAATCTGGCCTGTGGATTTGAGAAAAGTAACTTATAATTTCCTAAAACTCACAAATGACCATAAAATGAGCTGAACGGTGTGTGAATTAACGCTGAATATTTTATAAACGTAGCTTGTAAGTTTCAGGAAATTAAGTTTTGAAAAAATATACAAGAAATCCTGGAAAGTAGCTTGTAATTTAATGTAAAGTCGCAGCGTGCTACATGGCTTTTATTTCTTTAAATTTGTAACCTGATTTTTATTTGCTTTTTGATGGAAGAAGCTTGTAAACGTGTCAGCATATCGGTTGCATCCTGAGGGTCTGCAGATGAAAACTTTTACTCTGGCATATGAGGTGATATGCATTGTCTCTTTTGAAATAAATATATAATTTTTGAAGAACAACCTGTAAGTTTCAGGAATGTTCTGTTTACGTTCCAGAAAAGCAACCTAGAATTTCCCAAATTAACTAATTTAAGCAACATGTAAGTTTCAGAAATGTAACCTTAACATTAAAGTATGCGGCCAGGAAACGGGGAAAAGTAATTTGCAGTTTTAAAAAAGTAAACCGTAAATTACTGTAAAGTAAGCTGTGCAATCTGGGAATGTGTCCTGAACATTATAAGAAGGCAACCTGTAACTCTGAGGAATGTCAGCTGCAGTGCTATAAAAACAGAGGAATTTATTCTCGTTCAGTGCTGCTGATGACGCTTCTTGTTATGCAACTAATAATCTGTTAATGTTCATAATGCTGCCACTAACTCTGCGGTTACAACGAGTCCAGACGTGTTTACTTCAGTATTTATTTCACCTCCAGATCAGAGATGAAGCAGCAAAACCAAAAGTGAGAGTTGAAGTTTGTGGAGAAGAGGAGCAGGGTGTTGAGCGAAGAGTCGGCCGCGGCTCTTTAATCTCAGAACCAAATCAGAGTAAACAGATTGTCATGATCCCGGAGCGGATTCTGTCAGCAGGCCGGATTTAAACACACATCCAGCTCCGTGTTGGTTTCCACCCTGTAATGATCCTCAGAAAAACTCAGCAGTTATTTTTTCAGATCCAGGTCAGCAGCTGACTGCCTCATCGCTTCACCACAAACCCACTCTGCTTAAAATCAGCGCAAAGGTGACCAAAGATGTTCTTCAGATCTGTGGCCTAAACAAAACATGCTCACTTCATTAAAATCATTCTTACATTAGAGAAATTACGATCCAGGAACAGAGTGTCTTCAGTCAGAGGCTTCTTCAAATTCGTTGCAACACAGACTGCTACAGGAGAGCATTCCTGTTAAATAAATGAGTTACAACAATATTTCACTGCAATGAAATACTTTTGGATTTGGATATAAAATCAGCTGACCAAACATGCTGGACCTCAGCGGGTTGCTAAGTGACAGCCTGGCCTTTGCTGGGGTTGCTAGGTAACGAGCAGTGCCTGCTGATTTGTGACGTTACATCTGGAAGGATTTTGAAACATTTTCCTGTCACCAAAATCTTTAACTTAGGAAATTCAGGTATGAACTTCTTTTTAAAACTTTTGGTCGCTTTTGGAAGCAGATGAGACCCAAATGAAAGTATGAAAAAGTGCAAAATGTGAATTTTTCATTACAGGTCCCATTTCAAGTCAGTCATTTTATCCGTCCTGCGGTGCAGCAGCTCCTAAACGCTCCCTGACAAGTCCGGACGCGGCGCAGATTAACGCGTGCCGGGTCTTTCTGGCTCTGGGATGTGATGCTTTAAGGAGCAGCGTGAATCTGTCCCTCCCGGTTAATGACTGTCATACAAGCTGTTTTTGGGCTCGGTTCAAACGCCGACACGCCTGCGTCTTGCAGCCGTCACTCATCAGGGATCTGCTGCGACTGGCAGCGGAAAACTATCCACCGCTGAGAGCTTCTAATCTGTCCGGCCCATTTAGCAAACAAATCTGCGGAGGATTGTGCGCCGCAGGCATTATCGTGACAAACGCTGCAGCCTGCAGAGCCTAAACATAATACTGAGGTCATGTTTCCCCGGCAGAGCCGCAGTTTGTTTGCGGAGCAGCTTGAAGACATGTCTGCCGCAGGAGACAATCAAGCTGCAAACGCTGCCTTCACAGACAGAAATGTGCCGACGCATGCAGCAACATAACGCAGCAAAGTTTCTCAAACACTTCAATATTTACTTTTCCACCACAGTTTAAGAGTTTAAGCTTCATTTGAAAGCAAATGAAAGTTTGCACTGCGTGAGCTTTTGCGAGGCTGAGATTTTTTATGCATCATAACTCAGGTGTAAAACCCACCTCAGATTAGCAACAACTCTACGGTTCCTTCTGATTCGTCTAAAAATCGAAACCAAACCTCAGAAAACTGCGAGCATCCTCAGCGATTCCACAGAAACTAAAAATAAAGAAACAGCCACTGCTGATCAAGGGCTGACGTCTTTCCAGCCAATCCCAAGGTGGAGAGACATTAGCAAGGATCCAGTTATTAAACGGCGGTTATAAGGTCATTTCTAAACAAAGTCAAACATTTAGCCTGAAGTCAGAGCGTGCAAAGCTCAGAGAAAACACAAAAACTCAGAGGTTAAAGGTTAAAACTGCAGGTATTCTTGGCCATGTCCTTTCTGATCACCTCTGCTGAAAACATGAAGATCTGAATGTGAGAAAAATAAGGTGATTTTGTAGATCTTTGAAATTTGCATCATCTGATGAGCTCCTGTTTGTGTTTATTGGGACCGTCACCATGTCCCGCTGCGTCAGGAAAAACTGTTTCAATGTCCTGAGTGCCTGATAAACACATCGGCTGAATCACTCAAAGTACAGCACTGTGTCAGTTTGATGTTTTTTTACACAAGTATTTCTAAATTAAATAAGTTTGGTGAAAATAAACAAGATTTATATTTTTCTTTTAATGCATCTTTAAAAATAAAACTTGATACCACCAGAAAATCTATTTACCATTAAATGTTCCACATTTGCACAGAAAACATACTTGAGGCGAGTAATTGTTCATCGGCGCAGACCGAGAGTCTGCTTGGTTTTGCATGAGAGTACAGAATGTCTAACTTCTGTTTTGTTTTTGTGTCTGCTCCGTTTTCAGGTTCTGCTGGACGTTTCTGTGAACGGGGAGTTTTTCCTCTCCACTGTCGCCACATGCATGCTGGGTGTGAGGGATTGTCTGCTGTCGCTACATACAGGACTGAGTGCTGCAAGGCAACAACTCGGTGCTTTGCTGGGTTAAATTAGAAAGAAGTGTTTTAATCTAATTTAAATAATAAGCTGAACTTAATGCTCTGATTGGTAACTAGGACAAATCAGGATGTAATTAAACTGAAATTACTTTTTTGTACATGAAATTAAATGAAATCTATTTTAAACAAGTAAAATGTCAGAGAAAAAATAAAATTAAGAAAACAAAAATATCATGACAATATTAAAAAATAAAAAAACTTCCATATCCATTTTGAAAAGGAAGACGACAGAGTTCATCAAACCCCTTCAACAACCGTCTCTTCTAAATGTCCTTCATTATTTGTATCTAATTTTTACTCATTTCTACTCCTTCCAGATGATGTTATATAATAAATTTATTATTATGCAGTCTTGAATGCCTTCAAGATTATGTTTGTGGTTTATTGGTTCTATATAAATAAACTGAATTAAATTTGAGTCTCTCTGGACCTGATGATGAAGTTCTGACTTGTTCTGAGCCAACAATGAGAAATCTGGATAATAAATCGATTTCTGCCTATTTTATTGAAACTGGTGGAGTTTATTACCAGCTGCAGGTTCAGTTAAGCTCACCACCATAAGAAACGTTTCTGGATGATAAAATGTTCCAGAAATTATTGTGATAAAAGTTTTGAGACCATTTTCCAGTAACATAATGATAATGTCATAATAATCCCAGAACTCATTCTCACAGCTCCA
Organism: Poecilia mexicana; assembly: GCF_051168715.1. Lineage (NCBI taxonomy): Eukaryota > Metazoa > Chordata > Actinopteri > Cyprinodontiformes > Poeciliidae > Poecilia > Poecilia mexicana. Next base: position 26,581,405 of record NW_028263380.1, on the reverse strand, counting down.
TAAACTTTAAATTCTAATGAACATTTAAACACTGGAACTGGAAAACATTTTAAATATCCAAAATAAATAAATAAAAAACAACAGAAACAATAAATAAAGTGAATCATGAAGAATCTGTAAACTAAACTGTCCTTCAAAACAAGAAACTGAAGAGTTTCCATCCAGTCAGAAACAATAAACCATTTAGATCAAACTTATTGAATTTGTTTTAATTTATCATATGATGGACTGATGCATTGATGGACTGGTCCTGCTCCAGACTGGTCCTGCTCCAGACTGGTCCTGCTCCAGACTGGTCCTGCTCCAGACTGGTCCTGCTCCAGACTGGTCCTGCTCCAGACTGGTCTCTGCAGCTCCTCCAGGTCCGGTCTGGCCTACCTGGCCGCTCAGCCTAACAACGCCTCCCTCTGTGCAGCGGATCGTCTCAGACAGGAGGCAGAGTCGTTAGCAAAGCCAGCGTTAACATAATAGCTCGTTACCCGGTGAGGAATCTCCTCGACTCGCCGGGAATTCCTCGGCTCGGGAACAATAGGAGGCTGTGAGAGGAACGTCTGGGAGGGGCCGGCGGCCTCTGACGTCCAACCGGCCGGCTCTCCCTCCGCACGCCCTGTTTTCCAGCCAGCACTCCCAGGTGTGCCCTAGCATCTCACGAAAGCCTTCCTCGGCCCGGCGGGGGGATTAATCACGACTTGGATTCCGGCCGGGCGGAGCCGGCCCGCCAGAGGTCCGACTGTGGCGATCTGTCACCACGAAAACCGAGAAGCCTCTCAGGAAAATCCCAGAGATATTCAGAAAATGCTGCGCTCTGACAGGCGAGCGGTTCAGGTGGGGAATGTTCAGAATGTGAGAAATTATCCCCGCAGCTTCAGAAAGGAAAATTAACTCCCATGCAGAGAAGAGGAAAGCAAAACACCTGCAGAAACACAGACAGGTCCAAACGCACGGCCGCTGCAGAACCACACCGAGAACCACAGAGAACCACAGAGAACCACCGAGAACCACTGAGAACCACTGAGAACCACACAGAGAACCACACAGAGAACCACAGAGAACCACAGAGAACCACAGAGAACCACACAGAGAACCACTGAGAACCACAGAGAACCACAGAGAACCACAGAGAACCACAGAGAACCACAGAGAACCACAGAGAACCACTGAGAACCACAGAGAGAACCACACCGAGAACTACAGAGAACCACAGAGAACCACCGAGAACCACACCGAGAACCACAGAGAACCACAGAGAACCACAGAGAACCACAGAGAACCACAGAGAGAACCACAGAGAGAACCACACCGAGAACCACAGAGAACCACAGAGAACCACAGAGAACCACAGAGAACCACAGAGAACCACAGAGAACCACACAGAGAACCACAGAGAACCACAGAGAACCACACCGAGAACTACAGAGAACCACAGAGAACCACCGAGAACCACACCGAGAACCACAGAGAACCACAGAGAACCACAGAGAACCACAGAGAACCACACAGAACCACAGAGAACCACACAGAGAACCACAGAGAACCACAGAGAACCACAGAGAACCACACAGAGAACCACAGAGAACCACAGAGAACCACACCGAGAACTACAGAGAACCACAGAGAACCACCGAGAACCACACCGAGAACCACAGAGAACCACAGAGAACCACAGAGAACCACAGAGAACCACACAGAACCACAGAGAACCACACAGAGAACCACAGAGAACCACAGAGAACCACAGAGAACCACACAGAGAACCACAGAGAACCACAGAGAACCACAGAGAACCACACAGAGAACCACAGAGAACCACAGAGAACCACACAGAACCACAGAGAACCACACAGAACCACAGAGAACCACACAGAACCACAGAGAACCACACAGAACCACAGAGAACCACACAGAACCACAGAGAACCACACAGAGAACCACAGAGAACCACAGAGAACCACAGAGAACCACAGAGAACCACACAGAACCACAGAGAACCACAGAGAACCACACAGAACCACACAGAACCACAGAGAACCACACAGAACCACAGAGAACCACAGAGAACCACAGAGAACCACACAGAGAACCACAGAGAACCACCGAGAACCACAGAGAACCACACAGAACCACACAGAACCACAGAGAACCACACAGAGAACCACAGAGAACCACAGAGAACCACAGAGAACCACAGAGAACCACACAGAACCACAGAGAACCACACAGAGAACCACACAGAACCACACAGAGAACCACAGAGAACCACAGAGAACCACACAGAACCACAGAGAACCACAGAGAACCACACAGAACCACACAGAGAACCACTGAGAACCACAGAGAACCACACAGAGAACCACAGAGAACCACAGAGAACCACACAGAACCACAGAGAACCACAGAGAACCACAGAGAACCACCGAGAACCACAGAGAACCACACTGAGAACCACTACATATGACCAGGAATTCAGGTCCAGTTTCTACTGCTGAGATATTCTTACACTTCAACTGAGACAAAACCAACTGAAAGTAACTTTGCAGCAAGAAATAAGAGGATTTAAGTCAATAATTCCTAAATACAGCAGTATTTTATTATAAATTTACACAACCTTAGTATTTATTTAAGATACCAAATTGAAAAAGGTAAATACTGCTGCAAATAAACCTTGAAAAAAGTAGCAAAAGTAGAATTTTTATTTGATTTTAATGCATCTTTACAATAAATCCAATGCATTAAGAAAGCATAACATTTGGACTGAAAACATAACCACACACTGCAAAAACAAAATCTTAAGTATTTATGTCTAGTTTCTACTGCAAATATCCCAGTATGCTTCAAATAAGACAAAAATAAACTTACAAGTAACTTTTAGCAAGAATTAGAAACTAATCTGCCGGAACAGGCGCCTGCTTCCAGCTGAAAAGTTACCTGCAAGTTAGTTTTATTTCAAGTGCAATAAAATATTTGCACTGGAAACGAGACCAAAAATACTTGCTAATATTGAGTGTTTTTGCAATATTGAGTGTTTTTGCAGTGCTGATGCCGTCCCGCAGCAGTGTGTGACCACGCCGGTGTCTCAGCAACACTGGTTGTTTTTCAGAGGTTCTGTTCGGATCGGATCGGCTCTGCCTCAGACTTTCCTCCTGTCCGGAGTGACTCCTACTTTCCACTGGATTCTGTCTGAGGCGTGTTCTGCTAGTCAAGCATAACCGGGTCGCTTTTTGTTCCACGAGGATTTGTTGAACGGCGGATTAAACGGATTTCTGCAGTTTCAGTGTTGCAGTGAACCGGTTGGTACCAAACAGTGAGGTCCTCCTCCTCACCGTTTGTTTTCCTGGCTGTTTGCTTCCATCGCTACGCAGGAGAGGAAACCCTCCACATCCCGCTCATCGCTCCGGAGGGAAGCGTGGATGTTGACGGACGTCAGCGGCGCGTGAAGGAGGCGTTACGACTCGATAAAAGACGTTTCACCACAGATTAACTTCAGTCTGTTTTCATTTGCTGATCTGATGTTTAAATGCAGCAGCAGCTTCTGCAGGTTTGTTATCACAAGTCAGATCTCAGGTCTGAAGTAACAAACGAGTCAACGTCACATCTAAATTATTACAAAAACACTTAATAATCATCTTTAATGTAAGAGATGTAATGTTTCATTTACCGCCCAGAAAAGCTGGTTTATAATGATTGTTGCATAAATCAGGCTGGAATTACCCGACTGCTGCTTGGAAACGGGAAACTCAGAGGTTTGGTCATTTTTAAGATTATTTTTGTTATTTTTGGTATGAAATAAAGTTCATGGTCTGTGCACACAGAAATATTCACCAACTTAAATTAAAACTTTTCTACCATCTCAGCTTCAGCCAATAGCTGCGTTTCTGTATCAAATGTTTGTAAAACGTTGTAGATTTTCCACTTATGTAAAAAAAAAACAAAAAAAAAAAAACACAATTTCACAATTGCAATGTTTCCATTAAGTAAGAAACACAAATAACATCATCTCACATCATCTTCCAACCATTTCCTGTTGTCGTCTTTGTCGTTTCTGCCAGTAGTAACATCCGGTTGTTGATCATGCAACTCGAGTGAAACAAAAAAAAGTGTTTCCGTCGCAATTTTACAAAAAAGGAAATTATTTTGATACGACCAAAAAAAAACACTTCATCGCAGAGTTTTTTCAAAATGTTGGGGTTTCCATTAAGCTAATTTATTTTGAAAAGTCAAATAGTCCAGTAATACGGTCAATGGAGAGGCAGCTGCTGTTCTGTGCTAATTAAACGCCTCATGTGGAGCAGAAATTACCTGCAACATCAGCTTCTCTGTGAGCATCAAAACGAAACGCAACAAGGTGTGGAAAAACTAATCTGGAGAAATCAGGAAGCTCTGATCACCTTAGCTGCTAACCATCATCAGATCAGATGATCTGAAAGGATCTAAAAGGATCTGCTGAACCCCAACCAGACGGGTTCTGCGACAGGCCCGGTTCTGATCCGGACAGACTCCAGGCCGGCTGCAGGCCGGAACGTCTGCACAGAAACGTGGAGCAACTAAAAATACCAAACAAAAACTTCTCCTCCTCCTCGCTGCAGCAAACCAAAACACAAACAGAGGTTCTGCTCGTTTCCATGCGGACGTTCTCCTTATTTCACAGTTTTATCTCTGAGATAAACGCCGAGCTATCGCCGCTTGTTTAGCCTGGTTTTAAACCAAAGTTTTTAAACACAATTTCAAATGTTAGAACAATATGATCTCTTTTAAGAGAAGATTGTCACATTAGTCAAAATTTTCTTTCTCCAAACTTCGACTTGGATAATCAGGAATCACTTTGGCTGCTTCAGCTGAGGGAAAGTTTATTCACTATTGACGAACTGATCAGGTCATTTAAATGTTTGATCAATGATGATTTTAGCATTTAGAAGAAACAAAAACAGTATTTTTACAACAGCAATCATTTCCTCCAGGATTCCTGCAGTAAGCAGCCATTAAATATTCATATTAGGAGCAGAGGGGACGTCACACTGTGTGAGACAAAGTCATAAACCTGTAGTAGAAGAACAAGTGTTTAAAAATGAAAAATATTTAGTTAATCGCTGCATGAGAGTCTCATGTCTGTCATGATACGCCAACAACTCAATATCCAGGCAGCAGAGAGATAATCAACAGTAAAAGGACCTTAGTGACACCATGAGCTGTTAGCTAGCACTGCTAATCCACCTCCTTTGCTTTTGCTGCTTCTCTCTGTCTGGCTGTATGGTCAGAAAGCCGGGTAGAGAGATGTTAGAGTAGGGGATAAGACCCTGCAGACGCGTTTCTCTAAATGATGTAATGAATGTAATAATCTTTTCACTACTCTGAGTTTAGGGGTCGTAGTTCAGGTATTATTTCAGCTTTTGAGCATATTAGCTGCCCTTAGTTGTAAAAACCTAGTTGCCACGGTTACGCATCATCACAACTGTCTCCAAGTAAAAAAGTAAGAGCAGAAATCTTTCCAGCTCCACAGCATCAAGAAGCAGAGTGAGAATCTGACAGCAGCAGTTCGAACAGAATCAGGACCAACGCAGCCAGCAGAGCTGCTTCATGAGCGGCGCTGAATCAGAATAAATGTCTTTGTGAACTTAACTTTAGTTCTGAGGCGAGTAAAAGGAAGCTAACATTTTTAAATCCAGCTCAGAAAACAGCAACTTTTCAGTATTTCATTCAAACCTCCAGTTATCTGCTTGAAGGGTTGCTCTCTCTCGCTGTCTGGCAGCCTGAAGGAACCAAAGACTTCACATTCATTTAAAGATTCATTTATCCATTTCTGCTTCATCTGACTTCATCTTCTCACATTTAGATGACACCAGAGACTGTGAGGTAAGCTTCATTTGCTCCGGATCATGTTGTGGTAGCGCTAGCATGGGGCTAAACATGCTAAAGATTCTGGCCAGCAGCTGCATTCTGAAGCACGGTGGTGGAGGATGATGATCTGGGCCTGTTTTGCTGCCACAGATCAGTTGAATGAGCTGAAGCTGATAACAACTCCAAACAGGGCAGCTATTCACAACAGAAAGACTGAAAAAGAAAGAATCAAGATGCTGAGACGGCCTAGTCAAAGTACACACCTCAATGTAAATGAATGAAGTATTTCAATAAAGTTTTTTTGAATTTGAAACTGTAGGTTTGTGTAGAATCAAATGATAGGCAGAAAGTCTGGCTCAGACAGAGTGTGGGTGTTAATTTTGTGTTTTTTAGTGAAAGTCTGCAGCTTCTCTGCCACGATTTGGCAGAATTTCTGTAAACATTCATCACTTTTATCCAGTTTAGTTCTGTCTGGACCGGCCCGAGTTCTACTCAACGGAGCGTTGGCGGCAAAACCCAGTGGAGAGCCTGAAAAATACGACTTCCAGTCCACTGTTTGTCTGTGTTTATGCTAACGTCCATCTCGTGGTGAAATCGGAGGCCTGTAATTAGGCGGCTGCTGCTTTTCTGTTTACGGCTTCTGCTGCCGCAGCGCCGCATGCAGCTGCAGCACCACATGCTGCGGCAGCGCCGCATGCTGCTGCAGCACCTCTGGCTCCCCACTTCCGCATGTCGCTCTGCCCCGCTGCCGAATGCGATGCCTTCCTCGCCGCTTCGCCACTATCTGCGTGAAACCAAACAAGATTGTGAGCAGCTGCAGGCAGCCGAGATGACGAAGTTTTTCCCAAACAAAACTCCAACTCTGTCAACAGAGAGCGAGCGAAAGGGGGCACCCAAACACGGAGACGCAGTATCGCAGTCGGAGGTGAACTTCAGCCTGAAACGATGCGTCAGTCAGAAAGACAGCAGGGGGAAGGGTTATGACGTAACACCGTGATGCTAAAATACAGAATCTTCTGTTCCTGAGAGGAAATTCTGTTTTGTTCCTGCTCCATTTCTGCAGATCATTCACAAAGCAAAAAGAAACAACGACACACCGATTCAGACACAACACACTGGTTTCTCCCATCACGTTTCTGAAAAACGTTCATTTCAATCGAGTGTAAACACAAACATTTGGGTCTGCTGTTTAAGTCCGCGGTTAAGGACCGTCAAGCCCGTTCTTTGCACAGACTGCCATTAAAATACTGACTTTGATCAAATATATTGTGTAGAACTGCCATCCTGTTGCTCCTAAATAAATCCCTTTCCCAGGACTCCTGAATGGAACGAGGCTCATTAGCAGGAGTCTGCTAACCTCCGATCTACAGGAAGGGGAGGCAAAACTACAACTAAACATATTTACAGTAAAATCCCTGTTTTTTTAATTTTCTTGCACAAAACCAGAAATTTAAAAGATAATCTTTTGATGTAGCGTTTAGGCCAAAGAAGATTTCTCAACAGTTTTTGTTTTCCAAATTCTGTGGACTTGTTTCAAGTGTAACATTTGTTTATTAAGCATTTACTAAGCGTCTATAAAGCACTTATTAATGAATAATACTTGTTAAATGTTTATTTATTAAGGGATTATTAAGTGATTAAGCATTTTTTTGCTTAATAAAGCTTTTATTAAGCAAAATAATTTTTAACGCTGGAGTTCTAAGCATTTACCAACATTTTAAGCCTTTATTAGGCATTAAGCTGTTATTAATAAAAAGCTAAGCATTTATTAAGAATTTGTCAAGCATTTAAGTGTTTATTCAGCATTTATTACCTGTTTAAGCATAATGATAATCATCCAGCAGGGAAACATGTCGCTAAATAAACATAATTTAATGAAGCTTCGAAGCAGATAATTTGCCTCAAGGAATTTAAATGAGAGCAACTTCAATCATTCTTTTGAACGTTACACCGCCAGTGTGCAACCTGGGCCGCTCCCTCTTAGTAGCTTCTGCCATCGTTTTAGTTGACATGGAGCTTTAGCAGAAGTTCAAGCTGGAAGACTCCGCCCCCTCCGTTCACCCATCGACGTCATGCTCATCCCCATCCGCAGCCTGGACCTCACCCTCCACGTTCAATCAGCAATCAGGCTCTGCATAAAAGGATCCACACCCAAACCGTCAGACGCTTCCCAGCTGCGTTCAACCCACCACCTCCCCATCTCCACCCTCATCCTTCGGTTCTCCAGGATGGAACCCTTCCTGACCACCACCACCAGTGTCGGGCCCCGGGGGAGAGCATCCCTAATCAGTTATCGGGATGTTCATCGAGTTCACATCAAATCTCAGCTCAAATCAGCTGCCGGGGCCCGAGCGCCAAAGAACTGTTATTTATTGCTGTCATTAAATCTTTTAATTGTTCCTTGTTCTCCGTCTGAGTCTCTCCAGATTGAACTTTGACCTCTGTGGCAGAAGTGATGCTGTTTTCCCCCCTCTTAGTTTAGGACCTGGTTCATAAATGTTCACCAGGTTTGAGGCTGAAGGTTTGGTGAGACAATTCCAGATGCTGCTTGTTAGCCGCTTTCATCCGTCCCAGAACCAGCCTGGATCTGTGTTTGGGTTCATGGTTCTGTTGGACCCAACTGGGTCCAAGTTTCAGCCACTTATCTGCTCATTTCAGGGGAAGTTTAAGATCTTAGAGGCACTTCGTTTCTCAGTACCACCGGCTGAAAAGCGTAGCATGATGCTACCACCATCATGCTTTAGAGTTGGTCAGCAAACCTGAATCTGTGTGTCCAAACAGCTCAATTTTTATCAAATGTTCCTACAGAAGAGCTTTAATCCCCCATGTGAACTTTAAATTATGATGAATCTATTTTAGTGAAATATTCTGAGGCTCATCCAGGTGGAGCAACTGCTCAATCTGCACATGACGACCTCTGAACTCTGGAGTATCTGACTCTTTGACATGACCGAAGATCTAATAAATTTAGAGCAGCTTATCACTCAAACGGTTTCTGTTTGGACCTGGAAGTAAAGGGAGAAGTACACAAATCTTGTTTGATGGCTGTAGTAAAGTTCAGGATGAACGAAGCACATGGTTCGTTATCGGCGACTCTTTCTGCACCAAAACACGGCTCTTCTGGATAAGGATCCAAAATAAACTCACTTCTTGTCAAGTGTAAACACTGACCAGCTTGTTCCCCGGTAATCAGGTTGTTTCCACTGATGCTGTGTACACACAGAGCATCTATTTCCAGAAGGATATCAGTGAATAAATATAAAACAAAGCCACGCTGCAGCATCAGAGACGATGCTAACATATAGAGATGCTGGTTTATTTCCCAGAATTCAAGTGTTTCACCTCAGCATCACCTTGTTAGGACAATTAGAGCAGTCGAGGAGTTTTGTTCAATAAAAAGCTGAGTTAGTATCAAGTTATTGTTTTTTGTAAACCTCCAGTCTTTATTCTCAAGTCAGAGTCTGAAATTTGGAGCTGCAGGTTTTAAAACAAAATCACAGTTACATGTAAGATGTAAATAATCGACCATGTGTTCCTTTAAAATCTGAATTTATCTCAAATTGAGATGAAACTTGTGGAACTGAATTTACAAAGAATTTAAAATTTAAATTTAAATTTAGCTGGAAGAATATCATAAAGAGATTTATGGTGCTGCACATAACAGTCTACAACAAAAATGCAACAATTTCTCCACATATTTGCATTAATATGATTCCAATCAACATCAAAATGTGTTTCATCAACTTTATATTTTTTAAAAGTAGTTCAACCTTTATTTCTGTCCTCATAATGAACCAACTGGCGCCATTTTTAATTCCTAGCAGGAAGTCGTGGTTGTTTTGAAGCAATCTGATTGGCTGATAGGTTTTAGTTTTACGCTACACTGCCCCCTATGGGCTTGGCATGTTTAAAGCAGCGATCAGCGGCTTCTGAAACACTGAAGTGACAAACATGGAAAAAAGGAAAATAGAAAGCGGGCAAACATTTTTTCACACCACTGTAGATTTATAAGTTTAATGTGTTAAAAAATAAACTGCTGTAATTTTCTGAATATTTTTCTGAACCTGCTACGCTGAACTCTGAGAAAATCTAAATAAATTAAACACTGATTGTGTGAAAATAAAGCAAAGTTCAACTTTAACTCTGTTCTTGCTGATCTACGGAGCTCCAAAGGGACCGAAAACATGGTTCTATTTTACAGGATTTTTGCGGGGTACATTTTGGAAACACAGAAGTTTCTCTGTATTACATTCCCAATGAACATTTACATTTTGTTTTACACTTTAAGCTTTTCCTCAAAGCTGTGACCAGAAACAGTAAAGCAGCTTTAACTCTCCATTGTGCTCTGGTACGCCTAATTACAGATTTAAAAATACTTAGAGCCGGATTCCTCTGCCTCACCCTCAGAGGTACCTGAAGTCATCCAGCTCGTCTAACTGGTAATAAATAGCAGCTTTGCAGACGAGATTCCTGTGTTTAACTCCGACTCCAGATCAGAAAATTTAGATCAAGTTTTCCTTAAAAACAAAAACAAAGAAAAAAACAACATAAAACTGAAAACAGCTTTAGAGAAAAACGCTCATGTTTGACCTCATGAGCTTCACATCGAGTTCAGTTTTTACATCCTAAACTAAACCAGTAACAGGTTTTAATTGGTCTGACTGGCCTTTATAGCTCCGCCTCCAAGCTGTGATGTCATCTGAAAGCATTAAAAAACAAATGTTTGGTACTGCTGCACATTTAAATGAAGGACAAATCTATCAAATTACCAGGCTGGTTTCATGAACTGTATTTCTCTCATTAAAGTTTAGATGATTTTTGATATTTCAGATCAACCTTTAGATCCGATTCAGTCGGATTTAAGTTCAAAGGAATACAATGAAATTGTGCAGATAAAGTATACAAGCCCAAATTCAATAGTTCTTTATGTATTCAAATCAATTTAAGTTAATTTTAATGAGGTTTAATTTTCAAAATCTAAACACTTGATGAACTGATCAAATCAATTTATCGCCCAGGTTCACGAAGCCTCAAACCCAAAGTGTTTTCTTTTATTTAACATAAATCTGCTGCAGCTCCAGGCCTCCTCACGTGAAGTTTCCCCGTGTTCAGCTCAGTTTGGGATCAGTGTTGGTTTTATTGGGCAGCTGGTGGAACAAATGGATGGATCTTAACGTTTCTGGTCCATAAAACCAAAACAAAGAGCTGAAACTTTCTCTGGATTCTGCAGAATCTGGTTCATCAGTGAGTCATTCCTCATCAGGCACAACCAATCAATCAACGCTCAAAATAAAAACTTCAGGATTTAGAGGCTTTGACATGATGCAACTATGTATTAAATTGGGCAGAAAGTTGCAGAAATCATTCACCACGCTCCATTAAACTCTGTCTCCGTGTGTTTATTAGCGTTTGGACAACAGTGGCGGTCGGCTGCAGGGAGAAAACCAGAACAAAAAGCCTCCAGCAGGGAGAGACTGCGCCTGTTTTTACAGAAATGAACATGAAGCTAAACTTCTGTCAAACATTTTCAGGTGTCAGTCATGGTGGGGATGTCTCTGCACAGGAAGTGGCTCCAGTGCATTTCTCTGCCTTAAACTATTGTGCTGCATGTTTGTTGGTCACTGAACCTGAAAAGAGCGGCGGGTCCTGAAAGGCCGGAGGAAGACGAGAGCTGCAGACAAAAGACTGAAAGGATGACAGGAAAAAAGGGAAGGTTAGAGGAGGACGTCTGCAGGACGTCCCACATGGAGACGGCGTCCGCAGCAACAGGGACACGTCCCAAAAGCCTCGACATCACCACATATCCGGCCTTACAGCAAAAACAGCTGCAAGGTTTAGAAAAGGATTTTTAAAGCTTCCAATTCATAAACGTTTCCAATTTTTCAAACTTCAGGAGGAAGAAAACGTACCGGGAATCCCTCAGATGTGACTAAAGTTCAACTTCTGTTTTCAGCACATTGGTCCTTTTACAAGCTGATTCTGCTGGAGCAGACGACTCAGTTATCGCCTGGTCATGGTGCATAAAATATCTAAGAGTCCAATATTATCAATGACGAGCTGAAACCAGTAATGAAACAAGATGAACTGGTTTTCTCCAAACTAACAACAGAAGCTAGTTTGGAGACTAACCTCTCCAAACTAACTTCAACTGAATCGTTACGTCAGAGAACATCGTTTTGTTCCAAAATCTTCACCCGTTTTCAAAAGAATCTGCAGTTTGGAGTAAAAACATTTCTGCAAAAACTCAAGAGGATTCAAAGGCCACCAAGAAATAAACGCTTCCTACGTATTTTAATACTTCCAACACCAAAATGTACCTGAAAATGCTTCGATACGCCAGTGGAAACCGTCTCAGCGCTAACACACATGCTAACATCATCAGGGATCAGCCAATCAGCACCAAGGAAAACGAGTGACGCTCCTGGATTGGCTGCTTTCCAAATGCCAGTCAATAGCATGTCAGCTAGCATACATGCTACATCTTTTATTTATCCTCCTAATATTCATTTCCTTTGGAATATTTCAGATATGCAGCATGGCTGCAGCTTAAGATTCAAACCTCCAGCTGATGGACTTGATGCAGATGAAAGTTTTCTGTTCGTTTTTAAGATCTTCTTAAATGGTCAGTAAAACACAAAGTCTTGTTTCCTTTATTAGCCACGTTTATTACTTGGATTTTAGTATCACTGAAGTTGTGCTGCGAACATCCGGGAACCGTTTCCTCAGCAGACTCTGGCACCCAGTGATTAAACTTGACCAGAGATGGAAAGGAGTTTACTGTTCTCATTTCTGTTGCTGAGATCGACACTAAAAACATTTTTCACACAACAAAATATAAAACAAAAAGTTGGAAACCCATACATTTTTCTTTTAAGACGAAAATATCTGAGGAAGTTCAATAAGTTGTTCTTTTCTACTTTGTTTTATGAAAACATTTCATGTGTAAAATAAGTATTTTTAATTGGAATAAAAATGGCTGCTGAGTGTTTTCAGCTTGGTGATTCTGAGCCGTTTGTTTCTTTTCGACTGACCCTCAATGCTGGTTGCATTTCAACACCTTGGTGATGCTATCAACACCTTGCAGTGAATTGTGGGTAAAGTCTCACCTGATGTGCAGATAAACCCGCGGTAACGCCAGAGGATGCCGATAGTATCGGATGAAACTGTTACCCTGAAGCGAGTCTCAATCCAAACACACCCTGGAAAAACACTTTAGAGTAAACATCGGCGCTGCAGGAATCATTCCATTCGTGCCGATCTGAGCTCCCAATGATCCGACTTTTACTGACACAGAAAATACCTTAAAGTCGCAGCTAATCCAGAACGCTGCACGCATTTAATTCCCCGAGCTTTACTCATTCTGGCTCATTTGGTTTGCTGAATGGCAGCTAATGCAGGGTTTGTTCCCAGCAGTTCACCTGCAGAAGGTGTGAAGGGCTGCGCCTCCAACATCACTTTGTTTGTTAGAAACCACCGAGCAGGAGAGGGAACACGCAGCGTTTCCACCGCAGCACGAATCCGACAGGCTGCTCCTGCTGCAGGACGGGGAACACTGAAAAACTCTGCCTCGTTTTCACAACTTCATCTGATTACAAAACAAGTCAGGATTTATAACACGCAGTTGATTTCAGTCACTCACAAAAAGGAACGACCTAAAGTCAGTTATTACAGCTGGAAACCAGAGATCAGCTGAAATCTGGGTTTGGACCTTCAGAGCCACAGAAACAGTTGCAAAGTCGGTCTTCTGTCACCTGAAAAACATTTCCAAGTTTAAAGGACTAATGTCTCTGCAACTCAAACATCTTTAGTCGCATTGATTACTGCAACAGTGTCTTCTCAGGTCTGCCTAAAAAATCCTCCAGCTGCAGCTGATCCAGAACGCTGCTGCTGGCGTTCTGACTAAAACCAGGAAGACAGAGCACAACACCCAGTTCTACAGTCCTTCACAGAGAAAACAGACTTTCAACTACTGCTGCTAGCTTAGAAATCACTGAATGGTTTAGCACCACAATACATTAAAGATCTGCAGATCTGCATCCCCAGAAGCAGCTGAATGCTGATCCAAGACCTCCAAAAATCCAGAACGAACCTCCAGAAAACTGCAAAACAGCTGAAACACTGAGTTCCTTTAAATCAAGACTAGAACCCACCTGGTTGGAGTTTCTTATCCCAACCTGGGGAAACTGATCAGGACCAGTTCTTGAGATGGCTCCATGGAAGAAAATAACCAAAATATACAGTTTTTGTACCGTAGCATCAGAATTAGCTTAAATGTTGCTGTTGTTCTGGTTCACCTTGAGCTATTAATGTTTAGAGATTTTTATGAGAAACAGCTGCAGAGGTTTTCAGTTTGAATAAAAGTATTGGTGCCGTGTTTTGTGATGTTTTTACAGAAAGTTTTTACACCCTGAGGATCTTTCCTGCCTTCATGACTCCGAGCAATAAAACATCTGAACACGCGGCTTCGCTCTGGTTCTGCATCATCTTTCATTTACAAACAGAGTTATCCACATTCTTCATCTGATGCTGGTTTCACTGGCAGCCTCCTCAGCCCCCAGTCCTCCCAGTCCCCCCCCTGATGTAATGGGCTGTGGGGAAGCCTCACTGAGCATGAAATATCTTGGCAAAGCTCTGCTGTTACCTCCAGTTTGTAAAACTAGCACCTTCTAATTCCTGACCTGTCACTTAGAGAGCGCCTGGGAACAGGATCCTGGTCAGAGGTGAACCCAGGGGTCAGAGGTCAGACCCCCGGCAGGCTGATTAAACCATGAAAGACGCAGCGGAACAACAGGAGCGCCATAAACTTGTGCTGCTGCCGAACCGCGGAGAAGGCCGCAGGCGTCAAGCGACGGCTTCTTCTCATGGAGGGCTCAGGGGGTCAGCAAGGGGTCAGAGGTCACAGGCCTTAGCGACATTCAAAGGGCGCAGAGATAACTAATAACTTCAAAGGAATCACATCAGGATCTTTTCACAAAGCTGCTTCAGTTCATTAAAGTTTGCAGATATGTTCTGCATTTTAATGATGTCTGGACTTTGACTAGGCCATTCTAATTAATTTCTTTCCAGCTTTTCTGTTGCTCTGCTCAGGTTCTGTGTTCTGATGATGACCCAGTTTGGACCCAGGTGTCAAATAGATGGACTCATACTTACCTGTAGAAGGCCTTGGTGGTCGCCAACACAGGAGCTAGATAAGGACTTAGCATGTTTTGCTAACTTTGAAAACTCTTAGCAACTTCTAAAGTGCTAATTTACATAGTTGAAGTTAGCATTAGCTTCAGTTAAATACCATGTTGGTTTAGCGCTTTAGCATTAGGCCATTGGAGCTAATATCAGGCCCAGAGTTAAATCAGTAACAGAGTTAGTAATACCCAACAACTATAAAATTGAAACTATGAAGGAAAGAATAATTTCCTGAACCCAACGTGTGTAATAACAGATCTGATCCTGTTGAGGGCGACATGCTGTGTTGTAGCACGTCTCATTGAAACAGGCTGATATTTAGCATTAGCTTCTGCTAAATATCCTGTTGCTTTAGAAGTTCAGAGTTAGTGAACATATTTATGATTAGCGTTTCAGGGTTAGCCCAGCTGGCGCTGGTTAGCTAGCTAACTAACCTGCTGGCTTTAACCTGCTAACTGAGGCCTGTAGAGTCGGAGTCTTGGTGTTTAGATCATTTTTGTGACCTCTGACCTTCGGCTGAATCCCATGCGACACTCTCTCCAGAGGTTTGTGAATAATGATGAACAATGGACTTCAACGATGTCCTGGTTCAAGCTGTTCTTGAACCAGGACAACAGCAAGTAGAGACATGATGCGGCTGGTCGGAGCGGGTCCAGCTGGGTTCTGTCTGTCGGCACCAGACAGAACCGACAGACAGAACCCCTCAGATGCTGCTGAGGAAGAGCAGCATCCTCTTCCTCAGCAAACATCGTCATGTTTTCTGCTTTCAGGTGAAATCAGAGCCTCCTGTTTGACTCTTTCAGGATATTTTACACATATTTAGTCTAAACCCAAATTGCTTTGTTCTGTTATTCGGCTCAACAGTAAAATTAACTTGGAATTTTTTCAATAAACTCATTTCTATAGGACTGAAATTTGCAGGTTTGCAAAGTTAAAGGTACATTTTAAAAGACAAATACTTTGTGTTCATTTAGATTAAATAAAACTAATTAAAAATAAAATCAAATCAACTTCCTGTTCCGCTGGACCAAATCTGCACACCTTTAAAAGTCAGCAGGTTTCGGACACGCCTGGCTCAAATTGTCCCACTTAGTGTTTCATAATTCATCCCAGGGCTGCCTGACTCATCCTCATGAAATAATAATAATCCTCTGAAGTCATTACATGTACAGCTAACCGTCTCCCAGGCACCTGGAGAAGGATTATAGGAAAACATTCCCTCCGATCGTGGAGGCGACCTCTCGGCTCACACACCAGCATTCCTGAGGTTCTGCTGGGGGGAAAAAACTCAACAATTTCTTTCACTAATGCAACAACCCTGAGTCTTTGTTCTGCTTGCATTCCTCCGACACATGGAGCAGATTTTCCTAACGATGCTCCGACATCTGCAGCGCGGAGATTCGACCCGCCGCCTCGTTAGGAGAGAAGATCTCAGCTGAGAGCCCATCAGACCTGCAGGTCCATTCCAGTGTTTTATTTAGGTCTGGTTTTCAGTGCAGATGTCTTAGCATCACTGAACTAAGACAAAACTTAGAAGTAACTTTTCAGGAAGAAATATGGACTTGTTTTAACTGAACATTTAACTAAAAGTTCTACTTTCCCCTTATAATAAGGCAAAATGTCGCTATAAGCAGGATAATCTCCCAATAAGCTCAAACTTTATATTAATATTAAGGAACCAACTTTAAAAAGTCCTTATATCTTGTAAACAGTTTTGTTGTATTTCTGCAAATACACAATTTGACCCAGTTTCAGTTTGTCCTTCTGATTTTCAACCAAAACCATGTTCATCCGGACCCCATCAGCGCGTTGGACCAGAACCCGCCGGAACCGGCCCGCTCCAGGTGGTTCCGGCCCGATCCGGAGTCCCTGGTTTGTTTTGTGTCGGGATGTCTGAGCGAAGCTGCAGGAGGTCTGAGCTCTGAGCCGGACCCAGACCGGAGAGGTTCCACCTGGAAGCACTTCTCCAGGGGTCAGAGGTCAATGCTATTGAACCTGAGTGACAACGTGTTCGTGTCAGCAGAGCGCGCCGAGCGTAATGAGAGAAATGTGAGCAGAAACAAAGGAACCGGTTTTCCTTTTGTCAGAGTTCAGACCATCCGTCCAACACTTTTACAAAAATATAACATTTACAACAAAAATGTTTTCAAAGTGTTTGACAATTCATAACTGCATTGAAATAGGCACCAAACAACAAACAATCAGACGCACACGATTCACGTTTAACCATAAAGACCAGCACAGAGCTGGGCCAGCGGTTCTGATCCGTAAGACAGCAGAACAAAATGAGCCGTCATCGTTTTGAAGCTAGAAACAGGAGATGGTGAAGAATTTACAGCGTCGATATGAGAGGAGCCGCACCGGCTGATGCTGCTCATCACGGCGGAGAGAGCAGAACAATTTGCACTGGAAACCAAATCAAAATGACTGTTAGATTTTGTGTTTTGCAGTGTAATGGGTGTCTGTTAGTGCAGCAGGGCGATGCCACGAACTGGACCAACTGGGCCGAGATCTCAGCCCACAGCAACACCAGAACCGGTTCTCCTGACATTATTTAATCCAAACAGGGAGGATTTAAGACGTGTCAGATAAACTCCTGTTTATGAAGGAGGTCGAGATGCTTTCTGCGCTTTTTACCCAAAAGAATCAGCAGAACTGTGACCCACATACAACACGAGTCCTGATTGGACCAAGGTCAGGGCAGCATCTCTGAGTATTTAGTCTGTTGGCGGACCGTTCTTCATAACATCCACGGCGGGTTCACAGTCGTCGTGTCTCTGCTTATCGGAGCATGCCAGACATTCCCGCCGCAGCGGGTGAATGGATGCGCGGACGTGTTTGTGTTTGTGCGTGCATGCTCTGACCTGCGCGCCGCCAACCTCAGCATGTGAATTCGCCGCCTCTGAATTCCTGACACTTGTAGCGACCACGAGCCAAAACAAGGGATGGTTTCCTGTTTTGTTCTTGGGCCACCCTTTGAAAGGAGAGACTCCCACCATTTCCACCGTCCACCCACACACACACACACACACACACACACACACACACACACACACACACACACACACACACACAACCCCCCCCCCCCCACACACACACACACACACACACACACACCGCTGCGTTTCTGCAGGATGGAAAGTCCAGGGAGGAAGGCTGGGAAGCTTTCAGAGTCACCAGCGGAGAAGTAGTTTTCCATCTCAGACCATTTACCTTCACAGCTTTTGTTTCTTATCTTTCCCTGACAAAAGGCTGACAGCTACCTGCGGCCCATCCCAGCGTGATCAGATCCAGACTAGAACCGGATCAGTAACGGCTGACTGGCTGCAGCTACAGAGACGTCTTTAAAGACTTTAATCTCCTGTTGAAGGGAACGATTCTTCTTCTTGGTCCCCATCGAGTTTTTCACCAACAGTTTCACTGAAAAGCATCAGTTCAGCTCCTCAGACTCGACTTTAAAGGAAACCTATTATGCAAAATTCTGCACATTTTTATGCTTCCATTTGGGTCTAAACTGCTTCTAAACTCAGACCAAGCACAAAAAATTAAATAAAAATAAAAACACCCAGCCAGTTATTTAGCAGTCACCAGTTTCCATTTTGTCTGGAAAACTGGCCATTTCAAAACCCTCAGAGTTATTGGGTTGCATTACCTGGCAACCCCAGCGAAGCCCAGCTCCGTTACCTAGCAACCAAAGCTGAGCTCCAGCACATTTGGTTCAGGGAAATAAGTCAAATTTAACAGCAGCCATGGATTTCCAATCGGTTTAGGGTCGGAGTTTTGGAAAATCCAGGAAGCCTGGTGTTATGCTACGTTGGTTTGGGTTTGTTTGGATCTTCTAGCTGTTGATTTGAGGTGAAGAATTCATAGCTGGTCTTCCTCTTTTGTACTTTGTGCAATGCACCAGTGCCACTGGCACTGAAACAGACCCACAGCATGATGCTACCACTGCCATGTTCCATTGTGGGCAATAAATAAACCAATAAATACACAATGCCCAAAAAATACAACATCTCTCAATAAGAGACAACACAACATTAAACACCTTCCTCATCCAATTATTGATCAGTTAATCTGATCATCACAGATCAGCTTTGATCCGTTTCATGTTTAGTCCAGCAGATAAATAATCAAGAGTTTACTAAAGAAATGATGTTATTGCATTTTAGGTAATAAAATATTTTCTGATAAAAGATTTTTTGTTTTTGCATCTTTTAATGCATTTCTAATATTGTATAAAATAATTTTTTTTTAAATCTGCAGAATATCAACATTTTTAATCAGATTAATCGTCAGAATAATGAATAAATGACTAAAATAATCGTTATCTGCACGCATACTTCAAACAGGCTTACATAATCGAGCAGCAGGTCAACATGTTTTGGTGCAGAGTGATGGTGGAGGTGCTTCCTGTCCCAGTGCAGACTGAGGATCTGATGCTGCTGTAAATAAACAGCGGGGGAGGCGTTAGCAGCACCGGCTCTTTTATTGGAAAGTTTGATTGTTCTCAGAGTCAAAACAACGCACGCCAAAGCCACTGCGGACTGGCATTGTAATAACAAACAATCCTTATTCTGTGCCATCTGAATGCCGAGGCGGCGGGAAGGAGCGGCAGCGCGGAGCTGCAATAACAGGAACCGCTCAGCGGCCCCTGCGGCGCTGCAGATAAGAGCCCCGCTGAATGAGGGCCCCAGGCCATCGCGCGCGCGAAGGCCGTGAATAAGGCTGGAAACATTCTGCCGCTCAGGACAATGCAGAGCCTGGAATGTGACGCGTCCCGACCGACACCGGCGGCCCAGACAGCGTCAAAACTGACGCTGACACCTTGATGAGGAATATTTGTCTCAATAATCAGCAGGAATTTGTCCTATTTTTATCCCCAGAAGGCTGTGAGGTAATGGAAAAGGTAAAGGCGCCGATGGAATGCTGATGCTTCACAGACCCAAAAGGGATGAGCCATGTCAACGGAGCGTCAGTCATTACAGACTGAGATCAGAGATCAGGCTCAAATCTGGGTTTCAGCCTTGAGAGACACATAAAGACAGTTATAAAGTCGGCCTTCTGTCACCTGCAGAACATTTCCAGGGTTAAAGGACGTCTGACCTGCAGCAGGGGTGTCCAAACTTTCGTCATGTGGGCCAAAATCAAGTGATAATTAAAATACATAATAAAATAAATAAAGTAGTGCATGTTTTATGGTAGGAAGGAGATTTTCTTCATTGCAAATCCAAAACTTGTAAGGAATTTTGCACTTTGCTGTACTAAAAGCTTTCTTTTAATACAGCAAAGTGCAAAAAATGTTTTAAATGGGTTTCACATTTTTGGGTGTCTCGATTGAACAAATTTATTCTCAGGCATAAAAACAGGATGTCAGTCACTTTATTTCAAATCACTAGACGTATTTATCCAAGTTTAATTGGATTAGAGACGCCAAAGTCCAGAGTTACTGTCCTGAACTTTCAGCTGCATTGCTGATTCTCCTCAGCAGCAGAAGCCTGGTTTCAGTTCAATCAATTCTGCAGATAAAACACTGATTATTGGTTATCAGAAACAGCTATTGGCAGCAGAGCTAGACTTTTTGTTGTCCATCATTTTGACTGACAGCGTCAAAAAAGTTCTTTTTACCCGTCAATTTTTAAATTCTCAGTTGAATTTATTTTGTCATGCAATTTAATTAATTTCCAACAAGTTGAACAGAGAATCCGGGTCCCATCACCCATCAGGCTGATGAAAACGTCTAACCTTTTCTCTGCAGTGACTAAAACCACTGACTGTGGTCCAATAACCTCACATGAAACAACGAAAACGACTCCAGCTGAATTACAAACGGCTGCTCAGCCTCCCGGTTCGCATCTGGAGAAGAAATCTGAACTAGAGTTCAGATCGGCCCTAAAAAGTCCAACCCGGCCCGGACCAAGCAAAGAGACACCGTGTCCAAACTGACTGATTAACTTTAATTAGAGGCTTGAGGCTGAATTTACCCAGACGTTACTTTAATTAGGCTTCTACTGCTTAAGCGGAGTTTTTATTGTTTTTAGCTTTTGTTTAACGTCTTCCGGCTCCATTTTGTCGCTTGTTGTGACTGCAGGGTGAATCAGGTGCAATTTTTCTGAGATGTGTGACTGATGGGAGCGGAGTGGGGCGGAGCCATGTACGCATTTAACGTGCAGCGGTCATAACCGTCTAATTAAAGTCTGCACCTTTCTAGCTGCCTACTCCGCTATTCAGACTATAAATGGATCAGCATTCCCTCTAGTTTTCTTTGCTCCGTTTGTGCTGTAGGATTATTAAAATCACCACTTCAGCCAAACGCTGTTAGCAAGATTCATTCAGTGTTCGAGTCAGAGATGATATTCAGACAGGATTTTTTATAATGAATGTTTTAGCTGCCTCCTCGATTTACTCTGTGCATAAAGTCTAAAGTGTCTGCGCCTCTGCACCGGGTACGGGTGTAAATTATTATCAGTCAAAATGACAGGTCTCAGATTTTTATATCATTTAAGAAGAAAATAAAAGGCCAAACACAGAAAATATTTCTGATTTAAAAATACTTTAAGGCGCCTCATCTCATTTTAACATTCTTTGATGTTCCCAATAACTAAAATGTTAGCTATGCTAAACCTAAAGTGCTAATCATAAACATTAGCTCTGCTAATGCTAAGGTGCTACACCAACATTGTATTTAGCAGAACCAATGCTAAATCGCTACACCAAAATATTATGTGGAAGCTAATGCTAAAGCGCAATGCAATCACGGTATTTAGCCGAAGCTAATATTGAAGTGAAACACCAACATGATATTTAGCGGAAGCTAATTCACGAGCGCTAACTTTAACTGCCCCTGAAAAGCCACATCCCTCGAGCACAAAGATAATTTTGACATTATAATTTACATACACGCATACATAATTTACACGGAAGTGATGCGTAAACAGTCTTCATCCACTTCAAAATAAAAGCAAGAATATAAACTTTTAATTACTTGAATTCTTAACAGTCCAAAATCAAAACCATCACAGATGTCGAACTGTAATCAACTGAAAGTTTACAAAACAGCCAAGTAAATTAATTTAGGGGAAGCTAAGTGCACTAAACATTTTCAATGTTAACAGCTAAAATGAAAATTAGCTTGGCTACTAGCGCTGGTAGAAGAATACACACCATCGAGTTTAATGATCTGAAAATGGAAAAACAAGAAATCTGTGAGGGGGAAATAAGTTTTTACGGCCCCAGAGCCACCATCCAAGATGCTGGTTCTGGTAACTTTCTGTCAGAACCAGCATCAAGCCAATCAGCAGTCTGGTTGTCTGGTACCACCTTCATGTCCATCCAGGTACTGAACCTCCCCTGAACGGATCCAAACGAGTCGGGTAGAACTCGGTTTAGGAGATGCTCTTGCCCACTTGTCCAGCTCTCAAACACGTTAAAATCCCTCATGTACCAAAATGTTCCCTTCCAAACCACTAGCAGGAACTACAATGAAGAGGTGATCACTCTCAATGTGCTTTATTTTGGTTTTTATCTGGACGTGTTGATTAAAAGCTGTTTTCTCAATTTATTTGAGGGCATCGAGGACCAGATGGGGACAATCCAGGGACCTCCTCCAGCCCTCGGACCTTATGTTGTCCATCCCAGATCTAGAACAGCCTTCAGTGAATGTCTTGGCTGCTGGATGCTCTGAAGGAAAATATTTGGAAAAACCTAACCCATATTTCAGAAACAAACAGGAGAATCAGTTTTTATCATCAGCGAGCAGAGAGGCCCGATCGGCAGACCTTCCTTCCTCCCATGTTTCCAGTTATGTAATTACGATAAAGATTTGCTCTACACTTTATGTCTTGTTTTGTGAACAACAAAAGCAGGAATGTAGACACCACAGTGAAATGGACTGGTTCCTCTGGAGGGTAAACTGGGAGAAACAAACCTGCGGTTTTGATCCAAGCTACGTCTCAAGGCTTCACAATCATCCCAAACTTAGATTAATCAGTTCAAACAGAGATACAGCCTCCAGAACACAAAACTCCTCATGATGGAGGCGGAACAAACCAGCGGCAGAGAAAAGGAGGATACAGCAGTTTATCTGGAAATTACAGGAATCTGACGGTAAACATTCATTAAAATAGAATCTCAGCTAAATCGGAGATTTGTGTGGATCAGAGATGAAGCAGAGGAGACATGGAACTGCAGGTCTGACTATAAATCACAGATGGATGCTGCTGCTAAGTGGGTTTGCAACATACGTGTTAAATGAGGGATAATTGCTCCTCTGATAGCAGCAGGGAAACAAGTTGAGACTAAACGAGGCTCAGTGATGGTAGGATTGTGCAAACCTGGCATGAGAATCGTTTCACGGTGAAGAACGGCTGTTTGATGTTCTCACCAAAGACGAAGCTTCTTCACCAATTCTCTGCTTAATTCTGCTAAGCTGTATATAAAGAAGCAGAAGATTTCTGGAACGACGGATTGGACCAAAGCAGAAAGTAAAGAGTTCAAAAACCGCACGTATAAATCTACATCCCATGTACAAACCGTCATCAGCATGTAAGGGAACTGCAGTTTGTTTCGGTCTGAATCGGTTTAACACTCATTGACTTTTACTGAGACTAAAACTATTAGTCAACAAAAACTAAAAAACTGAAATGGTGAAAACATTTTCTTTACCTGAAATGAGTAAAACTATAACTGCGATTATATTGTGCATTTATAAAACTAACTAAAAAACATATATACATTATACAAATATCCTGTTTGCTTTTCGAACTGATGTGAAATTGGTTTTTCCTCCACACAAGCGGTTTACGTCGGCTGTCGGCAAATTACGGCGTTTCATTCTCCGCCTGGCGGCAGAAAAGTTGTGATAAACCAGCTGGTTGTTCAACAACAACTGAAAACTTCTCATTAAAGATGGCATCTTCTGTTGACTATTCATTACCCAATCGATGAATCCTTCGTTTCAATTCTGCACCTAAAAATTAACCACAGTATGAAAAAACTAAACTACTAATAAAAACAAAAATTAAACTATATCTAATAAAAACGAACAGACACGCTCTAAAAACTAAACAAAACCAACTGAATTAGACAAAAAGTCACAACAAAATAAAACAAAAAACCCAAAACTGACCTGATTTCAACACTGCAGGTCAAATTAAAGTGCTGATCATTATTCCATAATGTCTGTTCTACCTGGACGGAGATCGTTTTATTAACTTAATTAAATTGAGTCCAGCTGCTGGTAAAAGCAGACCTGAGCTCAGCAGCGCAGCCTGGACACGGATTTCCTGGGAACACCGAGCAGCATGCGACCTTCACAACGTCTTTCATGACTTTCTAATGACATCTGTTGACTGCAGAGCGAAGCCGCTGAAGCATCAGGCGGGCTTTGACTGGACGCCTGCAGGCTTCAGGTGCTTTCTTTCCGCTCCACATGAGGAGCAGCCGAGTTCAGATCCAGCAAGGAGGAACAGCTTCACCTTGAATAATTTGCTTAAAACCAAGTAATATTCCTGGAATTTGGTTTAAAAACAAACATCTGTGTAATTGTTTGCCTGTGAGTCAGGCTGAGCTGGAACCTCCCCAGAAAGGACGAGGAAGTTCAGCAGGTTGTTACGGCGGGCGGACAGGTTTGATCTGAGAGCTACCGTATTTCTGATTCGGTCTGGCGCTGCAAGAAGAACAGAAAATAATGTTGCCATGGGCCAAATGGTTTTCACAACAAAACACTCCCTGTTCCTGCCGCTCCTGAGTCACCGAGGGCTGGGAGCCGGGGCCTTTTCTGCTCAACGGCTCGCAGGACACTCAGCGATAAATCAGTCGAGAAAAACGAATAAAATAAGACCTGAGGCTGCAGAAAACAACAAAGTTAACTTCATATATGGAGTAGAGTCGGACGGAGAGGCCAAAGTAGAAACGTAGTAAGTGAAACACGCCATTAGCATCTGAAGCTACCTGGCAGAATCTACCTGAAATGAAAGTGAAATTCAGCAGAAAACAGGCAGCGTCTGATTTTCTGAAGGATCAGAAAACGGTTACCATGGCAGCTTCAAACTGGGCCGGACGCCTCGTTACTTACAGACCAAGAGATTCAGGCTCCAAAAATCCATTTCCCATTTCAAAATATCAAATATTTACAAGACTTTCTGAATGTTTGCTAACAAAACGGCTGTGAAAGAAAGGAAGTGATCCACAAAAACTCAAACACATTCATAAATGAAAACTCAAAATTATTTAAAGAAAACATTCAGATTTATTAAAACATCCAGATCATTTATTCATCCAAAAGGTTTTTACTGGAGCCTCATAACGCCGCCACAAATACGGAACGCCAACAGTGCCAAAATACCATAATCTAAAAATTTGACACGCAAGATACATTTAAAAAATTACAAAATTAAATAAAAACAAAACTGCTCAGCTGTATTTCGTCATAATATTCTGACCCAAAGTTGTAGGTCCAGACCAAAACAAACCTTTAAAATCAGTTCTATTTCATCCCTACTGACCGCCAGAGGCGGTGCTTCAAGCACTGAATGATCATTCTTGCGCATGCGCAGGTCGAGTACTAATGACAACAATGTCACCTGTGACCTGCCGGGGACCCACGTGACTCTATATAGTCACATGACACCCGGCGTTCAATCCCTTTGTTCTTCTCGCGCGCAGGTGTGTTGAGAACAGGTGTGTGGTCGTGTGAAGCTAGCTGCTTCTGTGTACCACTGTAGTATATCTGCTTGTTGCTAGTAGCCCCGTGACCGAATTTGGTCGGAGCTGCGGGCGTAAGTCTCGCCCTCCAGGGGCTGCACAAGCTGCTTCCCCATTTACCAGATCTGCGGTCGCACTGCGACGACTGGTAAGTGTTTGGTTTTTTTCTTTGCTTTGATTTGCCTAGTTGTGGCTCTTTGACTCACCTGTAGCGTTTCTGCTCGCGCTGAGTTGATTTTCAGTTTGTATTGTAACTCACCTGTAGCGTTTCTGCTCGCGCTGAGTTGATTTTCAGTTTGTATTGTAACTCACCTGTAGCGTTTTCTGCTCGTGTTGAGTTCATTTGAGTTTGGTTGTCTGGCTCGCCAGTGGCGTTTCTGCTCGCGCTGAGTTAATTTTCTGTTTGTATTCTAACTCACCTGTAGCGTTTTCTGCTCGCGTTGAGTTCATTTGAGTTTGGTTGTCTGACTCGCCAGTGGCGTTTCTGCTCGCGCTGAGTCCTTCTATAAGTTATTTGAACTCACCAGTGGCGTTTCTGCGCTGAGTTCTTGTTGGTGACGAACGGATCACGCCTTTCAGCAATATGATGTTGGACAATTTCTGCTGCTCGACCTGTCTGGCTCCACTTCAACCCGACGACGGGCATGACTTGTGTCCCTCCTGTCTCGGTGTGGAACATCTCCGGGAGGCTCTATCGGATGAGGCTTGCCCCAACTGTTGCATCATGCCCCGCTCTGTCAGACTGGATCGGCTGGCGGCGCTGGAGAGGCCTACTGACTGCGTGGGCGCTCTGCCGCATGGTTCGTTGCCCCCCGGACAGGCGACGTGCAAACGGCCTACTGTAACTGCGACTTCGGAACCTGCGAAGAGAGCCAGACGGACCGATGCAGGGAGGTTGTCCACGAAGGTGGATCACCTCTCTACGGAGCTAACCCGCATGAAGACCCTCCTCCAGTCGTTTAGAACTGATGGTGAGCACAGTGCGGCTCTCCCTCCCGAGCGGGATGAGGCATCGGTCAATGATGACGATGCTATTTCGGTGGCGGCCTCGGGCACCCATTTTTGTGATGAACCTCCAGGATTGGAGTCTGGGGCCTCAGAATCTGACTCCTTTGCCTCCCAGGAGGATACAGGGGAATCTGTGACTGCCGCCATTCGAGTGGCTCTTGCTCGTTTAAAGATTGGTGTTCCTCAGACCCGACCTGCAGCTTCCAGCGCTTTCTTTAGGCGCGGTAGATCTGAGGCTGCCTTAGTGGTTCCTCCCTCAGAGGAATATATTAGGGAACTACATGCTTGCTGGTCGGATACAAAGGCACTTTCACGTCTGACGACGGACGGCAGGGTTCTGGCGTCTATGCAGGAGGCGCCCACGGTTGGCTTGGGGCAGATGCCTGCGGTGGAACCGGGCATCGCCTCCCTTATTATCCCCCCTGATGAGGCTTTGCGGCCCAATGCTCGTTGTCCGCGACCTCAGTGCCGTATTACTGATGACCTTCTCTGCAAGGCCTATGATTCTGGGGCCCGCATGGGCCGGATTGGGAACTCCCTCTCCCATCTTCTGCTGGCCCTGTCTTCTTCCTTGGAAACCGTTCCACTGGACCACAGCACGCAAGGCCTGGTTGATGCGTCTCTGCAGGCTTTTGCTCTCATGACGAGGGAGCTGGGGCGCACACTCTCCACGCTGGTTCACGCTCGCCGCCAGGTCTGGTTGGCGCAGTCATCTCTTACGGAGCTTTGTAGGAGGACCCTCCGGACCCTGCCTGTGGTTCCTGGGGAACTTTTCGGCTCTGCGGCACTCGATGCCTTGGATCGTACAGCCCAGGCCTCTCGAACACGGCAGCAGCTGGCAGGGCTTCACAGACCTGATCGCCTGCGGGTTGGCTCTTGGGCTGCTGCGGGTCCTTCACGGAGGTCCTCGCGCCCACCTCCTTCTTTCATTGAGACCCAGGGTCTGGTGACGGGTCAGAGATCGGCCCAACGACCTGCTCCGGATCAGGGGAACCGAGCTCAAGACCGAGCTGGGGCCAGGGCATCTCACCCCTTTCGAGCCGCGCAGTTTGGCCGGTGTCCTCCCAGGCCATCGAGGGGCCGGGGGGCCCGCAGGTGATGCCTTAGGGCCGGCGGTCGGTTGTTTTACCCCGGGACAGCTCCACTTCTGGGCTGCCCACACACCGGACTTGTGGGTGTTGTCCACCCTGTCCCAGGGGTACCGCCTTCAATTCCGCCGCCGGCCGCCCGTCCCTGGCCGGGTCAGGATGACTGTGATCTGCGACCCGGTGAAAGCACAGGCACTGAACCAGGAAATCTGCACATTGCTGGACAAGGGTGCTATAGTGCCGGTGGACCCCCTGCGGGATCCAGGGGGCTTTTATTCCATGTACTTTCTGGTTCCCAAGAAGATTGGGGGTCTACGTCCGGTCTTGGACCTCAGGGGCCTGAATGTGTACTTGAAGGTAATGCCCTTTCATATGCTGACCACAAAGGAAGTGTTGCAAGCCATTTCCCCGGGCGATTGGTTCACTTCCATAGATCTCAAGGATGCTTATTTTCATGTTCCCATCGCTCCGCCCCATTGGCGGTTTCTTCGTTTTGCCTTTCAGGGGAGACACTTCCAGTTCAGGGTCCTCCCCTTCGGACTTTCGCTGTCCCCCAGAGTGTTCACCCGATGTGTCGCAGCAGCTCTATCTCCTCTGCAGAGACGAGGATTGAGGATCCTCCCGTACCTGGACGACTGGCTCATTTGTGCCACGTCACGGGAACAGGCGATTCGGGATACTCGGTTAATGCTCCATCATGTGGAATGTTTGGGCTTGCAGGTGAACATGAAGAAGAGCAAATTGACTCCCTCCCAGGGGACCGTCTTCCTGGGCATGGCAATGAATTCCGTCTCGATGACTGCTTGCCCGTCGCCCCAGCGGGTGAGCGGTATATTGGGCATGCTCCCAGAATTCAGGCGGGGCATGGCACCACCTCTTGTGCGGTATCTTCGACTCCTGGGCATGCTTACGGCAGCATCCGCCGTAGTGCCCTTGGGGCTGCTGTCATTGCGGCCCCTCCAGATGTGGTTGAACACCTTGAATCTGGACTCCACAAGGTACGCTCATCGCCGCAGGAGGCTTCGGGTGGGCCCTCAGTGTCTTCAGTCTCTGTCCCAATGGAGGGTGAAGTCGTTCATGACACAAGGGGTCCCGCTCGGTTCCCTCCCGTGTCGTCGGGAAGTTGTGTTCACGGATGCATCCTCCACGGGCTGGGGTGCAACATGGCGGGGTCAAGTGGCACAGGGGACATGGTCCCCGCGGCAGTGCCGGGAACACATCAACTTCCTGGAATTGCAGGCTGTGTTTCTCGCTCTCCGGAGCTTTCTTCCAGGCTTAGGGGGGAAGCATGTGCTGGTGAGATCAGACAACACCTCTGTGGTTTTTCACATCAACCACCAAGGGGGGACCAGGTACAGGAAACTATTTTACTTGACTCGGCGGCTCCTGATCTGGGCAGCCCCATGCTTGACCAGCCTCAGGGCAGCCTACATCCCCGGGCCACGGAACGTGTCGGCCGATTTTCTATCCCGTCAGAAGCCGTTTCCAGGCGAATGGAAACTTCACCGGGAGGTGGTGGAGTGCATCTGGACGGCTTTCGGCAGGGCGGAGGTGGACCTATTTGCCTCGAGGGACGCATTTCACTGTCCCCTTTGGTTCTCCTTGGACGACAGCGGTCCTCTGGGCCACGATGCGCTGGCACACGACTGGCCCCGGACCCTCCTTTATGCCTTTCCACCGTTCAGCCTACTTTTCCAGACTCTCCTGAGGATTCGTCAGGAAGGGCACAGGGTTCTGTTGGTGGCCCCCTGCTGGCCGGCAAGGGTTTGGTTTCCTCTCCTTTGCGAGCTCAGCTCAGGGTCTCCAATGCGTCTCCCCTCCAGGAGGGATCTTCTTTCCCAGATGGGGGGTCGGATTTTGCATCCCGAACCGGACCAGCTCCAACTCTGCCTTTGGCCCCTGCAAGGCCGGGAGCCGCTTTCTCCAGCTATACTGGGTCGGTAGGCCGTACGATGGCTAATGCATGGGCGCCATCCACGCGAGTTGTCTATGCTAACAAGTGGGCGGCCTTTGTGACCTGGTGCCATGATAAAGGGCAGGATCCGGTGCAGTGTTCGGTCTCTGACATACTGACCTTCCTGCAGGAATTATTGGATCAGGGAAGGTCTCCATCTACCTTGAAAGTGTATGTGGCTGCCATTTCCTGCTGGCATGTCGGTCTGAATGGTTGTTCAGTGGGCCGAGACAAGGATGTTGTGCTGTTTTTGAGAGGTGCTCGGCGTTTGCACCCACCCGCTCGTTCTGTGGCACCAGCATGGGACCTTTCTCTGGTGCTTGATGCTCTTCGATCCCTCCCATTTGAGCCCTTGGCATCTGCGGACCTCAAATGGCTCTCAATGAAGACGGCGTTCCTTTTGGCGATGGTTTCCGCAAAGTGTGTGGGGGAATTACAGGCTCTCTCGATTGCTGAGCCCTGCTGCCGGTGGAATCCGGATGGCTCAGGTGTTACACTGTGGCCTGATGTAACGTTTATTCCTAAGGTGTCAGGGGGGGCAGGCAGTACCCAGCCACTCCATCTTGCCCGGTTCTACACCGGTGGCTCCTCTGAGCCACTGTGCCCTGTTCGTGCCCTTGAGGCATATATCAATGCCACAGCATCCTTCCGACGGACAGATAGCCTTTTCGTTTGCTACGCTGGCTCACGAAAGGGTCAGGCGCTTTCTAAGCAACGACTTGCACACTGGGTGGTGGATTTCATCTCCAAGGCTTATGCCTTGCAGGGCCAGGAGCTGCCGGCCGGCGTGAGGTGCCACTCTACAAGGGGAATGTCGACCTCGTTTGCAGCTATGTCTGGGGTACCGTTGGACGTTATATGCCGTGCTGCCTCCTGGAAGTCGGCTAGTACCTTTACTCGGTTTTACAGGGTGAATGTGGCTGCGCCCCATCCCCTTCAAGGAATTCTGGAGCAGCACGCCCCTACATCACATTGAGGTGGGTAGTGCGGTGGTTATCCCTTGGATGTTGCCTATTCCTCGTGACCTTGTTGTTATGAGTCATCCAGTGCTTGAAGCACCGCCTCTGGCGGTCAGTAGGGATGAAATAGAACGAAAGTTACTGCTGTAACTACGGTTCTATGAATCCCGGATGACCGCCAGAGTGCTTGGTCCCTCGGAATCCTTGCTCTTCGCGAGAAGGTGGAGGGATTGAACGCCGGGTGTCATGTGACTATATAGAGTCACGTGGGTCCCCGGCAGGTCACAGGTGACATTGTTGTCATTAGTACTCGACCTGCGCATGCGCAAGAATGATCATTCAGTGCTTGAAGCACCGCCTCTGGCGGTCATCCGGGATTCATAGAACCGTAGTTACAGCAGTAACTTTCGTTCTGCAGATGTGGTAGGGATGAAGAGTTACAAATATAGTGTTGGTTTGAAACCTCAAATGAGCATCGGACAGATTCTGATGAACCCGTTAATCTAAAACAATATGCAACAATGTGGAGATTTGTGTGATTAGATAAAATCTGATCTCCAAGCGTAAAAATGATCAAATCCACATAAATTCCCAATCAAATGCAATAATTTCAGAAGATGCTGTTTTTTATCTGTAACATTTTCAGCAACAAAAAGCTGCTCAATCAGAATCATGAAGATATAAATCAAACAGATTAGATCGTTACACCAAAAAGACAAAACGCAGCATCAGTCGGGTTTAAGCTGCAATGATCTGAACAAAACACTCCAGAGATACGATTAGAAAGAAACCAAACTGTCTGTTTTCTGCTCAGGTTTGGACAAGTTGTTTGGTTTGAGAAGACCGAGTCGATCCACTGCTCCTCTGAGATAAGACATGACTTCCTGTGATTGTCCCTCCCTAAATTGTTCCAAAGTGGCTCAAACGGGTCGAGTTTACGGAGATGTTTGTAAGGGAGGACACCTGAGCATTCCTGGTGCAGCGTTGTTTGTGTGTTTGGGGATCGGTCGTGTAGGGGTTCTGTCAGATAACGACCTGATCTCCAGAAAACTCGAGGATTACCACACCCTGACAGGCCGAGGCATCCGGCGTGCCATCTGATACGCTTCAGCCAAACGGCGTGAAATCTGCGCAGCGTGAGAAGATCTGGGCTCAATCTCCAAGTGGGAAGAGTCACGAAACAAACAAACCTGAGGAATAACGGTTTGGGCCTGAACTTCAGCAGGTCGGAGGAAACATGAGTCCCAGTGTTTACCGGCGGAGGCGAGAGCATGACGGAAACATGACGGACAGTTGAAAACGTGATGAAAAAGGACGAAAACGTGACAAACATTATGAAGATGAAAACATCCCAAACAGCCACCGCCAGCTGTAAAAACGTTCTGCTCAACTCTACAAGCATTTCTCCCCCCACAGATGTTCACAACCGTTTGATTTCAAATTTAAGTCACATCTGAAGTCAAATAAAATGAACAAATAGTTAAAGTGCAAAGGACAAATGAATTTAGATCATTTACATCTGTTTCAGCCACATTAGCAGAAAAATGAGCCTGTAGCTGCAGGCGGGAAACTAAACCATCAGAACGGCGGCAGAGCGAGGTGCAGAGATGCTGCATTAAAAATAAAAGATTGTTCACAAGTTTTAAACTTTTCTTAAACTGTGAGTCCGACTCGAGTCTGAATCACTGTTTATGGGACTCGAGCCCCAAACGAGTCTCTGCCTCCTCCGCTGCAGCTTCGACTCCCATGACGGGAAGGAACCGAGTGTTTCAGGAGGAAACGACTCGTTAAGCTGATCGGCATCTCTACAAGTCGCTGCACTTCCTGATTTCCTGGAGAGACGCAGCGAAACAGGAAGCAGCAGCGAACGCCTTCCTCCCAGGCGAGCTGCCGCTTTCCTTCCCCGTTTCCCCAAAGTGAAAGTTTGTCCGAAGCCGACGGATGAACGCTGAGCCGCTGCAGGAATGTTGTTGTACAACAAACAGGGAGCAGCGATTACAAGCTTTCTCTCTCTGCTGGAGGGGAAATCTCCAGGGAGTTCCTCAGGGCTTTAGCGCTCTTTAGCTGAGTGTTTTCAGCCCAGCATCACAACAAACATTTCCTGGGAGGTCCGAGTTGTTCCAGCACAAAACCTCAAACTTTACTGGTGGAACCGCAACACGACGGGTTATAAGCAGAGACGTTTACTGGTGCAGGAGCTCAAAATAAAAACTACAACAATCCAAATGAGCTTTCCCTGCAAAATACGCAACACAAGTCACATTTAAACACAAAGCAAAGGTCACCCTCACTACGACATTAGCTTTGATTCACTGGAACGTCAAGATGGCCGTCCCATCAGGGGAGAAAGCATCCATTAATATGGACCATCAATAAACAATGCATATTGTTTAGTTTCCTCCGGAAGCAGCAGGTAGCTGGTAAATATGTCCATAACATTGTTAGTCAGCTGCTGCGTCAGTTTTAGAATAAATTCAATAGTTTAGAGGGAAATTCAGGTACCAACAAGCTGAAGAAAGACGGAAGCATTGAGATTCAAACTAACATAAAATCAGGAGACTGCACCGTAAGAGCAAATTTACAACAAAAATACTAAAAACACAAAATGGCGAAATCTGTTAAAAGAAACGTGCAGCTGAGAGGGAAGATTTAATAAAATGCCGTAGACGTTTATATTTGTGCATAAAAAAGACTAAAGTAAATACCAGCAGAGACGGAAACACAAACAGTTCTCATGTGACGTCACACTGGGACCTTTGTATCCGACAGCCATCTTGGTAGGCAGTTGGTATTAAGTTGCTATGACAACAATAAACAAACCACAAACTTGGAACCATCTCTCGCCTCATTCCTAACTTATAAACAATATCAGTACATTACAACTATACTGTAGTAATTACTGGTCCTTTACATATTGATTGTATGTATTCATGTATTTCAGGTGAAGCTCCTCCATGGTGGATAAACTCTTCATATTCACTAGTTAACTACATCATAATCAGCTTGTCCACACCGTCTGACACGTTTCATAATCCGTCTCATATGGGTCGATCCCAACAGCAGCCATTTTGTTGACAAATATTTACTTTGCACATTGGTCAATAATGTCAACACATTTTCTTTCCGTTGGTCTCAAAGCCATATTAACTAGAGTTTATACTGCGCTTGCCTACCAAGATGGCGGCTCAGTGGCGTGGATCATTTCCGGTTCAGAGTTGTGGGACTTTTGTTCTGGTTTGTTTGGACCAGCTGCTGAGAGGAAGGATCTGTGGTAACGCTCCTTTATGCAGCTGGGACGCAGCAGGGCATCACTTCAACGAGAGCTAAAAAACCACCAACATGTTTTACCTTGTGAAGCGTTGCATGGATTCCCACGCTGTGTCAGAGCGCAGAGGTGAAAGGGTGCAGGATGATCACACTGCAGGAGACAGAGAGTCAGTGGGGTCAGAGTTCATCACAGCTGAGAGATTTATTTACTTCATTTTGCTTTGGGTCAAAATAAATCATGCCTTTAATTATAAGTTTTCTTAAAGGGACGGGTCAGAGAGAATGTGATTCAACAGGCTGGTTCACCACTGGAGGTCCGTAAGGCGCAGGGAGACTTTGTTTCAATTAACACAAAACTATGACTTGCACTTTAAAATATGTTCACAATAAAGTATGTCTGTGTGAACGGTCCACGGCCCAAAGCGACGCTGATGTTTACGGAAGTAATAAATGCCGGATTGGATTTTAGAACCATGTTGTGAAAAAGTCAAATTTAGGCAAAAGATTAAAAATCAGACAAATACAAATTGGATTTGGGTCCATTAGCCTCTCATGTGATGGTTTAGAGTAAAGATGTTTGAGTGCAGATGCATGCCACACTTTTCAGATTTTTATTTGTGAACAAATCTATAAAGTTATGCAACATTTTCCTCCCATGTGTTTTTCTCAGATTTGATCCCAATGAACCCTGAAAGTTGTGACAGGGTGTTGATACTTTAGCAGAGTTCTGGTTCTGACCCGGTATGAACTCGGTTCTGTCCGGTAAACAGGTTCTGAACCCAAACACCTGAATCTCCCTCTGATTAGCAGCAGCCTGCAAACCGACGACAGGAACATCCAGACCCGAGCCAAGCGGGCCGCTCTGCCGGTACCGCCGCACTGTGTCCCCGTCGCCGTGGCAACCAGCGTGGCAGATGGAGTCGCGCGTTGCAGGAAGCGGCGCGAGGACAACAGGATGTGCCCTGGCTCCGTCGCCGGGGGTCGAAGAATTCAAGGAAGTTCTTGTGCTTTGTGGAATGGGCTCAGGAATGCGCGGCGTCTGCTGCATGTTTTCTAACGGGCCGAGCCGGACCGAGCCGGACTGCGAGTCAGGACCAGCGGGCTTTGAAGGCGATGTTTGGACCTGGAGCTGCAGGGAGCCAATCACTCACCTCCAGATTCTTCTGCGCCGGTCCGGACGGGTCGCCTGGAAAACGGAGGCAGATTTCAGATCAGAAGAACATCAGGAGGAATAAAATTATTCAAATGTAACATTTTAAACTAAATGATGTCTAAAAAAACCCTTCAAAGAATCTTTTTAGCGTCATTTCTTTTCAAAAAGTGCTGATGGATTCCTCCAATCCATCAACATAAAAGACTAACAGCTGTTCTTTCAGCTTCCCTAGAAATGCACCGATCTGAAAATCCAGGCCGATATCCAATATTCATATTATTATTGCCAACTAGGCTGCAACTATTGCAGTTTTCCGATCAGCCTGACCTGCTGATCCCAATTTTGACTGATACCCTTTTTTTGGCTAAAATGTTGCTGAACATATTAAGAAAGTGTCAGAGCAGGAAACAGTGGAGTGACTGCTGGTAAACATGCAGCTCTGGCCTGGTGGGCCGGTCCGCCAGTAAAACCTCTCCCTGCTGAGCAGAAGAGGACAGAGGCTGATGCTTACAGCTTCAGGGAGGCAGATAAAATTGGCTTCACATGTCAGCATCAGCCCATCACAGAATTAAGGAAACTGGCGCCGATAATCGGTGCACCCCTATCCCAAAAAATTATATTTATTGCTACATGTTGGCCTGTCATAACAAATTTTGTTGGATGATAAATTGTCCCAGAAGTTACTGCGATAAACGGTAATATTGTACTACTGACTCTAACATAATGGTAATAATGCAAGAACACATTCTCAAATATCAATAAACTTTAAATCCTAATGAACTGGGAAACATTTTAAATATACAAAAGAAACAAAAATATCAGAAACGCCTGCAATGTTTTAGCAGCAGTAGAAAAAACAAAAACAAGGAAAATGTGAATTCTAATAACAGAAATTAACCTGAGAAAATGTCGGTCTGTGTCTAATTAATCCAAACTTGTTGATGGAGTTAATAACATAATAATATCCTAAATCATTGAATGGATCTGTAATATGGATCTGTAATGCTCTACCTTTAAAAAGATGAATATCTTAATATTTCCTTTCTGTTAATTCCAGTAGCTCTGATGGTGAGACTGAAAGACGCATCGGTTCTGTCGGGTCGTTGCTCCCTGACGGTAATCTGTTCTTTAACCAGTAAACCTTTAACAAATCTGAGCCTCTGACCTCTGACCCCTCCCTGCAGCAGCCTGACACGCGCTGCAGAGTTCTGGACGTTTCTGCCGTGACTGGCCGTCTCCCCGACGCGTGGAGGGAGCCGCAGGTCAGAGGTCAGCGGGGGTCGCAGGTTGGCACCACAAACAGGAAGTCCCTGCAGCCTGGAGGTGGGAGGCTTCACTTTCAGGCCCATTAGTGCCTCGGACACCTGGAGGACGGGTCCATGTGGACGTCCGTCCCCTGTCTCTGCTGCGTCTCTTCACAGGAAGACGCAATGGAGGGAAACGCGCTGCGACGCTAATGAGGGAGAAACGGCAGGGCTGATGAAAGCTGCAGGATCAGGGAGCACCTCTGCAACCTGATGATGGCTCTTCAACGCCGGGGTTAACAAGTTTGACCTTCAGCCCCCCAGCAGGTCTGAAGGTCGAAGACAGACACACAAACACACAGGAAACATGAATGGAGCTGAATACACCTGGTTCATTATCCAGGTGAGTTTCACTGAAGCTCAAATCTTCAGGATCAGGAAACAAAAGATGAATCTGCTGCACGTTTTAAAGTTGGTTTAAATTTAACATCATACTGTGACTAGAAAGGTATGGAAGCCTGTTTTGCCACTAGAAACAAAGGTGGAGCAGTTTTTGCCCAAAATACTCAAATCTCTGAGATTATTCTCCAGAGACTTGAGAATAATTTCTTTCAAAAAAAAAAAAAAATCTAGAAAAAAACTTCCAAAAGTTTTACATTTTTGACTTTTGAAAACTTTCCAATGTTTTTCTTAAAAACTTCTGAGATTAATTTCAGAAATTTTACAGTTTTTTGTTTTTTACCAAATTTTAAACTGTTGGAGCTTCACTTTTTTTTTCCTAGAAAATTTCTGAATTTAATCTCAAAATTTCTCAGTTTTTTGGCGGATATTTGCGTGTTTTGTTTTTTTTTTTCAATCTATAATGAGCCCTAAGGCACCATCGCATAAAGATGATTATCAAATTCTGGTTAGCTGAAGGCAGCTGGTTGCACAAGAAGCATTTTTTAAAGGGTGTCAGGTTAAAAGGAGCTAAATTTACACTTTATTTTTTTACATAATATTTTAAAAGTCCATTTATGACTGCTCCAACTTTATGATTCTGCACTACATTATGAAGGTCTTCCTCAAAAAATAATAAAATATATTTAATCTGATGCTGTAACAAAACAAAACACTAACATAAGGAGTCGGAAAACATTTGCCTCCTTAGATAATATCAATTTAAAAGAACCTAAATATTTTTGGAGAAACTGTAAAGCAGGGTGAATGACGGGAATTAAACAAACAATCATGTTCCACTTTCATATTTACTGGTCTAAAAACATTAACACATGCCACCAATCAGCTGACATGATAATTACCTGAGCTGCCGTGCAGACGGATAAACGTTTGATTTATGATGACAGGAGGAACATTACCTGGTGTTTCTCCAGGTTACCTGGTTGATCAGGTGCATCAGGCTGCTGGAAGCCAGGATACTTTCTTTATTCACTGGAGTATTTTATTAAAAATAACAACAATAATAATAACAGAAAAGGTTTTCCTGTTTTTTCCTGATCTTTTGGCTGACTGACAAGAAGTGTTTCTCAATAGAGACCCACCTTTCTAGGCATGCTGAGACTAACTGAGCATGCTCAGTAGCTGCGGGGCTGCAGAGTGGGACTGGGTCGACCCAGCTGATGCAGCGCTGCAGCTGCAGCTGCTGCAGCTTTAATGAGCTGGGAAACAGGTTGGATCTAGACTGAACTGGCAGTCGGTAATTCAGCACCAGACCAAGAACAGAGAGGTCCAAAGGGATGCCAGGAACAACACAGCGCCACCCTGAGCCTCTGCCCCCCTCTACTGGGAGGATGGTGTACAACAGGAGGCCAAACTGCAGAAAGTTTGATATATTCAAATTTATATAAATTGGTTTCATTTGGATCTTTAAAATACCAAAAATTCATCATAATTTTATATTTTGTTCCATCTGATAATTTAATTTTTGAATGTTGTGATCAATTATTCAATACTT
The DNA here is from genome assembly GCF_051168715.1 of Poecilia mexicana. Classification (NCBI taxonomy): domain Eukaryota; kingdom Metazoa; phylum Chordata; class Actinopteri; order Cyprinodontiformes; family Poeciliidae; genus Poecilia; species Poecilia mexicana. The sequence continues at coordinate 26,543,065 of NW_028263380.1, read as the reverse complement.
GAGTAGCAATTTACCGAATACTTTTTACTTGAGAGGTAGTAAATTATATTTACTTAACTTAAAATACTTTCAGAAGTATTTTAGTACACTGATTTTTTTTCCCTTTACATGAGTAATTTTGTTATAAGTTTCACTGTTCCAGTAACATTTCTGGATACTCCCGCTGAGCAGCAAAAAGAAGGTATGCACAACATGCAGCACATAGGGGCGCCACTAGAGGGGGCGCCAAACCGATGGCGGAATATTTTTAGTCGGCGGATATCATACAGCCCACCGCGCGCCACTGAATATTGCAGACATGTTGTCTTTGTTGTTTTTTTTTAATGACTTGTATCCAACCTCTGACTCTGTTCAGCCTCAGATGTGCATCTTCCCACACACGTCTGTACTTTTAAAAGAGATTTTGCTTCCAAGGACATGATGGTGGAATGTCAGGTGGACATTTTAAAAAGACGGGGGTTGATAGCAGCTCACCGTGGCCGTTTCTCAATACTCAAGAACGCAAGTACGTTCTTGAGTTCTTGGCAAACGTACCCGCAAGAACAGTTGAAAGTCCGTTCTTACCGAGTTCACAAGGACGCAGTATGCTAGTTCGCCAATTGGAACAGGGCGTTCTTGATGACGTCACTCAACTAGCGTAAATTTCAATAAATTCAATTTAACACAGGATGATTCCTGTGTTAAACTGAACAATTTAACAATTGGGACTGGATACTTTTATAATTGGGACAAATATTAACAGATATCAAATATACATAATTAAGGAAAAGTAATTTCTAAGTAGAAACACCTTCAAATTAACGGGATTAAGTTTTTTTATTACTGATTGAAAAAAGCTTAATAAAAAACAATATATCACCTCATATTATTTTTTCAGACTTCTGTTACCAGTGAAGCTTGAATCTTGTTTGCCACCTTCATCAGATTATTTGCTTATAAAATATTTATTTCAAATGAAAAATCATAATAGATGGTGGCCAGCCTGTCATGCAGTTAACTGATTTCTTCCTTATTCCCCAGGTTTGCCAGGGATTCATAAACAGGGAAAGTTAAAACAATTATTTTATATTTAATGTTTTACCAACCTGCATCTGGCCAGAGTTCCTGTTACACAACTGGATGGTTATTTTATAATAACTACTAAACACTTATTAACAAACCTATGTTTACTTTGTTATCATAATCAAGTATACTCTAGTAAGATACCAGCATAGAAAGAGAAACATAATTTTTGTAGGAAAATGTTTATTAGAATAACAAAAAAATAAATAAACAAAAACAAGCAGATAATCAGTCAATAACTCCAAGAAATTCAGTGACTGTCAAAAGCAAATATTACCATAATTTAAGTTTTTTTTTTTCTTCCAAGAAGATGAAGAGACAGTGAAGAGAACATCGGCAGGACACGGGATGAAGAGAACCTCCAGGAGTTTTTGGGAAGCTGGAAGTAAACCTGGAGCTGCAGTCTGCTCACCTGAAGAGCTGCCTGCATAAAACAATGAAAAATAAGAGTTCACTCTCATACATGAAATACCAATCCAAGGGAAATGTGTTCTTTTTTATTTACAAATTAAAGTATGATTCTCTGATCATGAAGGGACATTGTATTAAAATATTTTTCTTACTACGAATTTAAATGCCCCAAAACAGTTAATTAGCGAGTGAAACTAATTGATTTTGAAAGTCTGTGTCAACACAATTTATAAAATACCAATATTAACTAAATAAATATAAAAAATAGAACAGATAATAAGCAGCGGAAAACAACAGTCACTTGCTGAAAACAGGCTGCGGTTAGCGGGGAAAACACGTTCCAACCGCCCGTTAAACTGGCAGCTCCTCCGGTCTGTTAGCGGAGCTATGCTACTCCGAAAAACTCCGTAGCAATTATTAAAGTAAGAATATTCTGGATGAACTGAATGGAGCTATAAGGTTTACTTTCTCGCCTAAAAAGAAATTTAAATGAGTTTTCGTGGCAATTAATGGTGGTAAAAATGCAATACATTTTTGGTCAGAAGGTACTGACCTTGTATATTTACCGCTGCTGGTGGCGCATTGCATTGTGGGATATCTTGCTGCCTCAAGTCCGCAGAAGGATGCATTGATGCATCCTCGATAAAATGGGCGGAGCAAGAACACATCCGGGTACTTTGAGCGTTCTTGCTTGGACGTGTACTTTGAATTGGAACAGTACTTGGGCCGCCGTCGATGACGTTTCACGAGGACGCGAGAACACAAGAGATCCTTTTCACAGTGACGTCAGACAATGGCCGCCATAACTCAAAACTGGGTATCTTTACTTCCGGTGTGATTTTGCCTTGGGAACCATTCTCATAATCTTAAGGATATAATAAAAGGTAAGTTTAATAATAACAGCATTTAAGTGTTAGATAGCTGTTATTACTCATTGTAAATTCACCATTCTCTAACTGTGTATAAAATAAACAGCCTCCGATCATGAGTAAACCAGCTAGCAGCAGCTTTAGCCACAGTTAGGAAACATATACACCGCCGCCTGTCAGTGATGTAACGTTTAGAGGTTCATTTTCTGTATTAATGGAAAATAAAGGACAGCTTCCAAAAACATTGTTTAGAATAGTATTTTAAATATTCTGGGGCTGATTATGTATCTCTGCTCATTTCCAAGCTCAAATGAGCAACTTCACGTTCAAACACAAGTCCCCCAAAAAACGCGACCGGTGAATCATTATTTTTTATGAGTTTAGAAAAATCAAGACAAAAGCCACAAATAACAGTTGGGCTTGACGACATTTCTGTTTTTCCAGCAACAAAATGCGCATCTCCATGCACTGTTCATGTTTCTGTCGCTGCTGTCACAGAGTCTCTCCCAAAGACGAACAGAAGGAATAAAAATAAATACAAAAGAAAATATTAATGCGCAGTGATTGGGATAAATAACTTTAATCTGATTACTGGATTTGAAATACGAGCTCGTTAGATTATTCGTTACCGAAAAAGTGGTCCGATTAGAGGAAGGCATTACAAAGCAGCGGCGGCACCGGACATCTCTGCTTATAACAAACAAACCCCTATTTTATGGGATGAGTGGCAACTCCAGTCTATAATTTAAGAATCTGATCAAGATTAGAGCCTAAAACGTTATAGTTCAAAAACAGTAAAACGTTCTGGTTAAGGAACAGTTATGTCACGTAGTTAGCTAGCTAACAAAATTCACTAATGCTAAGCTAACGGTTACGCAAAACAAAAATACCTACCTTCATAGTCAAACAGGTTTTGTTCGGTGAAGAATTTCTAGCCTTTGTCTAATTTAGATTTTGTTGTCAGAGAAAATTGGTTTGCAAATCGTGATCTATCTTCAAATCTTATTTTAGGCAAATGTTTTAGAGACTGTAAACTCCATGCTCCGGTGTTCTGTCTGAACATATATATATATATATATATATATATATATATATATATATATATATATATATATATATATATACGCACTATAAGACGTATAGGCGCACTATACGTCTTATAGTGCGTATTTTCCGCACTATAAGACGCACCTAAAAACCTTCAATTTCCTCAAAAGCCGACAGTGCGCCTTATAATCCGGTGCGCCTTATATATGGACCAATATTGAGCCACAACAGGTCCAGCAACGGACCTTACCACAGGGGCCGCATTTCATTGGCTAATGCCCATTTTAGGTCACAGTGCAGCTACCACGTGCGTGACCGTCTCACAAACACAAGCTACAGTAGTAAACATATGCTAATGTACATTGTGGACCATCAAAACCATGAATGCCGACTTACCCAGCCTTGCAAGAACAATAGGCATCAGTGATCTTGTCCACAGCTATATTTATGCTGAGGGTGTGAGGATCTGCTGTTTTCCTCATCTATCGGTAGCTTTTAGCTGTGACGCGCACAATGTTGGAGGCATCCAGTGGCTCAAACACCTTGATGTCGTCCAAAAAAGATGACATGAACTTGTTGGTTCCCCTGTCCATTGTCGTGGCTGATATGTTGTGAAAATGCGGCAGAAATGCTACGCTAATTAACTCAGATCGAAATGAAAGACGTCATGTTTACACAGACATGCAGTAGGCTGCTTACGTAGTTGGTCCACTACGGTAAGCAGCCGCCAACTTCTTTTTCCCCCGTAGAAGAAGAAGTGCGCGGTGCATGCTGGGATAGTTGTCAGAACACTGGTTTGTTAATAAAGTTTGATAATACATTTAAAGGGGGGGAGGGGCAGGGGAAGAGAGACAGAGACTGCAGCGGCAGCGTGTCGGTTGGTCTGTGTTACCCAGAAAGCAGTTGGGCATAATATCGCAACACCAACACCGTGAGTGAAACAACGACTGGGCCAGCCTACTATATAAAGTACTCGGGGACCATTTCTTTATTAATGTGGATGTGTAATAATAGAGTATGACGCGTCTATTCTATGCGCCTTATAATGCGGTGCACCTAATATATGAAAAAAGTCCTAAAATAGGCCATTCATTGAAGGTGCGCCTTATAATCCGGTGCGCCTTATAGTGCGGAAAATACGGTATATATATATATATATATATATATATATATATATATATATATGAAATAGACAACTTTATCATTACTTACTATGTGCAGCGGAACTAAGGATACACAGCTTCAAGCCAAAACGGAAGTTGTGTGACGTCATGTGAAAAGGGTCTAGTACAGACAAGAACGCATATTGAGAAACGGCCCGTGTCTGGGTAGTGTCCGTCTCTAGGCAACCGTGACGTCAGTATCGATCCGTACATAGACATAATATAAGCATAGACGCCTCATGGACCGCTCCGGCGCAGGAAATACGGCGGCCATCTTGGAGCGGTATACCCTCCTACTTTGCTCAACCAAAACAGCAGCAGATGCCTCAGCACTGAGGGATATTGTTGTTCTGGTCGATGGATTATTGATGCGAGGGCTCCACAGACAACATTTCACAAGTAAGATGGACATATTATTGTGTATATATTGTGATTAGAATATTACTTTACTGTATTTATGTCCACCGGCGACATACCAGCTAATATTAGCTACAGTGCTTGGTGTAATAGGGTTCAGCCCCGCTATGAAGGCTAACTGAGATTCCGTAAATCTAAAAAAAAATAATTATTCTCTAACATTGGCTTAGATTATCTGACACAAGGGCCTATATTAGAAATGAAACAATATAACACATATTATAAAACTTATATTATGTGTTATAACATTCACCGGCAAAGTTTACACAGGTGGTAAAGACTATTATTTATATTCTTTCACTCTGTCAAAAGTAAGATACATCCTAAATCTTCAGTTTTTGTTTTGAAAGTTTCCTAAAGACACGATGTGAGGAAGAAGAGGGAGAAATCTATAAAGAGAGACGGATTCACTGCAGCACGGATGAATCTCACATCGGATTTTGGACTCGTCGGCTGAAAAACATATTATATACATATAAACATATATATATATATATATATATATATATATATATATATATATATTATATATATATATTATATAATATATATATATAATTTTTTATATATATATTCAGTATCAATCATTATTTATTTGTGCCATTATTAATCTTTATTTATTAGTGTTTGTATAGTTATATAAATATGTATTGATATTACTAAATGTATTAAATAAATTATGAACGGCTGTGTGCTTTGTAATATGCTCTTCATTCATCGATATCAGAATATTCCATTCCTATTCCATTGTTATAGCCACTAAGCATATTTAAATATAATGAACTATGTATTAAAAACATACTTAAAAATACAATTGTTTATAAATGTTGCTTTGATAGATGTTTGAATATGGTTTACAGAAACAAAAAAGTGTGTTATGATCGATTAAATGCGCTGATACATCATTGTGCTGCTAAACACATAAGGCTGAGTGGAGCGGAGTACCGCTCCAAGATGGCCGCCCTAAATCTCGTCAGCGACAATAGGCGAGAGCGGTCCATGAGGCGTCTATCCTTATATTATGTCTATGGATCCGTAGAGTTGTAGGGGTCCAGTGTAGTTCCCGCCACGAAAATTTAGCTGACCTTAATATTTCCTGTGTTTTATTTTGGTCATTATCATTACACTTAGTGTTGATGTGTGTGTGATAGGCGTGTCTATGGACAATTATAAAAATACGGAACAAATCGAGCTTGTGTCGGTTCAATGCGGGAGGCAACATTTCACAGCCAAATACGATTCCAAGGACGGGTGGCAACACTATGCCCTCATACTAACATTAGCCTTGCACCTAGAATAAGCATGTTGCATTTTTTTTTATTTATTAGCTATGTTTATCATACTAAATGGATTAAGTCCTTGTAACGGGGGAGACACGCTGTAGCAGTTCCCTGGCACTTGAATTAATCTGCGCGGTCTCGACGGGTGATTTTCAAGATTTGTTTATCAGTCACCACACCCATCTCAGTCCGTGAAAACTAAAAACATACAAATATTAGAATATAAACTTAAACACAAACAACAAAATAAAACGTACCTCGCTGCTTTCACCGGGGAACACCAAGTGTTGATTGTGCCAAGCACATCTCTGACAGTTTGTTCAAGTCATTCATTGGTACAATGATTTGCCAGCTGTTATAGGGCCTGCCCTCATTAGCTACGGCAGCCCGTGAGGTACATACAAAAAAAAAACTTTACAAAGTGCAAATACAATTAAACAAAACAAAATACAAACCACCAACAGCGGTAATCAGAATAGACAAATATCATTAAACAATCTGCAACATCCTTAATTTAGAAAATTCACTTTAAATAATTTACAATAAATAGTTTACAAATTTGAATAATTTAGCCAACTTATTTTAATGGCTCACTACCCATTACACACGCAAAAAGACGGCAAAACCGTTTATAAAACTTATAATAACGGTTGAAATGCTCAAAACTGCTTTACAACATACAAATAAACAATAGTTAAAAAAATGTGACAGAGATATCGGCATCCAACGGTTGTTTTCATATAGAAAACAATCTTATAGCAGGAAACTTCCCCTTGACTTACCCTAAGCAGTGAAGAACAACGCTGGGCGTAGACATGGGCTGGGCGTCACTCGGATTCCGCATCTTCGGAGACCAGAAAATATCATTTTTAATCCAAGTCCCAAAGTTTATGAATATCAGACCAACAGTTTCGTGTCTCCGTGCCGCATCTTTTTTGAAAAGCTCACGTAGAAGCTGGGTCATATTTCTATCCAGCATGGCGCATGCGCGTCATGCTTATTACTAATAAAAATGGCGCCATTCGCCACTGTTGTCAGATTTGATGTTTCACGGGTTTAGTTTTACAGTCCAGAGTAAAACTAAACCCGTAAAACCTGCCCAGCTGCAAAGAAACAGTCCGAATCTAAACCTATAAAACTCTTGTTAATAGCACTATGTTTTATTCATTATCTATCCCTAATATACTTTTATAATAATTTAGAGAAACAGCAACATTTTAGATTTACTTTAAATTAACCCTAACCCTAAAGGTCAAGCAATCTAAAGATTTTTTTTTTAAGATTTCAAAATGTAAATTTTTCTAAGAACAAACTAATTGTTTTAGAAAAATTTAGAGAAATACATCATTTTATTGGATAACCAGTAAATAAAGTTTATATGGGGGATAAACTTGCTTTTTATATTTTCAAAGCTTTATACCAAACTGCTGCTCCAGTTGGTCCTGACTTTATGGAGAGTAAAGAGTGTCAAATGATAATAAATAACTTATGTAATAACTACTTAAGTGTGTCATTAATTTATAGATCCATCTTTAAATAATGTTTTGTAAAATACATTTTTCTTTATCTTTGATTCATTTATGCAAATATAAGTCAACAGATCTTAATTAAATTTACATTTAATTTAAATGTAAATGAACTTTTTCTTGTCATTGTGATGTTTCTAAACTAAATAAATTATTTATTGGTCAGAATTGCTGTGCACATCATCACCAACTGATCTCTGCAGAAACAGAGACGCTCGGCCTTCAGCAGAACCACCAGTCAGATCCACTTTCTGCTGAAAAATCATCTGGTTTCAACCAGATATTTTTTTTAATCTTTTAAGTCCCTTACTGAACTACGAACCATTTACTTAAAGTTGTAAAACAGCAAAATAAAAACAATTTTCTACCACTTTTCAATTTTCTCTAATGTGTTTTGAAAAACAAAATCTACTTAAAATAGCAGTAAAGCTGAACTGACAATGTGCAGTGGTTGCATAAAACATAAATTATAAATAGAGCAAACAAAGAACAAGTAACAAATAATAAATTAATCTCAAAGATAAAATAATATACTAAGTCAAACCATTTAAAAGAGAATATGCTGTACAAAAGTATTCACAAATAAAGCTGTTATCATTACAACTTCAACGTTTTTAAAGTATTACTAACACAAGAAAAAACAAAAAAATAAAAAACAAACTTATAATTAATCACATACATTATGAGACAGTTTTCAAAAACTTCTTAATTTAAACATATGTATAATTTAATACCTTTTATTTAATTGTCACATTTTATTTATTTGGATGTTTCTGTATGGAGCACGTAATCAAAAAGCCTCTGAAGTATTAATTTCTCCTTTAATTATGAACATCGCTGTCTTCACATGTTGAAGTTGGCGGTAGCAGCGGCGGCGGCAGCAGCAGCAGCAGCAGCAGCAGCAGCAGTAGCGGCAGCGGCAGTAGCAGCGGCAGTAGCAGTAGCAGCAGCAGCAGCAGCAGCAGCAGCAGCGGCAGCAGCAGTAGCAGCGGCAGCGGCAGTAGCAGTAGCAGCAGCAGCAGCAGCAGCAGCAGCAGCGGCAGCGGCAGTAGCAGCGGCGGCGGCAGCAGCAGCAGCAGCAGCAGCAGCAGCAGCAGCAGCAGCAGCAGCAGCGGCAGCGGCAGTAGCAGTAGCAGCAGCAGCAGCAGCAGCAGTAGCAGTAGCAGTAGCAGCAGCAGCAGCAGTAGCAGTAGCAGCAGCAGCAGCAGCAGCGGCAGCAGCAGCAGCAGCAGCAGCAGCAGCAGCAGTAGCAGCAGCAGCAGCAGCAGCAGCAGCAGCAGCAGTAGCAGCAGTAGCGGCAGCAGCAGTAGCGGCAGCAGCAGTAGCAGCGGCAGCGGCAGCTGCAGCGGCAGCGGCAGCAGCAGCAGCAGCAGCAGTAGCAGCGGCAGCTGCAGTAGCGGCAGCAGCAGCGGCAGCGGCAGCAGCAGCGGCAGCAGCAGCAGTAGCAGCAGCAGCAGTAGCAGCAGCAGCAGTAGCAGTAGCAGCGGCAGCTGCAGCACTGATGCAGAAGGAATTTCCCCTCTAATAACTTGACGTGTCCAGTAGAGGGCAGCATCACCTCATTCCTGCTGCTTTTAGGAGAAATCCAGAGTCTCCTTTAGACGGACTGTGATCCAGATAATTTTATATTTATTAGTCAAAAAAAGAATGAGGAGAAAGTTTAGATTTTTGTGCATGTTTGTGACGTGTTAAATAACCGGAGGATCCAGAGAGGAGCTGTGAACCTCAGAGTAATCCCCATGCGGCCTTCTCCTCTCTGTGTGGTCTGCAGGCCTCTGGGAGGGATTACTGCGTCTGGGCAAGTCCGAGCGACAGATGTGTCATCAGGTGAGCCGGTCTGGGTCCGGCAGCAAACGCAGCCCAGATTATCGACCCTCGCCGACCGTCTGTGTCCTCGTTCTGAGGCCCCGTTCCTCTTTGTCTGCCTGACAATGTCTCCCTGTCCTCCTTACTTATTCCACCCTCCTGCAGACAAAAAACACAAATTACAGCAGCAGTCTGGACCTGTCTTGATAACAAATTTTGCTGGATGATAAATTGTCCCAGAAGTTATTGTAATAAAAGATAATATTGTTGTTTTAAGACCATTTTCAGTTAATAAAATGATGATGGCATAATAACGCAAGAATACATTCTTAAAGATCAATAAGCTTTAAATTCTAATGAATATTTAACACTTGAACATTTTAAATATCCAAAATAAATAAAACAAGTAAAATAAATTATGACGTCTCTGTAAGCAAAGTTATCCTTCAAAGCAGCAGACTGAAGACGTTACTATAAAGAGAAAAACAATAAATCATCCAAATGCAACTTATTGAGCTTGTTACAATTAATTGTATCATGTAATTAATTGATTTGTTGCAGTAAACACACTTTTTACAAGAAACACAGAATAAAGATCGATAAACCTGCAGGGTCTAAGGGAAAGTTGCTGCTATATAATTAGGAGATGATGCAGACTTTTCCTGTCATGGTTTCACTGTAAAGATCAAGTCCTGGTTTAAAATGAAACCTGGAGCCTCTCTGGATTCTTACACCACACGTTATTCCCAGCAGAGTAAGAGATGATTTCATATGGCAGTTATTAAATGAAAGAGCTGGTTCTGGTATGGCTCTTTCCCCAAGGCGCGTCTCTGTCACGGGGTGGCACAACGTTCAAACCAAAAATAAGAGCTGCCCATCGTTGCAAAAAAATAGCATTTTTCATTTTTTTAAAAATACTCTGCAATGACTTTTAATCATCTAAAGCTTCAGATTTAGATTATTCCTGTACTGTTTGTGGAAACAGAACAGGAATAATCTAAATCTAAATCTAAACAGAAATTAAGACAACCTTAAATTGAGGCAAGGAGAGCAAGCTACAGAAAGACAGAAACCTGGAGAACATATTAGCAACAATTTAAAATGCTTTACATAATGCAAACATAAGAAGCCCACTGCTCTGGCATAATAAAGAAAAGTGATGAAAAATTGAACTTAAGGTCACAATTAATTATCTAATTGTTATCAATCAAAGGAAGATGTAACGAGGTAAAGGAACTTTAGAGGAACTCAGTGTTTCTGCAGCTTGGGTGGATTTCTCTAATCATGATGCAACATTAGTCCTTTAACCCTGGAAATGTTTTTCAGGCGACAGAAGACTGACTTTGTAACTGTCTTTATGTGGCTCTGCAGGTTCAAAACCAGATTTCGGACCTGATTTCTAGTTCCTAGCTGTAATAGCTGAAGCTAAACAGAAACAACGTTGATTCAGTGGCCAACTGACAAAGGTGTGGTGGGTGTCCACCATCTTTGTTTATCCCCTTTGTTGGTGTCCAAACAAACTGGAGCAGGGCTGGTTGGACCAGAACCTGGAGGGTTGGACCAGGACCTGGAGGGTTGGACCAGGACCTGGAGGGTTGGACCAGAACCTGGAGGGTTGGACCAGGACCTGGAGGGTTGGACCAGGACCTGGAGGGTTGGACCAGAACCTGGAGGGTTGGACCAGGACCTGGAGGGTTGGACCAGGACCTGGAGGGTTGGACCAGAACAGCTTCATCTTATGAAGTTCAGATTTTAAGGAAGGACTGCTGTATAAGAGACAGAAAATCATTTCAAGTTTCACTTCAGTGCTGATCAGTTAGAAAGAAAAGATCAAGTTGAGCCTCATTTGTCAAAAACAAATCAAAGAAATTGTTTTATTGATCATTTCTGGAGGATGATGGGGAAATCACAGCTAAATCACAAAAGTAGGTCAGATAAAATGAAAACATCCCGAGTCTGACCCAGAGAGAAATCAGTAAACAAGTTGTTTGTTTTTTTAAATCTCCCTCTGACGTTCTGCTGAAGGGGAACGTTTCAGGATGAGATCCATCCACCTTTAATCTCTGGATTTAGAAAGTGAAATGTCATAACTGGGATTAAGACGAAGCCACAGGTCGGTGCTCGTGTTTTAGAGTGATGCTGAGCACGTGCAAGCTTGAGTGTGTGTGTGCGCGCGCATGTATATGTGTGTGTGTGTGTGTGTGTGTGTGTGTGTGTGTGCGTGTGTGTGTGTGTGTGTGTGTGTGTGTGTGTGTAGGGGAAAACAGGGGGTCAGCGGTGGTCAACAACAGCTCTTTTCATAGCTGTCAGCGTATCCGGGTCAGCTGTGCAGGAGATTCTCAAAGTCCTGCAGCTGTTGGAGAAAATGAGGACGGAGGCACTTGTGTGTGTGTGTGTGTGTGTGTGTGTGTGTGTGTGTGTGTGTGTGTGTGTGTGCGTGTGTGTGTGTGTGTTCTGATAATCACAGTGTCATGGGAACATTGATCTGTTCAGTCACCTCTTGGGAACAGAAAGGGTCGGTCCCCATGAAGAAATCTAGCTTCAAATGACTGTAAGTGATTTAAAGGGTTCTGGTGACGTTTCAGGCTTTGGGTCGTATCACAAGTTTTCTGTCAGCATGTGTTACTGTTTGTGCTGATAGCGCCCCCCATCGCTTCTGATCGTGCACCTAACACGATTTCCCAGACATGGTTGGGTACCACTTCTTCCTCATCTCCAACAAGGGAGACGTTGATAAGAACATGAAAAGTTTAGTGTTAAAAGATAAAAAGATAAGATCATATTGTGACTTTTTTTTTAAATATTTTTGGAGTTTTTTGGGTAATATGAGTTTTTTCTCGTGTTATAATGTTTTCTCATATTTTTATTACTTAACCCTGGTAATATTAGAGTATATATTATATGTTTTGCTTGTATTATTACAAATTTATCGTGGTAATATTTGTGACTTATTGTCATACAAGTTTATTCTCGTAGTATTATGACTTTATTCTTGTAATAAAATGTAATTTTAATTGTGTCGGAGCCTGGCCATAATACACTGCTGCTCTCTTCCTATGAACTCATATAAACATGAGTTTTTCTGCCCAGCCAGCCGCTTGTTGTGCTGCACAGTGTGTTTACAACCCATCAGTAGTTTCCTGCTCTGTAATCCTGCAGCTACGAACCAGTTAACTACTAACCTCTGGCCCTGCTCCAGCAGGCTTACACCTCACACCTTTAAATGGAAACCCTGCACTCTAATTATAAGGATGTTGTCTATTTCTGGACTGAACAGAAGTGGAAAAAGAATAAAGTTCATCTGAGGAGCAGATCAGGGATTAGAGGCTGGGTTGGACCAGAATTGGCAACCGACAGGGATTTCCTTACAGCATGGCAGAATTATCCTCTGTTCACGTAAACATTTTGTTTATCGTCGTCTAAAAATGATCAATAATTTTGAACTGCATTTTCACATTATTTCCTGCCTGCTGTGTCTCTGCACCGTTCTCTTATCTCCTCGGCACATCACGGCTCCCGGGAGCTTCCCATTTCCGGACGTTTCTTCTCTCTGGGAATTCCTGGAAGGAAGTTTATCTTCTGAAACATTCAAGATACTTACTGACGTGAAAACATCTGAGGCTGCTTTCAGCACCAAAGCTTTTCATTTGTTTCTGCTCCACTCAGGTTGAGTTTGACTGCAGCCCTTGGTTTGTGCTGTAGATCTAACCCATGATGCCTCCACCGCCGTGTTCCACTCTGTGTCTGTCTCCCATCATGCTGCTGTACTTTATGGTCAAACGCCTCAAAAACATCCCTGAAATATAAGTTTTTATCATTACTGGTTTTATTAAATGTTTTAATTCATTTTCAATTTTTTACTTTTTCATTTTGATTTTTCTGATATTAAATGATTTTGGGAATAATCTCCATGAAGTTATTTAATGCTTTAATCTTTTATTTTATTCAGTTTGTGCATTTCAGATTTTGTGATTTATCTTTTTATTTTATTTCTGAATTGCATTGTCTTTTATTTTCATTTTTAAGCTTTTCATTATTTTGGCTATAATCTATTTTTTCAATATTTATCTTATTCCATTTTTAAATTATGTAATTTTTTACATATATATTTATTGTATTTTTAAACTTTTTTTATCTTTTAAATTATCTTGCAAATAATTGTTAACATTTTAAACATTATTTTTTATCCATTATCTTTGAATTTTTATTGTATTTTATTTTCATTTTTAAATTATTAGTTTTAAATCTTTTAAATTATCTTGTGATTAATCTTCCTCACTAGAAACTGATGGAGTTCAGATGGTTTGGAGATGACCTTTGACCCTGTTGACTGGCAGCAGCAGCAGCGTCTCCACATCAGTCAACTACCGGCTCTCCTGCTTTAACACAGAAATTTCTTTACTGAGCGTAAAAACTGGAAGTGCTGGAGTCAATAATGAGCATCTGTTTGAGGAGAAACCAATCAGTTAATTGATAAATTTATTGTCTCTCCTACCTTGTCTGATCCTCTTATCCCCAGCAGGCGGGAGGCTGCGTGACCCACAACTCGGACGGACTCGGTTGCATAACTGGAGCTGACCTGGGACCAGGTGAGGGAGGCTTAGTCCAGCTGACCTGCAGGAAACCTCGTCATCATTTAATCATACTTTCATCTCTGTGTTTTACATTTCAGACACATTTAGATCATTAGTCCAATCTAAACTCTGTCGGCTCTTTGTGAGGTCATTTGTCTAATATTTAATATTTCTGTGGGTCTAAGTCTGTTTACATGTCAGGATGTTCTCTGGGTCCTGCAGCTTCCTCCAAACATCTGTTAGGTTAACTCATGTCTTAAATTAACTGCTGGACTCGGACTAAGGGCTGCCTTTACATACAAAGGTGTATTAAAGACATCCACAGAAAAAACATTTCAGACAAAAAAAGACATTTTCTAGACAAAACAAGGACATTTCTACATTTGAAATTTTGCAAGAAAAAAATTACATTTTTAGAATAATCGCAGAAATTTTCTAGAAAAAAACTTGTGAATTTCTCCAAATCCTCTCCAGTTCTCTACCAGAGTTGCTGAGTTTTCTACAGAGCTGAGAAATGATTATTCAGTTTGATAAAAATGAATTTTTAATCATCTGAACAAAAAGAAAAAAAAAAAAAAAAAAATATATATATATATATATATATATATATAAAAAAAAATTCCCTTCTCACCCTCCGCGGGTGGTCTCTTTCATCCTCTGAGCTCGGGTCCTCTACCAGAGGCCTGGGAGCTTGAGGGTTCTGCGCAGTATCTTGGCTGTGCCTAGAACTGCACATTTCTGGACTGAGATGTCTGATGTTGTTCCTGGGATCTGTTTGAGCCACTGCTCCAGTTTGGGGGTGACTGCCCCGAGGGCCCCGATGACCACAGGCACCACTGTGGTCATCACCTTCCAGGCCTTCTCCAGTTCCTCTCTGAGGCCCTGGTATTTCTCCAGTTTCTCCTTTTTCCTGATGTTGTGGTCACTTGGTATTGCTACATCCACCACAACGGCTTTCCTCTGTTCTTTATCCACCACCACAATGTCCGGTTGGTTCGCCATTACCATCTTGTCTGTCTGGATCTGGAAGTCCCACAGGATCTTAGCTCGGTCATTCTCCACCACCTTTGGGGGTGTTCCCCCATTTTGACCTCGGGGCTTCCAGTCCATATTCTGCACCATATATATATATATATATATATATATATATATATATATATATATATATATATATATATATATCTATATATATATATATATATATATATATATATATATATGTATATATATTTAAATGTTAAATTGAAAAAAGAAATTATAAAATTTTATATATGTGTGGAGCTTTTTTATTATAAAATACTTAAAAAGTACCACATATTTTTTTGCATTAACACCCTTTATTTGAAATTTTTTCTTCACTGTCCCTCAAACAGTACATGCTGAAACAACCTTGCAATGTATTTATTTTATTATCCTATTCCAACCGTGTGTGTGTGTGTGTGTGTGTGTGTGTGTGTGTGTGTGTGTGTGTGTGTGTGTTTTGAAGCTCCTCCTGCTGAAGGAGGAGGGGGAGGGTGACGCGCCCCTCTCCGCCCGCTCTGCGCGCTCAGACCTCGGACTGAAGCGGCTCTCAGCTGCGCTCATTCAGCCTCTGGAGCTCCTGCAGAGCGGACCGCTGCTGCTGCTGCTGGACAGAGCCGGACCGGAACCGGAGGGAGTTCTGGGGGGACTTTTCTGTGGCTCACAGAGAAGATGGAATGCTTTGAAAGGACTCGGTGAAAGTTTGCAGTTCGGTTTGTGATGATGTACCCGAGCCGGCTGAAGCCGCCAGCCGCTGCCGGCTGCCAGTGAAGGGCAGCGGGGGATGACAGCAGCGCCGCAGCCCCTGAACAGTCCCTGCGGAAAAGCCGCAGCTTTCCTGTGATTGCGCTCACTGTGCGCCGTCCTCTCACCGCCTCCAGAGCGCAATCAGTTTCTCTATTGCATCTCAGCTGACTGCGGCAGGAATCGGACCGCAACCTTGAACCTCCACAGACACAGGTGAGCTGAGAGTTTCTGTGTCTATGAACCAAACAGAACCGCCTCAGTCAGTGAAGATTCTGATCTGTGCAGATTAAAGTTGTTTTGCCACATGATTGTCTGGTAGACTCGGTTAGATTTGGGACCAGTACTGCAACATTTGCTCCTCTCTGTGTCAAACCAACCAGCGTGCTCCAACCCTTTGAGCAACCTGTTTCCCTCCTGGCCTGTGGGGGCGCTGCACCAAGAACCACTGAAGGAAACGACACAAAAACCTCCAACGGAGACACTGAGGGCAACTTCCTGTTTCACCAAATAGTAACAAAATTGGAGGCATCAGATTTTAGCGTTTGAAGGATTTCAACGAGACATTTCTCCAGCTAGCGCTAGGCTAGCACATTTGTTTTGGTTGTAATTACCCACAATGCCCAAACATTCTCTTGGTTTGTTCAGTTTTCCTCCATTAAATCCAGTTTTCCAGCTGTTTGAACGCCAAGTCGACCAGAGACCACTCCAAAAGCAGGAAGTGACCTACAGTCCAGGGAATTCTGGGTAAATGCAACCAAACCAAACTCGCTATCGGGAGAAATGACTCATGGTCTTTTACAAAGACAAGACAGAAATCTTCCAACCACTAAAATCTGACGCCTCCATTTTTGTTTCCGTCTGGTGAAGCAGGAAGTTGCTCTGTGTCTTCAGAGGTATTTGTGTTGTTTCCTTCAGCGGTTCTTGGTGCAGCGCCCCCACAGGCCAGGAGGGGAACAGGTTGCTCAAAGGGTTTGATTGGTTTGACAAGGAGAACTGCAGCAACTAAAAATGGAACAATTGTTGCAGTTTTCCCTTATCGAACCGAGTCTAAGGAACTATTTAGTGTGAAAACTTCCTAAACCAGAATAAAAACAGATTTCTCAGATTTCTAATGATTTCTTCTTCTCTGCCTCCATCAGCTCTCGTCTTCTTCTCTTTGTGATGTCCATTGGACTCTGAGAGACAAACCGCAGTTTGGTGGTCTGACCTGTGGCGCTCCGACCCACCATGGGCACCGTGCTGTCTCTGTCGCCGGGCGCTCGCAAACCCGGTTACTATGACAACCACCCGGGCTCGCTCAGCCACTACCCGAGCCTCAGCAGCCGCTCCTTGAACAGCCAAAAGGAGCGCGGCCTAAGGAGAGGCCAGTCTATCTTCCTGCCGGCGCTGACCTGGAAGCGGCTAGTCGCCTCCACCAAGAAGAAGGGGAACCCAAAGAAGGGGCCCGGGGCCGCCGGTGTCCTGGCCGAGGCCCTGAACAACAACAACATCTACCAGCGGGACCAGGTGCTGCACCTGAACCGGGAGAACGTGAAGAAGTCCCTGTCCTGCGCCAACCTCTCCAGCTACGAGGGCCCAGCCGGACTGGGTCTGGGCTACGGACTGGGCCTGGGCCAGGGCCACGGATATGGCTACGGCAAGCCGCAGCAGCTGTCCTCGGTGAAGAAGGTCCCCCAGGGGGTGTCCTCCCCAAAGCGCGTCATCGTCCAGGCGTCCACCAGCGAGCTGCTGCGCTGTCTGGGGGAGTTTCTGTGCTGCCGCTGCTACCGGCTGAAGCACCTGTCCCCAGCCGACCCGGTGTTGTGGCTGCGCGCCGTCGACCGCTCGCTGCTGCTGCAGGGCTGGCAGGACCAGGCCTTCGTCACGCCCGCCAACGTCGTGTTCGTCTACATGCTGTGCCGGGACGTGGTGGACGGCGACTTGGTGGCGTCGGAGCACGAGCTCCAAGCCATCCTGCTCACCTGCCTCTACCTGTCCTACTCCTACATGGGCAACGAGATCTCGTACCCGCTCAAGCCCTTCCTGGTGGAGGCGGGGAAGGAGGCCTTCTGGGACCGCTGCCTCGCCATCATTGACGCCACCAGTTCCAAGATGCTGCGCATCAACGCCGACCCGCACTTTTTCACGCAGATCTTCGCTGAACTGAAGAGCGAAGGCGGCTGCGGGCCTCAGGATTACAGCCGGGTTCTGGACCGGTGAGAGGAGGCTTTATCTAAAACGCTCCGTCCCCCAAAGTCCCGGCTGCTTCTCTGCCAAGCGGAACTATTATGCAAAATTCACATTTTTCACCTCTTGGAGCCTGCATTTGGGTCTCAACTGCTTCTAAAAACAGCAAACAACAACAAGTTACAGTTTTTTGGTATCTGGAAAATGAGCCGTTTCAAAAACCTCCAGAATGTAAAGTCACAAATCAACAGGCCCGCCCTGTTACCTAGCAACCCCTGCAAAGCCCAGCACATTACCTAGCAACCCCTGTGGAATTCCACCCGTTACCTAGCAACCTAGTGCGTTTGGTCTGCTGATTTACCGCTTTATGCACTGTACAATGGCTGCTGGAAAAGATAAGTGTTTCCTTCTTGACTTACACAGCAAAAACACAAAATTTTACCAGGTAATTTTGGTCCAATTTCGCAAATATCACTTGAAATAAGGCAAAACTAACTTACAAGTAACTTTTAAGCAAGACGTCTTAGTTTGTTTTAAGTAAGTAATTCCTTAATTTTAAGTAAAAAGTACTAGTTCCACTAGAAAAATGTTTTAAATTATCTGCCAGTGGATTAGAACTTTCATCACTATCAAGGAATTATTGACTTAAAACATGATTCTGTATCTTCTTTGAAAGTTAGTTTTGTCTTACTTTAAGCATACTAACATATTTACACAAGAAACTAGACAATAAATACTTGGTAAAATTCTGTGTTTTGGCAGTGTACCATCCAGAAGCCACTTGCTGCATTCTTGTTGTATAGGAGGCTCCACTTATGCTTTTCAAAGATGTAGGGTTGTATCTACACATCTGTTTGTTGCCATATATACATGCAAGTGTAAAACGATGAGTTGGGGGGGCGTGGCCAGCAGCAGCTTATTAAGATTTAAAGTGACAGAGACCCTAAAACAGCTCAAATCAGCCAGAACTGACATCCCATTATCTAAGAATAATTTGTGAAAAAAGCATTTTAGGATCTGCTCATGGAAGCATAATAGGTCATCTTTAAACATCTAATGGTGACCGAGTGGCTTTAACGGGTTTATTTAGAGAAAAGGTTCTGGTTTGGGAAAAGGGACGGACGGGAGCAGCTGGAGGTTCTGCAGTGGGCGGAGTCAGAGTGGCGATGCCGATCCGTGTCGGCATTGTTGGAGTGGTAGGCAGCCAGGATCATCAGCTGTTTATTCCACACACACACACACACACACACACACACACACACACACACACACACACACACACACGAGTCGTGGTAATAAGATTACCAGATTACTGCAGCCCCCCCCAGCATCCCTGCGGAGCCTCAGTGGGTAAACCGGACCCGACCGAACCGAGCCGGTTGCGTGTCGTTCTGATCCAGAGGCGCTGAAAGCTTCCACAGAGCATCCATGCAGGGATGACAGATGAGCTCGGTTCTGGTTTGCAGTTCGGCCCATTTTCCCGTCGCTCTCCTGACCTTTCAGAGGAAAATCTGCAGATTTCTGTCTCATCCCTCGTTTAACTCCTGAAAAACCAAACTGGTTCTGTTCGGCCAGAGCCACAAACATGCAGCGTTCTGGGTTTTCTTCGGTGCTGGAAGGTTTAGTTTCATCCTGCAAGTTTAGACACATAAAAACTATAAACAGGAGTGAAAACTGAACACGAGGCTCGTAAATCTGGATTTTTACGTCAGAACTTTCCTGGTTGGTTTCATTTGGTCGGGAAAATTTAATTTCCTAAAGTGGAAGAAACAATGAAGCCATTATTCTGGTCCAGATGTTCCTCCATCAAACGCAGAGATGCATTGTCTGCTGCAGGCTGTCAAAAATTAAATCCCCTGTAGACCAAAACTGCCAAAAAATATATTAAATAAAAAACACAAAAATGCCGTTTTTGTTTTACCTGCTCAACATTAAACCAGTTTTTAAAATAAAATCCACACAAAATTAGAGACCCAGAACATAGAAAAGGGCTTCCAACTGTAAAAGAAAAATACACAATTTCAAAATTTTGGGGGTCTTCAATTGTTTTTAATTTTGTTGACCAAATTTATTACATTCTTGAGTTTTGGTCACCGGCCAAACAAAATCATTTCTAGGGGCCCAAATGGCCCCCGGGCCACACTTTGGACACCCTGATCTAATGGTTTTCTAAAATTGGCCTTCAACTTTTCTGCATCAAAAATGAAAACTGTGAAGTTGAGGCAAGGTTTTTTTTTTTAAATATGAGAAGAAAGTCAATCATACAATAATAAATTAAAAATAATGAGAATAAAGTGGCAAAAATACAAGTGAAGTTGAAATTCTGAGAATGGTCGTAATAACACGAGAAAGGAAGTCGAGATAATATATAAATATTTTTTTACATTAACGGAACAGTAGCTGAATGTCTATTATAAATGTAGCAAATCGCAGACAGTGGTGAGGCGTTTCCATTAAACAAGAAATTAAATTAAAAATCAATAAGTCATTAAAAACACCGTCTTCCTCCAACCACTTCCTGTCGGCATCTTTGTGGTTTGGGTGAAAAATTGTTTCCATTGCAGTTTTGTGAAAAAAAATAAATAAAATTTGATGCGACCAAATTAAATGCCTCGTCTTGGTGGCAACACTTCTTAATCGAAAAACCTTTTTTTTTTAAACTGTCTTGTTTCCATTAAGCAAATTTATTTTCAAATGTCAAACTGTGTAATTATAAAGTCAATGGAAACGCAGCTACAGAGACAATGAAGTCCAACCGCTCTGCTGTAAGCCCGTCATAATCCCACCATCAATCTGATGAGGAAAATCAGGAAGTAAAACAGTTTGATTGTTTCGTTCTAAACTGGTTGTTTATGCTGCTAACTGGGACCTGAACTGGCTCCCAGTCTGAGGAGTTTTTTCCGCTGCAGCCATTTTCTGCTCCATGTTGTTTTTTCCCTTCATCTCCGGCTTTGACAAGGAGACCAGTGTCTTGCCTCCACACACACACACACACACGCACACACACACGTTTGTTTTGCTATCTTTGTGGGGACTTTCCATTGACTTCCATTCATTTCTACTAATTTCTACAGCCTAAACCTGACCTTTACCCTTTTCCTAACCCTAACCAACCAAAACTCAATTCATACCTTAGCCCTAACTCTGACCCCTGACCCAAAAACAGGGTTTCCCCTCGTGGGGACCAGGCTCAGGTCCCCACGAGGAGCGATTGGTCCCCACAACGTAGCATATGTCAGGAAAATCGTCCCCACAAGGTATTACAAACAAACGCACACACACACACACACACACACACACATATGCTGGGTTGTTATTTGATTAGATTTGACACTCTGCACCCGGCAGCCATTGTCAGGACGAGGAGGAAGGGCAGGCCCGTCTCTCCTCCTCTTCCTCACAGCCAGCTCAGGTGTGGCGCTGCGGTTCTGGATCCACTTAGCTCTTATGTCAGCCGGAGCGCTAATTCCCCCTCATCCAATCAAAGCTCTCTAATCCCGACTGCAAACAGAGGCGGAACGGCCACCGCCGCTCTGGTGATTGGATCCTCGTGTTTCCGGGTTAAACTTGACATTTTGACCAGGCGGGCGTCTCAGGATCCGGAGCCGGAGCTGGACCGGAGCCAAACCGGAGTCGGACCAGACTCACGCTCCTGTTTGGACACAACAAAGAGACAATGTGAAATAAATCAGTTTTTCTGATGGTAATCAACAAGTTCTGGACTCTAGCTGAGATCGGTACACTGCAAAAACACAACATTACCAAGTATTTCATCTAGTTTTTACTGCAAATATCGTCGCACACTTGAAATAAGACAAAACCAACTTACAAGTACATTTTATACAACAGTGTATTAGAAAAGTGAAGAGGAGTTAATATCCACCAAAAACCTCAAACATTTTATAGACAAAACATAAAATTCTAATTTTCAAGAAAAAAACCTGAAAAGATTTTGAGCTTGAAAATTAAAAAATGTTCAACTTTTAGAAAATTTCTGAGCTCCAAAATGTAGAATCTTTTCACTTTTCAAGTTCAGAAAGTTTTCTTGTTTTTTTTTCTAAAAATTTCAGAGATTTTTTTTCAAAAGTTTATGAACTCAGAATTTTCCGCAGTATTTTTTCTCAAAAATTTCTGAGAATAATCTCAAAATTTTAGTTTTTTCTATCAAATTCTAGACTTTTCAACCTCAGAAATTTTCTTCTTTTTCTTAGAAATTTCTGAAATATATCTAAAAATTTTTGCTATCTAAGAAAAATTGAGGTTAATTAGCAGAAACCTCACCCTCATTTTTTTATTTGCTAATTTTTGTATCTATAATGGCCCTAAGATGCCGCCGTACTTTTCAGACCAACGGAAGTGCCGATTATTTAACTTATTAAAAGACATTTTTCCTGATTTAAATGAAAAACTGTCGGTGGAACTAGTGCTATTTTTCAATCAGTATTGAATTATGGACTTAAAATATGCTCCTGTCTTTGCTGAAAATGTACTTGTTAGTTTTGTCTCCTTTCCAGTCTAATGCGACATTTGAACTTGAAACTAGACAAGTGGTTAGATTTAGTGTTTTTGCAGTGTTTGGTGATGATAATTCCTGCTAATGTCTCCACAGCTCTGTGAGTTGTGTTATTGCTGCTGCTGTAGATCAGTGTGAAGTTTTAATGGCACACCTTGGAGTGTAAATATGAAGAGCAGAGGCGTTGGGAGCGAATAAGAATAAAGTGATAGTGTTCCTGTGGTAGAGGCAACGCCTGCTGGCTAGTTTAGAGCTTTTTTACTTTCTGCTTTTCGCTGAATTGTTTTTTAAATGTGACGTTTTATTTCTACATGAAGAAAAACAGGTCATAGTAAATTATTTCCAGACCTTTTCTTGTCTTTAATACGACAGCCTGTTAGGGCCATTGTACATAGAAACAAAGAAAGATCTCAGAATCTCAGAATTTTCCCCCCAAAATTTGGGAAGTTCAACATTTTCGACTTTTGAACATTTTCATTACATTTTAGAAATTTGATGGGATCAATCTCAAAATGTAATTCTTTTTTTCTAACAAATTTTCAAATTCAGAAATGTCCTTGTTTCTAGAAAATTTCTGAGTCTTTAACCAGCAAATTTTCAGCCTTTCAAACTTAGAAATTTCCAGGGTTTTTTTTCTAAAAAATGTCAGATTGTTTTGGCAGACACACACACACACACACACACACACACATTTATTCATTTATTTATTTTTATCTACTATGACCCTAATACGTCGTCGAACTTTAATGAGACGTTAGTCCTTCACAAACAAGTTTGTTACGATGTTATAAACCAATCGGTTGCAGAGTTTTTACATCCTACATCGTTTATTTTAGTCATAATTTGCAGGATTAATGTCCCATTAAAGGTGAAAAGAGGTCTGAGCAGCTTTATTTTGTCTTTTAACAGCAATTTTTATTTCCGCTACAAAGGAAACATTATGCTGAAGGTGTTAAAATCCCAAACTATGTGACTGCTGAGTGAAAAAATAAATGTCATTCTGGTTTTTATAGAAATATTAGAGACACAGGAATCTCGTTTACTTGAGTTTGGCTTGTGAATTCCTCTCAGCTCAGTTTCTGGTGTCTCTTTGCCAAATTGGAGGTTCGTCCTCCCGCGTAGCTGCAGGAATCTCTCCTCCTCAGAGAGATGGAGGCCATCAGTAACGTCTCTCATCAAAGCGCAGCTGCCGGTGACACAAAGCCGGCCGTTGTGCGGCAGCGACAGTCGCGGCGCTGCTCCGTCTCTGATGCAACAGCTCCGTGACAAGACCTGCTCTGTGCAGGGCGACTGATGGGGGAGCGTCCAGCCTCCGCCTGGAGCCAGGTGTGTCTCTGTGAAAGTGAAAATACTGCTGATGGGAAAAACTTGAAGAAAACTGTTTAATTTTTTCATGTTTTTGTTTCCTTTCTTCATGACATTGTTGTTTACTATGTTGGTTATTTAATAAAGTGTTGAGCTGAAATGTAAAAGCAGCTGTTTGTCTTTCCTGCTCACCTCCTTTAAGATTTCTGGGGTATAAGTTGAGTGTAAACATCAGGAAAGCACCAGATAGTCACTCTGTGCTTAAAATGCTGCATGAAAGTATTTACACCCTTTGCACTTTTTCATATTTCATCATGTAAAGCATCACATGTTCGGACAGCGTGTGATGGCCTATGACGCATGTGATAGACCAGTAAAAAAGAGGAATATAATTTATGGTTATCAACTGTTTTTTATAGATCGAAATCTGAACAGTGCAGTATCCAGTTCCTATTGAAATGAATCAGTTCTTTTTAAACTGGCTGAACTAGTTCTTGCTTAGAATGAACTGGACCAGAACTACCCAGTTCTGGTCCAGTTCCAGAAAATTACCCAGTAAAACATTAACAACAATAACTTGGCTTATTTAACGTGTTATAAGAGGGAAAACTGTAGTTCATTTAATTCACTCATTTATAAATGTCAGTTTCAAGTAAATATTTAATTTGGATCTAAATATTTAGCTTCAAATTTAACATTTAGGTTGCCAACTAAATATTTATTTTTAATTTTAATATTTTGCTTACTAATTAGACATTTGGTTTGAGACTGTGACATTTATGCATGAATAACGTGTAAAGACCAGACAGACCTTTCTGGACTGAGATCCAGTCCGGATCCCCATGCTAACATTAGGCGATGCTAGCTGGGTGAGCTAACAAACGGAGGCAAACAGCCTCAAAAAAACGGAAAAAACTGATTCAGCACATACTGTGCATAGCTTGCCAATTTAAAGTGTACCGCTAATATTGGCTAAATTTCTTTTTGTGAGGGCGAGGAATATAATTTCGATTGCTACATTAGCTCGCTAACTTTGCTAACATCACTTACCTTAGTGACGCAGAAGTGTGACGTAGCCACCGCCATCTCTGAAAGCAAAATCTACTCGTCTCTACTGACCTATTTTGCGTCTCCCAAATAATCACTGCTCACTTTCTTGGAAACAGTTCATTTAACATCCAATCAAAGTTCAAACAAATTGGAGAATATTCTGGCAATTTCGTGATATTTCCACAGTTTTCTTTACTGACTCAAGACTCCTCAAAGTCCGAGACTGAGACAAGATTGAGGAAATCTTTTCCTCAAACTTTTCCAATATTTCACTAATGTCAAAAAACATTTTGCAGTTGCATTGCTTTCATTAAATAATAAACACAATTAAAATAAAATCACACACGAATAAGTTTGTTAACGTCATAAATCATTATAAAATACACAGACATCATCCTCCAACTACTTCCTGTCGTTTTCCTCTTTGTTTTGCCCAAGTGGCAACAGCCGGTTGTTTATTATGTGACTCCTGATGCAAAATAGGTTTTTCCTTTGCAGTTTTACCAAATAAACTCACCCTAGTGGCAAAACGTTATAGACACTACAGGCGTGTTTCCTTCAAGTTAATTTATTTTTAAAATGTCAAATTGCTCAATGAAGGTTAATGGAAACACAACTGGAGATTTCTCAACTACAAAGCTCATCATAATATATCTGAATATGATTCTGAAACCCAGAGCTCCAGATTTATTCTCCTGGTATTTGTCTCGTTTTGCAGGTTCTGTTCATTTTCCAGATTAAAGATGTCTCATTCCTGATGTCTCCTGGGTGTTTTCATGCAGCCGGTCCAACATGGCGGCTTTGGTTTTCCTGATTAATAAGCATTCCTGCTGCTGGAGCGAGTCAGAGGAAAAAGCAATCTCTTCCTCATGTTACTGTAATCTCCAGCATGTGACCTCCCCTCAGCCTGATGACGGAAGGATGCTGGAAACCTGCGGGTCTCACCAAACCTGCCCTGCTCCACGCTGAGAGGATTTA
This sequence comes from Poecilia mexicana, assembly GCF_051168715.1. Lineage (NCBI taxonomy): Eukaryota > Metazoa > Chordata > Actinopteri > Cyprinodontiformes > Poeciliidae > Poecilia > Poecilia mexicana. The sequence goes on along the minus strand of NW_028263380.1, from coordinate 26,517,131 downwards.
GGGAGGAAAAAACCACAAGAGCTCTGGGAAACATTACATTCCCGGGTAAATCCTCTCCAACTCGTTACCAAATCCTCGCTGCAGGGCGGCTAATCTCTAAAGTGAGACAGACCAGGTGCCAGTTTTTGTGTAATGGAATTGCTCAGAACATTAAGTGATTGCATCAACAATCTTCAGTCCTGATAAATTAGATTAGATTCAGAGGAATCCTGTTTGTGCACAAGCAAAGTTGAGCAAACAGGATTATTGTAGACAGAAAAGAGGAGGAAATTTCCACCAAAAAATTTCAGAAATTTTGACATTAATCTTAGAAAATTTCATAGAAAAAAACAAGGATATTTCTGAATTTGAAAAGATAAACATCTTCTAGAAAATAAATTGCCCCTAATCTCAAAATTTCTAAAAACATCTTGGAAATTTCAGAGTTAAAAACTTGAAAATTTGCTAGGAAAAAACTCAGAAATGTTTAGATTAATCTCAGAAATTTTCCAGAAAACATCTTGGAAATTTCAATTTCAAAAGTCACAATTTTTTGATTTGGAATTTTTCTCATTTTCAAAATCTTCTCAAATTCCAAAATGTCCTCTTTTTTTTTTTAGGAAATTTCTGAAAAATTTCAGGGATATTTTTGACATTTTAAACTCAGAAATTTCAGAATATTTTATCTAGTAAAGTTCTGAGATTAATCTAGAATATTTTCTACTTTTAAACTTGGAAATGTCCTCGTTTTTTTCTAGAACAATTCTGATTCTTAGATGGACATTGCCTCTTTTTTCCATTTAAACAGTCCTAACAAGCCAGAAACTTCCCTCCAGTCCTGTGATGAAACCGGCAGAAAGTTGATCAGTGACCTGCTTGCAGAGCTTTCTGGGAGATGACGTCTGACTGCCGGCGGGAAGAAAGATGCAAAGTGGAGAAAAAGATAAAAATAACCATCTTAAATAACATTGTGCCTTTGTTAAACTATCTCCCTTTGATCAGATAAATGCAATAATTAAAATGTCTCAACCCAAAACAGATTCTAGATTACAGAGTATTTAAAAACAAGTGTTCTGTTCATCTGCCAAATGTCGGCTGTAATATTTGAATTAGCTAAATCTGTGGGCTTGTCAGGTTCTGGTAAACTGCTCAGTGAACTAAAATCACAGGTGGAGTTCCTCAGGGAACCACCAACGGTCCACTTTTATTGACTACTTCATTCAAACCACAGGTCTTTCTGATTTCTTGTTTTTTATTTTTTTGTGGTCGTTCATACGACTAATTAAACTGAACGGAAATCAGACTTCATTGTGACTGAATTTTATCCAGCACGTCTCAAGTCCGTTTATCACGTTGGATAAAATTTGACATGATCGTTCAGGATGCAGACGCCTTGAAAACGATCAGATACAATTTATATCCTCGTACAAAAGTGACTCAGATTGGATTTTTGGGAGGGTAAACAGGTCGGATTCAGGCCGACGGCCGTGAAAACAGCGGATATGGGTTGCATTAGCCTGCTGGGTGAACGTAGCTTCAATGCTCTTCTGTCAGAATTGAACAGCCAACATGTTTCTCCGCTGATGACATACAACTTGATATCTTTATTTATGCAGTAGACCTCGCATATTGACATATTTCGGGATACTTTTTTTCCAAATTACTCACAGAAAATGTATTTCTGTGAGTAATTTATGTCTTTTTGTGTTGAACTTCCTGCTGTGTGAATGCTGCTCAACAGATAAATGAATCTCTTGTGACCAGGACAGGAGCCGGTTTCATGCAGCACACGCTGCATTCGGATGTGCCGTTTGCAAACGGTTTTATCTCCAGAACATTCTGGGATAATCGCCTCAGCAGGTCGTCTAAAGCTGGTTTGGCTTCTAATGAGTCGGTAAATTCAGTTTATTAAGGGGCAAGTTTCTCCAGCAGGGGCTCAAACGTCCCAAACAAAACGAGAGCAAATTAAACAGAATGAAGGAAATAAACGTCCAGTTTCCTCCGCAGAGCATCAGACATCAGGTAGCGCTGAAATAATTTATTCTCCATGGTTGTTTCAGGTCAAACACACCTGGATGGATACATTCTATTATAATTCTTGATTATAAGATAAAAAAATCTATAAAAAAGCAGAAAGTCTCAGTTTTGCAGCAGACTTGAGTCCTTTGTATGTTTCCACCCTGAAACAAACCGGGTTTTAAAAAGTCCCGGTTTGGATCTCAGATCTCATTTCTCAGGAACCAGGAGGATGAATCCGTCTTTGCTCTTCTTGAAGTCCGCTACGTTCTGACCCGGTTTGGTTTCCACCGTCACGTTCTTGGGTTTCCCTCGCATGTGCAGCTGCAGCGCCGAGCGGCAGACCTTCACGGGAAGCAGAGCTTTTCTGATGCTGGGAGAAAAAAAACACAAAACTCCGTCTGTTAATCAGGAAACTGCAGATTCACATCACAGAGTCACTTAAAACACAAAACATCAACCCATCAAAAACTGTGTAGGACAGAAAACGGCTTCAGTACGACGGCGTGTTAGATGACTGGTGACTGCTTTCCTTATAAACTCTTTATGAATTCATGACATTCTCTCATGTTGTTAGTCTCTCTGAATACGATCCAAACTTCAGACTCCAATCAACTTCTCCCACTAAACATCACAGATTTAATCTCTGAAATTTCTCCATGAACTGATTGAAACGTTATTTTCCTGTCAGATTCTGACCAGAAGCTGAGCTGCTATTCGTGGCCACCTGAGTGTTTCTGAGAAAGTAACCGATCTGCTGCTGGTTTGGGTTTTTAAGCCAACTTGGCAAACATGGCAGCAGGCGGCTGATGAGTCAAATCAAAGTGTTTTTCGTCTCCCTCTCCCCCGGACGGACCGATTGGACCCGACTCCTCTCTGGAAGTTGGAATTAAAGTCCAACGTTTGGAAGATGAATTAGATTTCTGCAGATTACATAATTATAGATGTTATGCAACGGGTTTGGCATCCAGCTTCACCAGGTGAGTGCGTCACAGGAAAACATGTGAGAGGATTCTGGCTTCGTTTCATCCATTACTGCCTGCTAAGGCGATGGAGTTTACTCAAAAACAGCCTCAGCTGCAACAAGAAACACTGCAGTAGTTGGTGTCAGGTAATATTTTTCTGAAGAAATCCTCATTTTTTGTGAAATTCCTTCTGAGAAATGTCATTTTAAAAGGTGCTGAATTCATAGTTTCTATTTAAATTAATTAGAAACAGAATAATTCAAAGTCTTTAATCTAATTTGTCCAATAAGACACAACTTTAAGATACCACAAGTACTGTAAGTCCATTGTTACCCCAACAATCCCCAATCAGGCCCAGCTTCATTCCTAAGGCTGTTTTCCTTCATGATGGTCATGTAAACTTGGTTTGATTGGGATAAAACTTCAACATTTTGTACATTTTGAGCTGCTGTGGTTCTTTCTCTGTTCCCCTCCTGGCCTGTGGGGGCACTGCACCAAGAACCACTGAAGGAAACGACACAAAACACTGAGAGCAACTTCCTTCTTCACAAAATGGAAACAAGATGGAGGAGTCAGATTTTAGCAACTGGAGGATTTCTCTTTAGTCTTTGGCTAAAGACCAGGAGACATTTCTGCTGCTAGTGCTAGGCTAGCATGTTAGCTTTGGTTGTATTTACCCAGAATGCCCTGCTCTGTAGTCCACTTCCTGCTTTTGAAGTGGTCTCCGGTCCGCTTGGCGTTCATGCATACATTCAAACCGAACCAGAGTTCACTTCAACCAAAACCAGACCGAGGTTTGGACCAGAATTGGCTTTTTTGGTCCGTTCCATCTTCAGTGATTTCTGAAAATTGGTTTCTACAACATAGATCAGGGCACAAACTCACAGGATGGCAGAGAAGAGCAGCTAGCTGGGAGACGGCTGCCTTGCTCTAAACTGCACCCAGGATCTGGCTGTGCTGGTTGTTGAGAGACCAAAACAAAAGGTTCGTCATATGCGACCCATATCCATCTTCATCACAGCACTCTCTATGGCCCAATTCCATCTTTTCAACAGAAAAAAACATCAATCTGTGCCTCGTCCATATGTGGATTTAAATTGTATTCAATTGTTTTCAAAGTGTCTTCAGTCTGAATGTTCAGACGTTTTACGTCGATGTGAGAAATGCGTCATAATTCTGCAGCAGAAGAGGCCAGACAGTAAATCTAAACAATGGCTGGTAATGATAATACGAAGTGATGAAAGCAGTCAGTGAACGCATCACTTCCCAACCCCACCACTCCTGGTCCGACTCCACAGCCAAGCAGAACCGGGTCAGAAGCTGCTGTCAGCTTTCTGTTAACCAGCTTCCCTTGCCTGCTGACCACCTGGTGGCCATGCTGTCACTCTCTGCAACTTTAAATCCATCCAGGGACGGCAGTGGCGCTCTCCACTGCTGCAGACACAGCTCTGCTAGACGGCATCTACGGTCGTCTGCGGCGAATGAGAGTCGCTTTGGGTCCAAATTAGTAGCATGAACGACCAAGCAAAAAATAAAAGTGGGAGATGATCATCAGAACCTGCTGTGTGAATAAAGTTACCAAATAAAAGTGAGCTGAATGTGGTTCCTTGAGGAACGCCACATTTGATCTAAGTTTGCTCAGACACACCGACTGTTCACTGAACCATCTGCCAAAAAACACATGAATAAGCAAAATTTTCACAGAAAAATCCACAAATAAATGGGTATCCATTGCAACATTCAATAATCAGTCTGTAGACATATTGGAGTTTTCAGCAATAGTAATTAATTTAAATGTCTTCCAGATGTGGTGCAGATGCTCCACTGTGGTCAGAGGTTTCCTACTTGCATTGATCTTTGAAGGTAGAGAGTGTAAAGTGGTTTTAATCCAGTCTGAAGTGGTTCTTGGATACGCAGAAGCTTTCAGTCATACATGAATACACACAAAGCAGCTCAGAGTGACTGGTTCTCTGCATCAACGCATTGCAGAACCACAGGAGAGTCTTCAGTGTCGCACAATGGATAAACATCATGCAAGACTTAAAGGAGCAGCAGAGAAAATCAGATTTAACCATCCTGAGAAGCAGAAACCAAACGCTTCCTGTGTTTCATAATAATTATGCCATCACATGTTGGAGAGCAACACTGCAGATGAGAGACAACGCTTGTCATATTTACCAGAACAAGAGACAGATTGTTGGCAAATACGAGTTTTATTCAACTTCTGTGTTTAGAGGAATAACTGATGACGGCAGTTCAAACCCTCAGCCTGAAACCTTGCAACCTAATTGCAATCAGGAAGCAATTAGTGCTTCCTGATTGGTTGAGGAGAATTAAGCTTGATTTTATGTTTGCAGATCATCGTCTGCCTCAATAAAGGAAGGCAGTAGCTGCAGATCGAGAACTTTAAAGGAGTTTGTTTTATGACAGAAACAAAGTCGAAGTTATTTCCTGGTTGGTCTTTTGGGTCGTTTCCTCATCGTTCCTTCAATCCAGCAGCTGAAGTTCAGTCAGGATGGACGGAGAGCATCCAGGCACGGCACGTTACTTTTCGGCTGTACTGAGGTTCAGACTTTGACTAGACCATTCTTTATTGGTTTAGCTTCAACCTAAATCATCCGTTTGATTCACCATCCCATCAAAAAAAGGTTTAGTTGAGACCAAACCACCAAATAAAAACTTTTATCCTCCAGTTTTTGGTAGGAGGATAAAAAAAGAGAGAAAAACGATAAATCAATGGAAATGATTGAGCTCGTTTTAATTTATCATGTGATTATTGATCTATTGTGATATATCTTGTTAGTGATTTGTTGTCCAGCCTCAGGTTAAAGCCTGGTACTGATTAGGAGAGATTTCATTTATGGAAGCAGATTTTATTGAGGGGTATCGTAATAAAGCTGCCCTAGTTTATTATTTGAAAATGTTTGTTTCTCTCCAGAGTTGAGTTCCCTGTAAATCTTGAGGACTCCTGACTTCGAAGCAGGTTGGGTTATCAGGTTTATTTTTTGTCACTTTTCATGTTCAAACAGTTGCATCTGTCTTCTTCTCTCATTTCAGACAGTGTGTGAGCGCAGCGGGAGTCGATGCTCCGACACGGCCGCCGCTCTGACAACCAGATCACTGGAGCAGGCGAAGCTGCAGACAGAACTGGGGCAAAGCAGCAACTCCTCCAGGAAACATCAAACCTGACCGACACCAGGAGGCGAAAAGTCGGGCAGAGTGGAGCATCTCACGCTGGAGAGAATCTCTGCTAGAACTGGTAGTTATTCCACACTGGGATGGTCATTATGTAGTTTATAATGACTGCATGAGAACCACTGGCCTTTGACCCGGTGGGTCGTTACGGCCCGGTTAGACACACAACAGCCCTGGAGCCGCAGAGTCAACAGATAATTCATCCACCGAAATCAGAGGAGAGGAGAGAACCCACCGACCGAACTCAAGTAAGTTTAAAGTATCTGTCCAAGAAAAACTAAAAAAGTATTTGGTAAAAAGTCTGCTCAAGTACTGAGTAACTGATCAAATGATCAATCATTTAATATTTAAAAATGTCATCATCAGACAGAACAAAATGTAAAGTTATGTGGAAATGTTAAAATTTTAAGGAACAAATTACAATAATTCATAAGAAACAAAAAACAACAAAATTGGGCAAAAGAAAATGTTTCCATATCAGTTTCTTTCAATAAAAAAAAAAAAACGTATGAAACATTAACAAAGCTGCAGGTGTGAGTCTGTCTGGTGAGTTTTGGTTAAAACGTGTTAGTTGTTCATTCAGTGGGAAGAAAATACAGAAATTTTACTCAAGTAAGAGCAGAAATACTTCACAATGAAATTACTCAAGAAAAAGTAAAAACTATGGCGCAGTAAACAAACATTGAATATATTTGTCAAACGTCCAGAAGAAAGAATACAGCAGCTTGGAAATCCTGTAGCACTTTGTTTTCAGACAGTGACGACTACGTCAAACTTTTATCATCACTCAGAAAGGAAGCACAAACATACATCCTGACAGAAACTGAAACACCTGAAACATACGGGATGTTTCAGTTTCTTGTCAGCTGTTGACCACTGTTAGCACCAAGCTAACGTCACCTAATATTGTTGACCACTGTTAGCACCAAGCTAACGTCACCGAATATTGTTGACCACTGTTAGCACCAAGCTAACCTCACCTCATATTAGCATCATGCCCTGGAATCGGTGGCGTCTCGGTCATTGATGACTCGGGATTTATTTCAAGGCCAGTCAAGACCTCAACTGTGGAAATATCATTAAACTGCCAGAATAATACATGCTAAATGTTAGCAAAGCTAGCTAGCTAATGTTAGCAAATTGTCTCGCTAACAAAATTCTTTACCCCACCCTCACAAAAACAGGTTTAGTCAATACTATCAATAAATATTAAGACACCAGTGTAGCGTATACACTATGTTTTAGGGAAGTATTCTCTGTTTCTTGTCAGCTGTTTGCCACCGTTAGCTAGAGTACCAAGCTAACGTTACCCAATATTTGCATCACGCGCTGGAATTGGTCTCAGCCCTAAAAGTTTTGGTGTCATTACTCTCTGGTCTTACTCTCGACTTGTAATACATTCACAAGCAGCAGAATGGGACTCAGATCAGGTTTTCTTTGTAACGTGACCCATATTCACTGTTCCTCTGTAGTCTGAACGGCCCAATCCCAATCTTTTCACCAAGAAAAAAATAAAATCAGATTGGTGCCACTTCCAAATGTGGAACTAAATTCTATCCGATTGTTTTTTGACATTTTTGTTGCTAATGTGAGACTTGTGTTATAATTCTGCACCAGAAGAAGCCAAATATGGTAAATCTGGATGTAAACAACGGCTGAAGTTATAATTATGTCTGTGTCAGTGAACACATCACATCCCAGACCTGTTGGTTCCGACTCCATCGACAGCGGCGGCCATCATCACTTCCATCATCGTTCTTCTTCTGCATTTCTTTGGGCTGGTAGTCAGTCCTCCTGACCAACATATCTCCTCTGGAGAAAAGAAATGAGAAGAACCTGCTCTGCGGTTTGTGCGTCTCATTGGTTCTGGATGTTTGTTGATGAGTTTTGACGGAAAGCAGAAGTTTTGTCCAGCCTGCGGTCGTTCTGCTGATCCAACCTGACCAGCGGGTTGCAGCTTTTCATTTAACCATCAGGTCACTTAGCAGGAAAAGTTAGCAGCTTTTAGGTTTCACTTACTCTTCAGCGGAGAGTCCACCAAACCCAAAATACAGTTATGAAAAAAGTAAGTACACCCCGTTACAGTTCCAGAGGTTTTCCGTCAGGATGTAGCTGATCTGGTGTTACAAGCTTGAATCAAACCTCTACTGTCCAAAAAACTAAAAATTTAGACAAAGATGAAGCCAAAGCAACAAGGGATGATGCTAAGAAAAGTAAGTACACCCTCTTTGGGTTCCAAGGTTTAACATAAAACAACTGATCTGATGTTTAGAAGCTCCTAAAAGGCTTAATTTAAACAAAGATGACGCCTTCAGCAGCAACCACTGCATTTCAATCACATTTCAACCTGAACTTTGACTAGACCATTGCACCTTTGATTTCAATTAATGTTCAGCCATTCTGCTGTAGATCTGCAGAACGGCTGACCTGAATGATGGAAAGAAGTTCATGATGTTTGGAGATGACCTGCCGACCCGTCCCAGACGGATCGGCAGCCATTTTTCTCCAGGTAATGAAGAAAGCTGTTTAGGTTCCCAGATAGATTCAACTCTGTCCAGATCCGCCTCTCTGAAGCGTCGGATCAACTAGCGCTGCATTCAGGCACAGCTGGGAAACCAGGATGTCTAACGATCAAAACAGCTCCATCATCCCTTAAACAGGTTTGATTTGAAAATATTGACTCAGTTTTACATTGACGGTTATATTTTATAACTTTCATTCACTGAAAATAACCAGGTTGGTTCAATACTTTCCATTTTTTAAAACGCACTTTACTAAAACACTCTCCTTATGGAGCTCATCGATATGTTAATTCATCTCTAAGCACTTTATAAATCATTAATAAATGTTTATTAAGCCTTAAGGGCGTGAAGGAGACAAAATCTACCCAAATCTGTTCACTTACATATTTTATCAAAAGTTGCTACAATAAACATTTCAGACCAACCTGTAAGCAGTCACCAGTGGAAAATCTGATTTTTTAGCACATAATTTCCATCTCACCCTTAATTAATGCATAATAAACAGTTATTAATGATTTACAAAGTACTTAGAGATGAATTAGTGACACATCTATGAACTTATTGGAAACTGGTACCATAAAATCAAATTAGCTTCATGTAAAATGTTGTTTTTCTTTACCAAAGTGAACAGAAATCATGATTTTGTGGTGGGTCCTGGTCTGATCCGTGAAGCCCAGCAGGCGTCGACGGGTTCAAACAGCTTTCACGCTCACAGAGGAAACGACGGCTGCGTTCACGCAGAGGAACCGCGGCGGCGCCTGAAACGCTTCAGGGTCGTCTCCTTCCTGCTCCGTGCTGCGCCGCACCGGTGCAGTAACTGATGCAAGCAGACACTGAAGATTAGTTTCAACAAGAATTAAGATTCTTTTCTTTTTCTGAGAAACAAACTTTGATTTTTTTAACCAGCTGTAAACCAGAATCAGCAGAAATAAAACCTGGGAGAATATTTGGCAGAAAAGTGAACATATTTAGATTTTTATGGTTTCTGTTTATTTTTTGCTAAAACAAACATATTTTCTCTCCAAGGTTTTACTCTGATCCACCTGCATCCTAACCAGCGCCATGGAGGCCGTCTCCAGGGCAACAGCCTGGGCGCTCGGGCAGCGGACCGCCCCGCAGGTCGTCCACCGCCATCATCAGGAGCCGCCTCATCGGCCCCAGCAGGCGCCACTTCCTGTCTCACTTCGGAGAAACATTCTGAGAAAAATGACTCAGAAAATATGACTTCAGTCGCAGCTCGAGTCGCAGTGCGGCGGCTCCCTCTGCTCTGATACATCCAGTCTCACACTGATTTTAACCTCTGAATATTATAATTAACTTTGTAAACCTAAAGGCTCCGTTTGAGTTCCTGCCACCACATGACTACAACCTCTTACAGCCATTATTTGTCATGTATTTGTTTAGAGCAGGACAAAGGGGCTGCAGGGAGGCCCACAGTGGGAACAGTGTGACAACGGGAACAAGGCGATTTACAGCAAGTCACCGCTGGGATAAATAACCAAAAACAGCAAGAAGGGAGGCACTAATCCGAGTTCAAACTGACCTAAATGTCACGATGCAAGACAGAAAACTGAGTCCGATATCATGAAAGAGACATTTGGTCACAAGTGACGCTGAATTATTCACTGAAATGCAGCAGGAAGTCGGTCAGTCGGCAGAGGAGCTGGAAGTCACGGATTAACGGGAGAAACCGCGGCTTTCCAGGGAAAAACTCCAAAACAAGACGGAGCTTTTCCTTCGTCCGTAAATCCACAGAAATCTGTATTTATCACTGATACAGGCAGTTATGTTAATGTGTTACACGACATTAATTATGTAACATTGTCAAGTTTTCCAATACAACTAACGATTATTTTAGTAATCAATTATTCTGGCGATTCATTAGATTTGGCACATTCTATATTTTCCACTTAACCAATAAAGCCTTTATGCACTATATTAGAAATATATTAAAATATGCGAATAAATTATTAGTCCATAATTAAGTAAGAAAATAATCATTTTATTGTATAAATGCAGCAACAATTTTCCTTCAGTGACTTGGAACCGTGAGTTTGAGGAGTTTTGGGTCAAACATATTCACTGAAAGGTTTTCTTTATCTTACATAGGAAATATGTACACGCACACACACGCACACACACACAGGCACGCACGCACGCACGCACGCACGCACACACACACACAAACACACACAGGCACACACGCGCGCACACACGCACACACACACAGGCACGCACGCACGCACGCACGCACGCACGCACACACACAAACACACACAGGCACACACGCGCGCACACACGCACACACACACAGGCACGCACGCACGCACGCACGCACGCACACAAACACACACACGCACACACGCACACACACACACTGTGCACAGTTTTGGCTTAATTACGACTCTGAATCTTGTTTTTCTGCAAAGTGTAAAAACTTTATCCAGTCTAGAAAGAAGAAAAAGAGTCAAATGTTCAACTTTGATTCCAAGAATCAGACGATAAGCAACTCCAAACACTTTACAGGAGCTTTCGATTCGTAATCCACCTGGATTGTGATCAAACACTTTAATAATCATCTGATAACAGATGAGGGTCTTATTTCACATAAACTACATGCACTAACCTGAGTTTGATCATAATGACTGAAACTAGAGCCTGAACTCTGAGGTGGGATAAAACTCAGGAGCAACCTGGGCGACGGCAGTGAGGAGGAAAGACCGACAGCGAGACGAAAACATCCAGGACAGACGCTGAGGGACACGAGCGGCTATTTCAGGACCAGGATGACGTTTTGCATGACCTAAAAATTAATTTAGAAATAAGAGGAGCTGATTTTCCCACAGCTTTTTCTGTCCATCAAACTGTCAAGATCAAACCTCAAAGTCACCAAGTTCTCCACTTCAATGCTCCTCTCATCTGCTGTGGGGTTAATCAAATCACGCTTCCTGCTGCTCCGGGAAGGGAGGGCTGACCCAGAAGCTGCTATTAATGCAGCGCAGAACCAGGTTTCTCCATATTTATAAATTAAACCGCTGATGTCGAGGCGCAGAACCCGCCGGAGAGGAAAGGAGGAGAAGGAGATCATTTATGCTGCTGCCCATAAATTACGTCTCTTTCTGGTGTTTTAAAGCCCAACAGCTGCTTTCTGGAAAACCAGAACCAAAAGATTTTCTTTAAGAGCTGGAGCAATCTGAAGGATCTAGGAGTTCCTCAGGGCTCTGTTCCAGACACTGGAGTTTTCCCAGGAAATAAAGATTTGCTTTGAAGACATTCATGCATTCATCTCCCTGCTGGAGAGCAAAAAGCTTAGTGGCACCATAGTTTGTGTATTTTAATCAAATCAACCTAATAAATTTAAAAAAGTGCTGATTTAAAAAACAACAAACATGTTTTTTGATTAAAAAAAGTTTTTCATCCGTATCAAATTGGTGTATTTCTCAGAACTGAAATGATTTTTTTTTTTTTTTTAAATCATGAGTCGCGTGATCAACAGCTGGATGTTACTACTGGCAGAGACGATGAAGAGGTCGACCGGTTCTGGATGATGGTTTGTTTGGTTTTCTCAGCATCGGTTTGTAAAACGCTGAGTCATTCCTACGAGTTGAATCCATTGCTCTTCTGGAAAATGGCCGACTACAATCTCCCCAAAGAGCAGCGCAGGTAGTAGCTCCCAGTAGGCGGGGCTTGACGCCCCAACGCCTGAATAAGACGCTGATGTTTAGCTGATAAATGAGTAGCACCATAGATGAACTATTAAAATAATCTCATAACTGTTTACATCTGTTGCCACCTTATTTTTTAATTGAATTATCGAGCGCACAAACATTCCTGTGTGATTTTTTATTTAGTTTCTTGTGAAATTGTGTATTTTCAACATTAGCGAAGTTTTGCGCTCATTTGTAGTGAAAACAAAGCTAATTTTGGATTTTGGTTGATTAGCAACTAGCTTGTGATCGACTGTGCTTCTTTAAAGGCCCCCTGGAAATGAGGAGAAGGGTTTCAGTGCTGTCAATCATCCTCCGTGTGGCGCTGCTCATCCCCGTCTCCCACCCTGCTTTTTGTCTGCTATGCAGCAGCTAGCATAGCCTGTCATGAATGCTAAGCTAGTTGGCAAAGCTCCTGACAACAGCAGATAAATTGTTTTCCTGTTGTTTCTCTGTCGCTGGCATATTTAGCAGCGAGTACATGAGGATGACTGACAGCGCTAAGCCCCTCCTCCTGGCTCTGATTGGTTGTTTTTGGTGCATCTCTTCAGACGCCAGTAGCATCTCAGGGAGGAAATCAAGCTTCACAGATTTTCTGTCTCATAACATGTGAAGGTGCCAGTTGTAACAGTTATGTTATGTTTTATAAAAGTTACAAACTGCAGCTTTGAAACCAGCATATATTATTTAAAAAATATCCCAAAAATAAAATAATTACTAAAAAAATATAGAAAAGAAAGAAACTAATAGATAATACTTGCAGTGCAGCCGTATGAGCTAAAGATGTGAATATTAATTTAAAGGAAAGGCTTCATTAGCCGAGTTCCCAAATTGGCCGTTGAATAAAGAAAGCTGCTCAGCCTTGGAGGGCCGAGCCGCTCAAACCCTAAATCCTGCTTCCAGCAGACCCTCCAGCTGTCCCAGCAGATGGTCCGGCCCCCACCGAAAACACACAACACCCCCGGCATACCGACGGACAGCCAGACACGCGGCCCGCTCCGATTCAGGACCAGAACGCAGCCAGACGACGAGGAAGACGACAAACTGGCGTCCAACCAGACAGCAGCAGCTTTGAAGTTTCACCTCCGGACCCAACGCTGACCCAGTTCTGCAGAACCGAGCCTGGGCGGCTCCGTGAAGCGAGTCGCAGCCGCAGTTTGGAGCCGTGACCATCTGAGGTCCGTCGACTTCAGTAACGCAGAAACAGAAAACATTATGTTAGAACTAGACGTGAAACTCCATCGACATGTTTAATCAAGTTAAATTCCCAGCCCCAGTAAAAAGTCATTTAGTGTTTCGTTCTTTTACAATAGGAAGATTAAATGTGTTTAATATCCAGTGCAGATGGAAAAACTTTTTAAATTGTTACTTTTGTGCACAGCAAAGTTCCTCTGACCGCTGAGCTTCAACCTGAAGTGACGCAGTCTGGGCCAGAGTCTGATTTCCCGACAGAAGGAAACGCAGCGGAGGTTTTCTGTGCTTCATCATCCTCCTCCTCCTTCGTCCTCTCCCACATGCTCACGCTCTCTTTTAGCTCAGCATCCCCTCCAGCTTCACTCCGTCCCGTGAGTCTCCCACAGAGGTCACGACCCCTGCACTCACCGCAGATGGTGGCACAAAGACGAGCTGCAACGAGTCCCTGAAGGTCGACTCCCCTCTGAGACGCCCGCTGCAGCTGCTGCCGGTCCTCTCAGCCACAAACCCCACAAATAAAACACTCAAAAGCCAAACGGCGTCTCGACTCGGCTACGTTGACTCAGAAAAGTGGGAACGCAATCAGGGACTTTAGATGATGCAGTGAAGTGAGTCATCTGACCGAGCAGCCTTTCACCTGCAGCCACGGCGACATTTAAAGGACAATTATGATGCAAAATGTGAATTTTGCATAAATGTGGGTCCATTTGGGTCTCAACTGCTTCTAAAAATAATCCAAAGATTAAAAAAAAAAAAAAAAAAAAAACGGCAAATTTTTGCCAATAAATTAATGTTTAGAAAACGAGAAAGTTCAAAAACTCAGCTGTTAAGTCACACTGTGGCGTTACCTAGGAACCCAAGCAGAACTCCACCCGTTACCTAGCAACCCAAGCGGAACTCCACCCGTTACCTAGCAACCCAAGCGGAACTCCGCCTGTTACCTAGCAACCCAAGTGGCGCTCCATTTCATTTGGTCAGCTGGTTTTACTGCTGCGTGTGCTGTACAATGGCTGCTGGAAAAGACAAGACTTAATGTTCAGAAACTACTTGCGGCATAATTGTTGGTTGTGATTGAGGCTCTACTAATGCTTTTCAAAGATGTATGGTTGTATAATTGTGCATCTGTTTGCAGCCATTTTCATGTACGAGTGTAAATGGTGAGTTGTGGGCGTGGCCAGCAGCAGCTTAATTGGACTTAAAAACAGATCATTCTGAATTCACCAAACTAAAATCTCATTATCTAAGAATGTTTTTTTTTGCAAAAAATTAAATGAGTAAGTTTTGTATCACTCATAGATCTATCCTAACCTGTTCAAGGAAGCCTTACAGGTCGCCTCTAAGGTAAAATGCATTTGAAACGTCCTGCTGCCCAGAAGGATTGAATCATTTCTGGGGAATCAAAATTAAAATTCCCACCTAACATGTTGTTCTGTCTCCGCGGTGCGTCACTTGCAGGACTTGGAGGATTAATGCACCAGGGGGGCTGCAGGCTGGACGGCGCCTCAGCAGGCAACACTTACGACAACACGGCGAATCAGTCTGCGCGGCGTGAAAACCCACGCCGTCCAGGTCCAGCGGAGACGAGTGACTCGGATTTATGACGAATGTGTTGAATGTCAGAGGAACTGAGTTGTTACTCTGCTGTTATTCTGAGCAGGACTCACACATGGAGGTGATAAACAGCATTTATGTAATAATGCTGTTGTGTTTGCAGATTTGTTTCTGCTCACTTTGTTCATGTTCCAATATCTGATTCACAGAGCAAAAAGCAACAATTATGTAATGGTGCAAATTCACCATGAAGGGCTGCAGGTTCTGATCGGGTTTGCTCAGTGGTGAGTCCTGAAGTGTCCCCTAATAATAAATATTAGTTCTGCTATCGCTAATGTGCTAATCATAAATATTAACTCCACCAACACTGAAGCGTTGATCATAAACATTGGCTTTGCTTAGGCTAAAGGATTATATCAACATTCTGCTTAAAGAAAGCTAATGCTAAAGCGCTACATCAACAGGCTACTTAATGGAAGTTTATGACATATATATGCAATAAAAAGCATCTTTCTGCAACATTTCCGTCTCCTAAAGACCTGCAGAGAGAACCAGGTGGTTTTGGGAAAGCTGAGGTCAAAGTTACAGGAAGCTAAAGACCATTTTCTTTGCATTTCGGTATTTTCTTCGCACTCACAAATAAAAACAGCAGCGAGACGCATTTTCAGGCGAAGCTAGTGAGTGAAGAGAAGCAGAATGAGCTGGTACTGACCGAATGAAGTGATCCACCAGCGCTCCGACCAGTTCTCCCACTCGGTCCTGGTTGGGGCAAAGCTCGCCTTGCTGCAGGCACAGCAGGACGTCGTCCTGGGAGGACGTGTGCAGCGCCACCATCTGGTCAGCCCCGCTGGTCACGCTCAGTCCTGTAAACTGTCAGAAACAAAACAAACACATTGACAAAGGTTCGTAAAAACTGTGAAACTTTGTCATGAATCACAAAAAACATGTTTTTTCTAATCAGGCATGAAAAACAGCTTTTTGTCTGCATCTGTTCAGTTTTTCCACAAAATTCTCACAAAATCAACAGATTCACTGAATTTTTCACTCCAATGCATAATTATGAGTTTAGTGGAAATTTTCTGGAAGAAATGGTCAAAATGGTATTTCCCTCCCTGCAGGAGGGAAATACTCCTGCAGGAAGTAGGCAGTATTTCCTACTTCTACTCTGTTGCCTCAGTCTGACTTGATGTCAAGTTACAGTCTGTGATAAAAGTTTACCGTTCAATTGGACAGAAATTATCTCTGGTTCTGTGAAAATATCGCAAAATTCATTGAAAGTATTCCTTAAGTACAAACAAAACAAAATCCTGAAGGAACTGAATAGTAGCTGACATACAGCGCCCTCTACAGGCATTCCTGGTGAACAACCAGGTATAAATGTGTCCTTCAAGTTTATCTGAGCATCCAGGAAACTTTACTGACTCTTTAGAGGCCAGTTTCTCTCAGCCACTATTTAATGTAGCAAAAACAAGAGAACTTATCCTTAGATTGAGAAATGTGAGCAGATTGTCACAATAAAAAAGCTGCTGCTGGTTTAATCAATAATTAGACTAAACCAACTGGATAAAGAGCGTTAAAAACAAGGTTTTCCTCCATTAAATCTGAAAAACAAATGTTATGATATTGAAGATTGGATTATTTAACTCCATCACTGCCAACATTGTGGAGGAGGTCCCACATGCGGCCCCCGAACCGCACTTTGGGCACCGTTTCAAGGCGAAGTGGGACCAGAGTCAGGTGTGGCAGTGCAGCGAGAAACTGTGACCCAGTTAGAGAAACGCACAGATTTACTGAAGGAGGAGAGAAAGTGGGAGCCGTTAGAACGAGACAGAGTGGATTATAATCCTCTTACAGATCACTCAGGTTAATCCAGACAGGACAACAATGAGCTGCATGTCCCCGAGACGTCGAGGCCGACCCGTTCCCTCAGCGCTTATTCAGCGCTTTCTAACCCATTTCCTCTCCAATCTGAAGCTCAGCTTTAAACATCAGACAATAAATCACAAACATTTCATGAGTTTTAAAGCCCTGATGAACTGATCACCAGCAGAGCTGGACTTTTATCATCCAGGTGAGTCAACGCAGCATCAGGGTGGGAAGACAACAGCAACTGGTGCTACATGGGAAGGGTCAAAGGTCATCTCAAAACAATTTAAAAAGAAATTAAAAACAAAAAAACTTCTGAAGAAAATCAATTATAATTAGAAGAAATGTAAAAAAAAAGTAAAGAAATTAAAAACAAAAATTTAAAACAATGAAATGTTATTGGCAGCTGCCAACCTTCTCAGCAGATTCAGCACAACGTCAGAAACTCCATCTGACCCTACAGGCCTCAGGCCAAAGGTTAAAGGTCAAGACCTTTAACCACTTACTGTGAAGGAGAAAGTCTCTTCTCTCTAGAAACAAGATGGCCGCTAAATTTGTACTAAACAGAGAATATCTTATCAATATAGTTTTTATTATTATTATAATATCAACTGAAGTACGGTGGTGGCGGAGTGATGCTCTGGGATTGTTTTCTACAGCCACAGGATGAAAAGTCCAACATGATTCTTGATGATTTACTTCCAGACTGAGTTGATGCTGCTGTTCAGGAACCAGAACCAGAACCAGAGACGGTTTCTGTCCAGGTTCAGGAAACAGAACCAGAACCAGAGACGGTTTCTGTCTGGGTTCAGGAACCAGAACCAGAACCAGAGACGGTTTCTGTCTGGGTTCAGGAACCAGAACCAGAGACGGTTTCTGTCCAGGTTCAGGAAACAGAACCAGAACCAGAGACGGTTTCTGTCCATGTTCAGGAACCAGAACCAGAACCAGAGACGGTTTCTGTCCAGGTTCTGTGTTTGTTCTGCCCTGAGCTGCCCGGCTCATCTGAGCAGAGCAGCTGCTATCTTTAGCGGCTCTGCTGCAGCATAACGACGGTTTTTAACCTGCGGCTCAAACAGCTGTGTGGACTCATTAAGCCCGATGCAGCGCTAGGTGTTAGCCTGTAGTGGAGTTAGCATTAGCCGAGATGCAAACCTTCATAATCACAGAACCAGAGAGAAAACCTTCAGATTTAAGCTTAAAACTACAAATATTCCCTCAGTTTTCTGATATTAAAGTCAAACCAAACTTACAGCTTGTGTTCAATAATGGAGATTAAATTAGGAGCTCTGATATTCAGGTTTTCTTTCAGGGTTTTAAAAAACAACTTACTGTAGGCAAATTATGTTTATTATTATTATTATTATTAACAAAAGTGTGGAAAACAAACAAAAAATGGTCTTTAATGTGAAAATGTTTACTGCTTTTGATGGATGTATGTTTGACTGATGGTACTTTACCTCTGCTGTGAAATAAATTGTTCTGGTTTCTTTATTATTTTTAAAGTGTTTTTCTTTCTGTAAGAATGTATATATTTCATGTAATTTATATATAATTGTTTTTCTTTTCTTTAAATAAAGAATAATGTGTAAAAAGGAAGATAGAGGGGGTCAGATGGTCTATATTTGATCTTATCTAAATGTGTGGGGCGCTTCCTAAACAAAAATGTAATTAGTTTGTTTACTTCTGAATAACTGAAGGTGCTGCCCTAAAAGCCACATGAAAAGCAAATATGAAGCAAGAGGCTAACATGTTAGAACAAAATAAAAGGGAGACTCTAATGTAAAAGCATCTGAAGCCATTTTCAGATGAAATAAACTGGCCTTTCCTTTCAGAACCAGAAGTCCTGTGAGGCCTCTGGTCCAGTTTCTCAGATCAAGCCACAAACTGAACCAGTTTCTGAAAACTTTAAACTCAACCTGAGACACATCAGGTCCAAAAGAACCGCTCAGAAACTCTCCATAACCAACTAATCAGATCAATGGACCTGGGTTTGTCAGTTTGGGTGTTCTGGTTGTTACTGGGCTGGTGTTGCAGGTGGTTTGGTTGCACAGGAAACGGAGTCTGACCCACATCGGTTCCCGTCTGGATCTGGGTCTGCAGCTGCGGCCCGGAGAGGCTTTTATTTTTGCTCTCTGGACGTAAAAACGATTCAAGCTTGAAGGGAAGCTGGACAGCTTCCTTCTGCACGGGGAAACAACTGGATGCAGCACAGAAATAATCACCGTTCAGAGTTTAACAGATTTAACTCACTGCTTTGAATTCCAATATGAATATTTTTACGAGGCGCTGTAACCGATTTTTAATGAGATTTAATGATTAAAAACCGAAACACAGAGCAACGACGCCTCCGTCCTTGGAGATGAAACACTGGTGAGTTAATTGATTCACAGGAGAGTCCGCAGTGAACGCGGCGCCGTTTGTCTGAGCTCACTCACCGAGTCCAGAGGAAGCCTTTTCAGAACCTTGTACTGCTTCTTCGGCTCCAGTTTGTAGACGAACTTGTCCGTGACGAGCAGCGCTCGGTCTGTGCTTTTGTTGAACCTGTTCATCTGCAGAGAACAGAAGAAACGTTTCTGAGCTTCTCGTGCAGCTCGCCGTCGTTTAAAGATCTGAATTAATAAGCATTCACTGCAAAAATATCACATTTTACCAGGTATTTTAGTCCAGTTTCTGGTGAAAACACCAAGAAACGAGACGAAAACAATTTAGCATTTAATGTTCTAATTTAACGCTAATCACTAAAACAAAGATAAAAACCAACTGAAGCTTTAAATCCAGTTTTACTGCATCATAATTTTCAGTTTTAGCATATATTCATGTTTTGATCTAAAGGAGAACACCCCACAGATTTGTGGAAGCGGTGATGAAACCTTTGACCCCAACGGGAGCCGTACCTTCCTGCAGAAAGCGGAGAAGACGACCTGGCCGTAGCCGTCTTTGTTCTTCAGCTCTTTGGAGACTCTGATGAAGGCGGCGCTGGTGTGAGGAGAGTCCCGCGCCTGCAGAGACCAAACGGCTGCGTTAGCATGTCGGCTGCAGCAGCAGCTGCTGCAGCAGCTGCAGCAGGCCTGACCTTTCCCAGACCCTGAAGCCTTTTATGGCATTAATACCAGCAGACCAGAGCTGGTGTCACGAAGTCAGAGGAGCAGAAGAAACTTCAGATTTTATTTCAGAGTCAGAGGATTGTGGCTGTTTTGCATTTTAATGTGTATAAATGTCAGAAATCCAGACAGAGACAGAAAAGGAGACGATTCGGTTTAGTTCAGGTCATTTTGTCATTCCGATCAGAACCTAAAACCTCCAGGAAGGAAATGGGTTGTTCTGCATCTTATTAGTTTAGTCTTAATTTAATCTTATAATTGTCAAACTTTAAAAATAAACAATGCACAAACTAAAGACAGACAGTTGGATGGATGGAAATCATAACGTAACTGTCCAAACTTTACCGTTTTCCATTCTGGTCCAAATTTATCCAAAAGGTTAGAAAACTTTACATTCTAGATTCTGTAAAATGAACCGATTCATTCTGGATGCACCTTTATGTGTTTTAAATGGACGTCTTCATGTTTTCCAGGCATTTTAGACCATCAGGAACGCACCGATCTACTGTTTCCATCGGCTGAAGTTTGTAATTTAGAAGTGAATCGATTTATCGGCACCGATTCTCTTAATTTCAGGAGATCATGTGAAGCCGGTTTTATTCACCGGTTTTATCTTCCTCACCAAAGTCTAAAAATCGGCCTTCGTCCTCTTCCGCTCTGCAGTGGGAGGTTTGACCGGCCCACCAGCTCAGGTCTGCAGTCAGTAACAGTCGCCCAGTGTTACCAACTCAGAAACGTTCTTGATTTATTTAACAACATTTCAGACAAAAAGAAGGATATTGGCTAAAACAGGAATCGTCAGGTCAGGCTTTTTAAAGATCGGCAATCTGTGCAGCAGGACTGCGGTTAGCTGCTAGATGACAAATCATCCGCTCTGATGTTTTGTTTTCATCCTCCTGAGAACATCCGTCTTCAGACACGTTCAGGTCATGATTCGGGATCAGAGTGGGTCACTGGGGAACGGCGGCGTCACATGAAGCCCCGCAGGAGAGTCACGGGCCGGCCGAGCCCAGGCCCGGGTCACGCTGCAGCGGCCCGCGGCCCGATCCACAGCCGCCAACAAGCAGCTAACCGGGAAACGGCGGGACCCATCAGAGGGAGCCGGGCCAGCCCGAGGCGCGTCACATGCGCCGCACACATCCACAACAACAGACCGTTTCTGTGATCCTTACACTGCTGGTCATTCAGGGCTTGTTTACCGAGACGAGGGGAAGTTCTGCCTGCAGCGGGAAACAAGCTCAGCGGATTTTCCGTTCTTACTCTGAAAATGTTTCAGGTCAAACCCACATGGAGCACCATAACATCTATGTAATTAATCCACAGAAGTTACGGCGTTAAAGGTTTTAGTTGAGTAAAACGTTCTCACGTTTGACAGGTAGTCTCTCTCCCAGGCTCGGCCGACGCCCCAGTCCTTCCTCTCCCCGCTCAGAGACGTCAGCGCCGCCACTTTGGCCCGAACCTCCAACATGTCAGACGGAGGGATGTTCTTCACGATCTGCCTTGCCCACCACCTGGAAACAACGACCAGCCAGAGTCCAAACCAGCGAGACAAAACTCTGAAACACGCCAGCGGCTGTTCAACTAAATCGTTTTCCTTTTTAAATTGGCTTCAAAACTAAATATGTAGCTTCAAGCTGAGTGTTGAATACTAATAATGTGGCTTGTTAAGTAAATATTTGTTTTGAATTTAGTTAGTTAACTAAATATTTAGCTTCAAATCAAAACATTCCAAATATTTTGCTTGATAACTATCTTTGAGATAAATATTTAGCTGAAGTAAATTATAATTTACTGGTAATTAAATATGTATCTTTCTGGCTAAATATTTCGTTTGAAGCTGAATGTTTAGTTTTCTGGGTTCCTGACCTTCAGCCGCAGCAGACTGTCAGATATTCACCAGCTGTGGATTTACATGTGGTTCGGCTTTCAGCCTTTTCCGGTGTGCAGCCTCACCTGCGATGCAGCATGGTTGTGATGCTGTGAAACTGGGCCAGAGCTGCGGGCGGCGCCGGCCACTCCACGCTCTTCCCATAGTCCGGCATCGTCCGCACGCTCGCGAACCGGCGCTCCACCTCCCAGAAGTGGGCCTTGACCTTGTAGCGCTTGTAGCATCCCATGATGGTGTAGATGGCGCGCATCCGCCTGCAGCGCAGGCGAGCGAGAGCGCCTCGCCAAACCTGATGGGCGAGGGAATAAAAAAATTCACCGACGGAAACGTTTTCCTTCCTTTGGATCCAGACGGCTGAAAGTAGGTCAGGGAGGAGATGGAGGCGCCTGGTAACCGACTTTAACGCAACTGATCTGGATCTTATTAATTTTCCCAATTATTGTTTCAGGAAATTAGGATTCAAAGTGGCAGAAGCAAATATTCATGAGACAGAGTGATCAGAAGCGCCTGTAATTGGAGTAAATTAGCTCTGAATCACATGATCAGGCCGTCAGATCAGAACATTGTGGAACAGGAAAGGTTTCAGCAGAAATCTGAAGCTTCATGAAGATGCAGGACCTTCTGCAGGAAGAGCACCAGGATGGGGACGAGGGTGGCTCTCTCCTGCTCCAGAGTGAAGAGCGTACGCGGCGTCCGAACGAACAGCTTCGTCTGGCCGTACGCCACGTCGCCCTGGAAACCGTGCTGCGTGATGATGGCCTCCACCGCCTCCCGGTCCGTGGCCATCAGGTGGTTCGGCCAGGTGTACTCGCACGTCATTTTATACCTGAGCATTAGCAAAACTCATCATTAATACAACATATGCATTTATGAATAATTTATGAGCCGAAACAAAGATGAACTCGTTATTTTGGGTAAAAGCGTTGCGATGGTAGCAACGCTTTTAGATGGTAAAAGCGTTGCTACCATCTAAAGCCTGAGGTCATCCGGAGCTGCAGCTCCTCCTTCCTCCCAGAGGAAGGAGGAGCCGTCGGTCCGACCTCACGCAGCGCTGCTGCAGCCGCCTTACCGCTGCAGGAAGCGAGGGTACTGCTGCCTGTAGGCGAAGCCGGCCCGGCGGACCATCACGTTCTCCAGCAGACCCAGGTACGCCACCTGGTGCTGGCAGCGCGCGTCGTCGAACAGCACCGGAGACTTCATCTCGTTGGGTTTTATGCATCGCACGTAGTACGGCTCCTTAGGAACAAAACACAAACTGTTAGTGACTCTACAGGTTACCTGTGATGCTTCCCTGAACAGGTTAGGAAGAGTCCACTGCGGCCTATCCAAAACATGTTCACTACCTTTTAGCACAAAATCATCCTGAGATAATCAGATTTTGGTCTGCTCAGTTCTGCCTCCGTCACTTTAAATCCAAACAAGCTGCTGCAATTATACAACTGTAGATCTCTGAAAAGCAAAAGTGGAGCCTCCTGCACAACCAGCAAGAATTCAGGGAGAGGTTTCTGGGTGGAAAGTCACCAACAAAACTCCAGCAGTCATTGTGCAGCACACACAGCGGTGAAGAACAGGGGTTGATTTATTAAGCGCTTGTGCTCAGGACGGGACGTCACGCTGAAACTTGTTGACTATTGTTCTCTTCATGAATAAAATCACTCAATCAAGCCTTTTCTAACACTCCATACTACAACATAAGTAATAATATAGTTTGGCTGACATCATATCAGGTCAATATGACTAATTTTTATTCTTCAGGATTTGATTCAAACAGTTTCTTTCATAGTACCAGTTATAGAGGACAATTGTATCTTGTTTTAACCTTTGTGTTCTAATTATTGTTACCTTGCTTTATTTCATTGAATTGTGCAGCATTTTTGTGAACATGAAACATGTTTTTATGTTTATATACAGACAGAGCTGCAACCATCATCCAGTGCTGCCCGATCCCTTCACCTGTCAGAACCTCCAGCTGGACTGTCTCTGCATTCATCCCTGCTGTTGCCATGAATAAACTGAAGACGCAGCGAGGCTCAGGCCGAGTGCACTGACCTGCATCAGATGCTGCAGCTGAGCCTCGTCTCACATGCAGCTCAGTTAGCAAAGCATCAAACTGCACAACACTCACAAGACCAAAATAAAGAGATCAACCAAAGTGGAGGAAACGATCCGACAGAGGAATGAGCAACACGTTCCCCCAACCTGACCTGGATCAAAAATACAGGTGGAGTTTCTTTTATTTTCCAGCTCAGAAACATGGAGGCAGATGCTGCAGCAGCCCGACTGCAGCGCGGCCCAGAATAACAGCAGGAAGTGTCAGACTTCAGGCCGTCAGACGGGTTCAGCCAGGAGAGGCGAGCTCTGTGCAACACGCTTCCCCCTCCCCTGAGCCAGGAGGAAACAAGTCAGAAAAAGGTTCCTGTCAAACACCAGGAGGAGTTTTGACGTCTGGCTGCTGCAGATCTATGTTCAGGGAATGTTAAACACATTCTCAGCTCGGCTTCATGAAAAAATATGACTGAACGAGCAAAGCAAACATTCAACAGGAATTCAAAATTTCTAAAATATATACGAGCCAGGCAGAAAAACTAAACAAAAGTTTTACAGTTATAAGAATAAAGTCATAAAACAGCAAGAAAAAAGACGTAAGAGAATAAAGTTGTAATAACATGAGACCCAAATATTCCATCTTTACAGAGAGGTTCTCCTCTGGCGCCTCTTTCTGCGCCGCCTTCGCTCTCAGGACTGACCTTGCAGGCCAACTTATCGACCAAAGCCACGATGGAGGTTTTGAAAAGCGTCGCAGCGGTCAAAGGTCGCTTGGTGACCTCTGTGATGCTCAGCTGACCATCTGGCCACATTTCCTTCAGGACCGGATTCGAACTGTCAGAGAGAGAGAGAAAAGTGAAACCAACAAAAACTGGGCTAAAAAATGAGACATTTATTCAGCTAACCCAGTTACTGGACTGGCCAGAGCAGCGAGGTCCAAAGTGGGGGTCAGGGGCCGTTTGTTGACCCTCGGCTGATGTTTTGCAGCCTCACAACCACAAAACCACAAAACTGCAAGTTTTAAATCAAAAATTACTTCACTTTTACAAACTTTCTGGTTTCCTCCTGTTGTCATGGTAACTGGAAACATTGGTAATAAAATAAAAGCACTTTGTCTTGTACCCAATTAAATATTCAATAAGATTTTATTAATCTGTATAAACCTCGAAACAGTTGCAGATTTGCTGCATTCTTGAATTGTTGGGCCAAGTAGAATCATCCAGAGGGCCACAAATGGCCCCCGGGCCACACTTTGGACATCCTGGCTCTAAAGTCCACAGTGATGCAGCCAAACCTGCTTTTGGCTAAAAGCAGGAAGTGTTTTCTGACCCAGATGCTATTTTTATTGCAGAGAACAGATGAAATATGTTTTCCAGTCATAAGCAAACTGGATGTTTGTTTATTTAACTAAGAAAACTTGCAAAAACATTTAAATTTTTGTCTCTGCAATCCAATTCCTACAAAAAAATCTGATTATTTCTTTGATTAAAATAGCTAGTGCTTAGTTTATTGCTGAGCAGGTAAGAAAAAACTATTTTTTTGTGATTTTAGTGTTTGAAAATGGTATTTTTGTGACCCTGAGTACTTTTGATGTACCTGTTGTACATGAGACGCTTGAAGTCTTGGAAGAGGAGGTCCTTGTTTTTATCCAGAAAACCCTCAACAGAATATCTGCAACACAGAAAGAAAGAAATGAGACAGAAAAACTGCAGCAATTTCAGGAGACTCAGAATTCAATCTGCTGTAATGTAACAGTAATAAATCAAGAAGACTTTCTCAGATCAATTAACTAGTTTAAATTCTAATAAACATTCAACACTAAACAAAACAGGATCAACAAATAAAATGAATTATTAAGACTGTAAATAAAATTATCTGTAAAAAATGGCAAATTGAGATTGAAGACTTTTATCCAGTTTTCAGTAGAAAGAGAAAAATGATCAGACAAATGAAAATGTTTAAGTTAGTTTAAATTTATCGTGCAATCAAATGATTTATGGTGACAGGATTACAGCCAGCTTCATGAATGCTAAATTAATTTGACTTATTGGTCTTCCTCTACAAGCTCAGGTCGTCTGCACGCTCTGTGCAGATGTTTCCTTTCGGCTCAGGAACGTTTAGACCCACCTGGGAGGAAAAGACAGAACAACAACAACAGGGAGGGGACAAGGTGAAGCCTCCAGAAAAAACAGGATGAGTCAGAGGATGGAGGCTGCAGAGAGCGAGCCGGAGAGGTGGGTTATCTCTGCTCAACGCTCTGCATACAGGCGAAAAGGAAGAGGAGGCGAGCCAGGTGAGGGGCGCAGAAACAGAGGAAGAGCAGGAGAGTAAAGTAGGTCAAAGCTTTTGATGATGGCGTTTGGTGACAGACGAGGGGAGGGGCAGCGGGTGGCGAGGACGGGGGTATATTTAGCCGCAGCGAGGATCGGCTGGGACGGGATGGGATGAGACAGGGAGCGATGCCGAAAGGTGACAGCTCAGCTGGAGAGGACCCGACGCGGCCCAGAGACGGCCGAGGCCGGCTGACGGCGACGCGCGGTGACACGGCGCCGTCTGTCATCACGCTGCACGCCTTCATGCGCACCGTCGAGGCCGCGTTGACAAGGAGGAGCCGCGATAACACCGCCTGCCACGATAACACCGCTAACACCGCCGGCCGTGATGACACCGCCGGCCATAATAACGCCGCCGGCCGCGATAACACCGATAACACCGCCGGCCGCGATAACATCGATAACACCGCCGGCCGTGATGACACCGCCGGCCATAATAACACCGCCGGCCACGATAACGCCGCCGGCCACGATAACACCACTAACACCGCCGGCCACGATAACACCGATAACACCGCCGGCCGCGATAACACCGATAACACCGCCGGCCGCGATAACATCGCCAGCCATAATAACACCGCCGGCCGCGATAACACCGATAACACCGCCAGCCATAATAACGCCGCCGGCCGCGATAACACCGATAACACCGCCGGCCGCGATAACACCGCTAACACCGCCGGCCGCGATAACATCGCCAGCCATAATAACACCGCCGGCCGCGATAACACCGATAACACCGCCAGCCATAATAACGCCGCCGGCCGCGATAACACCGATAACACCGCCGGCCGCGATAACACCGCTAACACCGCCGGCCGCGATAACATCGCCAGCCATAATAACACCGCCGGCCGCGATAACACCGATAACACCGCCGGCCACGATAACACCGATAACACCGCCGGCCGCGATAACATCGCCAGCCATAATAACACCGCCGGCCGCGATAACATCGCCAGCCATAATAACACCGCCGGCCGCGATAACACCGATAACACCGCCGGCCGCGATAACACCACTAACACCGCCGGCCACGATAACACCGATAACACCGCCGGCCGCGATAACATCGCCAGCCATAATAACACCGCCGGCCGCGATAACACCGATAACACCGCCGGCCATAATAACGCCGTAGCGCGTTAGCCTAACTGATGCTTGAGATCAGCGCTTTAGCGTTTTGCCAAGTTTGAAGAATCTTAGCACACTTACATTTCTCTATTTTAAGTTTTTGGGGCTAACTGCAACCATGGTTGAAGTTAGCGCTGTAGCTTTAGCTAAATACCATGTTGTTGTAGCGCTTTAAAGTTAGCGGAGCTAATGTTTGAGATTAGCGCTTTATTGTCTTTGTCAACGTTGAAAATGTTTAGTGTCCTTTGCTTCCTCTAAATTAAATTTCCAGATATGTTCTAAATGCAAATTTATTTGGTTGTTTTGAAAACTAATTTCCTGGAACCGTCTGGATCCCATTCAGACACGAACACGCTGTCCCTCTGTTTATTTCCACACATTTTGTGACACATTTAGCATTTAATTAAACTCAGAATTGCATTTCCTGGGTCTGCAGTCACAAGGGTAAGACTACTTATTGCTCAGATGCAAAAAACAGTCAATTTATGTTTCTAAGAAGAACTAAAATTGTTGGTTAAATATAATCTACTTTACAGAACAGGTTGCTGTGCTGCTTTTAAACACGCAGATCTGAGGCTGGATATGTTAAACTGTCAGGGTCTGCAGAGTCAAAGCAGCCAAAGCTGAAAAACAGCAAATGAAAACAAAAATAAGCTTCAGATTTTGGAACATTTTTATCGTTGAATCATAAAATAAATGTAAATAAATATCTGGGATGGATTGATCATTTATCCAGCCTCATCCTGGCACAAAAACAGTTTCGCCCTTTGTAACAATTTAGCATGAAGTTATTTAGCTACTTTTACGTTTTCAGCTCAGCGTCTTGTGGTAAACATAAACAAAGCAGCATCTGTTTCTGGGACTTATTTGGATTTCCCAGATTTAAAGAACCCCCACCAGACTGGAAGCGGTGATTACTGCTGCTGCCTCTCAGACTAAACTGTCTTATCAGCTCCATCCCTCCTCCTCCTCCTCTTCCTCGTGCTCCCTTGACATATTAATGTCCTTCCCCTTGGTCGATTTAGGGCAGTACACGTGAGCTCTTCAGAAAGCAAAGCCATGCAGGGTGACTGCTGGCCAGGAGGAAGAGGAGCAGCGATGAAGAACAAGCAGTTTCAATCCCTGAATCATAACTCAGAGTAAAATATATACAAGCAACTTTCATATCTAATCTGTAAACATTATTGGTTGCTCCTCTTGGGCTCCAACTACAAACAGAACGCAGCTTATTGTTCATGTATTAGCAGAACGTTACATATTAGCTTCCTAATGTTTCCAGATGATGCAATGATTAATTTAACATTTTCAATCAGAACATATCGATTAAGTATTGTTTAGACATTTCCAACATTTGTGGAAAAGACAGTATTTAGCTTTAAATTATTAGCAAAATATCAGGAAAATATTCAGCTGAACTGATGAAACTTGTAACAACATTGTTACCCATAGATCTGAGTGATAAATCACATTAATCCAATTTTGGATTACATTTTTGGAAAAATCTGGATTTTTTTTTTTTCACCAATGCGCTCCTTTGGTTTCTGTAGTTTGTGACGTCGGCGCGCTCAGGGCGGCCATCTTGTCCTATTTATTTGGACTCTGAATTCAGGACCAATTCAAGGCTACGTTTTTCTCTATAATTATGGGAATAAAGTCATAATATTAGGAGAATAAAGTCGTAATTTAACAAGAATGCCGCAGTTCCAGCCAAATGTGACTTACTGGGAGGTTTTTGAAACGGCTCATTTTCCAGACACCAAAAGTCATGAACCTATCGCCCAAAAATATGTTTTTTAAGGGCTTGGAATCTCTTTAGAAGCCAAAAGGAAGAATAAAACTTTAAAAACATGAGCTTTGCGTAGTACGGCCCCTCTAATGGGACTCGGTGTTCGGCCCCCAGAAGCCCGTCATGTTTTCATCTGGATGGAGATGCGAGCGACTCACGTGACGTCTCCAGCGTAGTGGCGGATGCGGAAATGTTTCTGGAAGTCCATGGTTTTATCCGTGGGGCTGAGCTGGGAATCAAAAGAAGAAAACCGGAGAAGGTAAAATTTAGTTCCTGTCTCACTTCATCCTGATTCATGGAGTCATTTCCACATCCCAGAGAGTTTGATTTGTTTTCATGCTTTCATGGGAAGAAAATCAGAGAAAGGCTCTACCGCCCTCTGCTGGCTGAAGCCTAAACTACAACTCCTTTGTTTTAATCTATTAATTAAAAATTAACCAGCATTATAATACAGCCGTCACTTAATAACTCTAATTTAGCCAGTTTGTCATGAATGCTGTGTTTTACTTACCACCTATTAAGAACTAAATATGTTTGTTATACAATTAAAGTCATAAAACTTGGATTATTTCTTTCTTTATGCCTCATTTCTGCTAATAATGTGCATTATTTGCATATAAAGCAGCATTTAGCTAATCCACTTTAGCAATAGGATTGGTCCCCAGAGTTACTGTCAGTCAGAGGACGTTTCTACATCACTTCCTGTTGAGTCAAGCCGATAAGGTCACATCTGTTTCCTTTTAAAAGTCTTTTGTTTTTTCAAACTAGTCCCGTCCAGAATGTCTTTGAAAAGTCTGACTTAGAGAGCTTTAACGGTTTTCTGGTGGTGAGGCTGCTGAGCAGGAAACAGTCCCACCTTGCGGGACGTGTAGTGAGGATGCTGAGCCAGCTTGGTGTCCATGCTGTCCAGGCAGACCGTGTCCGTCACTTTTCCCACGGTGAGACAAGCTTCGTCCAGGATGGACAGGATTCCTTTGTGCTGCTGCTCCACCAGGTCAACGATGATCTGGTTGTTGAAGTAATCGATCTGGAAATGAAATAAAAACAAAGATGGAGGATTAGTCTGAGTTGCTGTGAACATGTTTAATTCATCTGCAGTTTGATGCAGATTAAACTTTAACGAGCTAAAAGGTGATTTCAGAAAACAAACTGCATGATCTAAATCATTAATTCATGTCCAGAAATTAAGTTTTCTGCTGAATCTAATTTAAGCGAGAAAACTTTTTCATTATAATGAGATTTATGTCTCACTAAAACCTAAATCTTCTTTTGTAAATAAGAAAGGTCGTAAGAGTAAAGCAGAAAAATGTTTAGAAGAAACGGTGACACTGAGTCACAGCGAGTTCAACAAGTCATGATCTGTAGCTTTAAAACCAGAAACTTTCTTTAGTAACATGTTTTGTTTCACGTTTTAACAAGAAATTATCTAATTATAATTTCTAGCACTGGCATTAAAACACTTCTGTAATTGTTGAGGAAAAAAACATGAAAAATAAAATAGGTTTCACAATTTTAGTAAAAAGAAAAAAAAAAACATTCTGGGCCTTTTGAGTCCTTTAAACTTGTTTCCAAGCTCTGGCAGTTAAACACACCTTTAGTTGTTGAGCAAGAAAACACAAAATAAAAATCAAATATTTTTATTTGGACAGGCCTGAGCTGAGGTTTTCAGTAGAACAGGAACAAACAGATATTTTGTTCCTGAACTGCAAAAACATAAAATCTTACCAAGTATTTTTGTCTAGTTTCTCATTCAAATATCGTGTTACACTTGAAAAAACAATTAACCTAGAAGTAACTTTTCTGCAAGATAAAAGCACTAAAAACAAGTGAGTAATTTGTCAATATTGATAAAAAATACTAGTTCTATTGGTAGATTATTTTATTTATTATTTTCCCCTTGTTATTAGTGAAATAATCTGCCAGTGGAACTAGTTGTTTTTTTATCAATATTAATGAATTATTTACTTAAATCAAGTCCCTAAATGAGGTTGAAAAGCTACTTGTCAGTCAGTGTGTGTGTTTTTCACATGTTAAAGCCTGGATCTGTGTGTGTGTGTGTGTGTGTGTGTGTGTGTGTGTGTGTGTGTGTGTGTGTGTGTGTGTGTGTGTGTGTGTGTGCGTGCATGCATGTGTGCGTGCGTGTGTGTATGCATGTGTGTGTGTGTGTGCGCGTGCATGCATGTGTGTTCCTCACATGCTGCCAGGTGATTCCTTCCCTCTGATATTCTTCCTGTTCCTGCTGGAGGATCAGCTCGATGAAAAGCTGCTGCAGCTTCTCGTTGCAGTAGTTGATGCAGAACTGCTCGAAGCTGGCCAAACAACACAGGAACAAAAACGTAAAAAAAAAAACACAAAACGAATCGTTTCTGAGTTTTAAAAAACTACCAACGAACACAAACCTGTTGTTGTCAAAGATCTCAAAGCCGTAGATGTCCAGCACACCTATGACTGTGTTTTTCCCATGAAGCACTGGGTTGTAGTTTTTCACCTCGATGATGCTGTTGATGCGGCTCACGATCCAGCCGAAAAGCCTTTCATAAAGCGCCTGAAGAATCAAAATGAAGTCGATCTCAATGTTATCACCTGCAGCATTTCTTCCCCTCCTTTCCTATCGTGACAGCTTCACCTTGGCGAAGGCGTCCCGGCCGAAGCAGGCGTCCTTCTCCGTGTGACCTTTCTCGATGACCTCACCACCGCCAGTTGCCACGGTTCGGAAAAGCAGGCCCTTGGCAACGGATTCGGGATCTGTGGTGGTCAGCTCCGAGATGTGGTTCACCGTATCCTGACCCAGGATCTGAACGCTTTCGCCTTCGCTCCCAAACTCCACGTTACCCTGAAAACACGAACAGAAACGGGAACATTATGAATCTGGAGGAAGTTACAGGAAGCAACAGAACATTTTCATATGGAAACACAGAAACAAGAGAGAGAACCCAAAAACCTTACTGAAGTAACAGTAGAAATACTTCAAGCAAAAATAAAAAGTAGCCATCCAATGAATTACAAGAGTTAGAGTAATAAAGTATTTGGTAAAAAGTCTGCTCAGCTTTTGATCAGTAACCAAGTATCTGATCAAATTATCAATCATTTAATATTTAAAAATTACATCATCAGATCAACCAAGCTATAAAGTTAAGTGAAGAAATTAAATACTTTATGGACGAAAATGACAAAAATTCATATTAGCAACAACAAATAAAATCAGGCAAAAGAAAAATCTGTCCCCCCCCCCAATACTCTTAAAAGTATGTTTTTTCAAAGAAGTTACTCAAGTAAATGTAAGTAGGTACTACCCAACTCTGGCAACAAATATCTAAAACCCACCAATAGTTCAGACTCCCTCCAAAAACACGTATAGCTGCCAATTTTAAAACACTTATTATGCATCGATAAGCAGTAGAGGAGGGCACTCTGATGCGCTAGCAGCGTTTTTGCTATGCTAACCTTTAGCACACTTAGCTTCCACTAAATTCATCTTTCCGGATAAATTCCAAAGCGCCAAATAACTTGCCTGTTTTGTAAACGTTCAGTTGAATGAAGTTTGACATCTTTGTTGAAATTTTCGTTTTCTACTGTTAATTCTTCCAATAGTTACTTTCTTCTTCTGCTGTTCTTTTTTTTTTTTTTGGCGGTTGGCAAGACACTTAAGATGTACATTATCGCCACCTACTGGTAACATGTGTGGTCATGACTATTATTTCTAAATAATAATAATTATTATAAACAAAAAACTATATGTAATCAAATTCTATCAAACAATTTTGTAGTTAAAATTCATGCTCTTATTTTGAAGCAGTTCTATTTCCTCTATTCAGTTTCTCCACCCAGGCTGTGTTGCAGCAAACAATGTTTATTCTGTATCAGTAACAGGTACTGATTTTAAGCTGTTTGCTTTCTGACCAGAGTAGTTCTGTGGTTAATTATGTAAAATTAGCAACAGAGTTAGCAAAACTCAATAATTATAAAACTGAAAGCATGAGTGAAAGGTCTGTGCCAAAGAATCACTTCCTGAACTGTTGAATAACCTTTTCGATCCTTTAAAATAACATTTACTCAGTGAAATCAGCATCTCTGTTCCTGCGATTTTTCATTTCTTAAAGAGAACAAAAAAAAAAAACATTTACCAATAAATTAAACAAAAAGGACAAACAAAACAAAACACTTTTTTTATTTCCACAAACCAAAAGTAAAATGGCAGCGAGGATCTGGTAGATGGAGGTGATCTCTTCTTTAGAGAAGCCGATCACTTCCAGGGCGCTCATCACCGCTTTGTGGCTCGAGCGATCGTTGTTGGAAGTCTGTAACAGAAAACAAAGGTCAAAGGTCAAAAAGGTACCTGAGATGCTTGTTTAGTGGTGTTTACTATGGGGTGTTATGTGTAAAATTACACAGTGACAAATTAACAGCAATAATTTGATAAATGCCAGTGTCAAACTAAATATTTAGATAGCAAGCTAACTATTCAGCGCTAACTAAATAGCAAAACCCAGGTAGGTCAGAGTTTAATATTTAGCTTGAAGATAAATATTTAGCTTGCTGTTAAGTTTTCACTGTGTAATTTTACAAACGGCATCCCGTAGTTTTCTGTCATCAGATAAACTCACAGCAGCTGCAGCGCCCTCTCTGGTGTACGTGTAAAGTGCGGCGTCATTCTGCAGGTGAAGCGACTTCAGGGTTTCCTCGGAGCCTCCGCGCAGCAGCTGCAGAAACGCAGATTCATTTTTCTGCTGTGATCCAAAATGTAGCAGGAAATATTCTCTGCTCAGTCAGAGGAATTTAAATCACAAAGTTTACCTGGTAGAAAGAGTGAAAGTTCCTCTCCCCCTCCTGCTGCTGCACCACCCTGGACTGGAAACAGGAAAACAAAGATGGCCGCCATTCAGTTTTTCCAGTTTACCAGCACAAACGGCAGAAAAAGCCTCATGATGCTGCCACCACCATGCTGGTTAACTCCAATGAAACCAGCTAACTGCCACTTAGAGTAACTAAAATGTGAGGCTTCACCAAATATTAGGAATGTTTTTGAGCTTTCCTGTAAGTCTTATATACAACATAATATGGTTATAATATATTATGGTTCAGCAAACTCATCATGACATGCCTACTCTCATGTGTAGGTTTTGCTTTTGAAAATCATAATTTCTGCATGTTTTTCTATTATTACATCAAAGAAGACCTTTATTGTTTTTTATGTTTTATTAAAGTAACAAAAATAATTTAAAAACATTAAATATTAGAGTCAATTGCATCTTTAAGCAAAGAAGGACAAAAGGAAAAACTCCAAACAGTCAAAGCAGCTTTCTGAAAAGTAGATAACTCATTTTCAAGTCTATAAAATCAGAGATTTTCCCTGAAAAACAAAAATCTAAGTTCTGATTTTCAGGACTGACTGTAAATGATGTAGCAGGAGATAATTCCCTGTTGATCCCTGAAGCTGAACCTCCTGGGGAGATGACGGCTTTTATTTCTGCTTTCTCACAGTAAAACAGCAACATTCACAGCTGCTCTCAGCCAGGAGGTTTTTTCGTCTTTTCAGCTGCAGCAGCTTCTTTTTTTGCCCTCAGATGAGCTAATTAACACCCAGCATCAGCCTGACGATGTCACTCACACGTTTATTAATGGCTGTTCTCTCACATATCATTTCTTCAAATCTAAGCAAGTATGGATAAAACATTATAATATCATGAACAAGTTGGAGAAAACGTACCGGAACGACTCCATCATTTTGTTAGATAATCCTACGCAAAATTAAGCACCTTTTTCCTTCCACCCAACTTTCTATGAATATGAGACCATTGAATGTTGGGTTTTTATTTTCTGTGAGCTGACTCACCAAAACTGCAAGAAATAAATCTTATAATATCTCAAACCTATATTCGCTTTTTGAAATGGGCGACACAAACAAACCTGTTACAGTAACAAGCTTTACTGCATGATAAATAGTCTCAGACGTTATTGCAATAAATGATAATAATGTTGTTTTGAGACCATTTTCAAGTAATATGACGGTAAATGTACAAGAACAAATTCTCAAAGATCAATAAACTTTAAATTCTGACATCCATTTCACCCTGGAGCTGGTGAGATTTTAAATATCGAAAATATTGACCTTCTCCAGCAGGTAGTTGTTGATGTGTCCTCCGGTCGGGTCGCCGTTGAAGTTAAAGTTGATGTCCATGTACTTCCCGAAGCGGCTGGAGTTGTCGTTGCGGTTCGTCTTGGCGTTCCCGAAGGCCTCCAGAACGCAGTTGGACTTCAGCAGAACGTTTTTCACGCTGAGCCGCCACAAAACAGGAGACATTCAGGAAAATTAGGAGAGAAATTCAGCCTTAAACAATGAAAACAATCAGAATAAATGGTTTAGTTCTCAGGCTGACCTCTCGACCTCTGCCCTCTGGCTGGGGTTTGTGATGGCTGCGATGTACTGCATGATGTATTTACTGGCTTCTGTCTTTCCTGCACCGCTCTCACCTAAAACACATCATTCACATCCACACTGTGACTCCAGGAGCAGAAATCTGAATTATCTTCAATAAAATAAAAACAGCTTCAGACTTCATTTATTTCACAGCAATAACTTTGGTTATTTAGTCTGTCACAAGAGAAAAAATGGGGTCATTTTTAAAAATGTATATTTTCACTATGGTTTACAGTTATAAATGTCACAGTTTCAAAATAAATACTTAGCTTTTAACAAGTTATTTAGCTGTCTAGAAAGCTAAATATTAAGCCTCAAACTAAGTATTTGGCTCGCTCACCAAACATTTTGTTTGAAACTGCAGCATGTAAAAATGAATGAATAACACAATGAAAATATGACTTTGAACAATGAACCATCATGTTTTTCTAACAAATTATTCCCATTAAACACATGAAAAACATTTTATTCCCTGTTAACCTCTAACATTATTGTCCATATGTGAAAATGTGAAATTAAGTTTCATTTTACTGCAGAAAATACATTAAACTCTGCAGTGAAGTGTTACAGAGGAGACCTGCAACATGTTAATTATACCTCTGTGTTTCAGGCCACGGCTCAGCTGAATATTTATAGACATGTTAATACGAACAGCGGATGTGTTTTAAAAACAGAAACACTAAAACCAGACGAATCAAAAATCACTCAAGGGCCAGAAACCTGCATGATTCAGTCCCTTCAGTATGTGACTCCGTCAAGTTTAAAATAAATTACAGCAAAAAGAGAATGATGTAAGCCAATTATGAATTATGGTAATAATACTCAGTGATTACAAACACAGGGAAGCCTGGAGATGATGAAGCATCTGGTGTAACATGTCGGTATGGAGGTTAGGGTTTCTTTTATTTTAATATCATATTAAATACGGCTGCAAACATCCAGCAACTTTTAACTCAGCAGACTTGGACACCCAGTCATTGAACTTGGCTAAAGACGGGAAGGATTTGATGAGAAATGCCTCATTTTTTGTTTCTGAGATTTAAAACATTTTCTAAACTAACAAAATGAAAAACAGAAAGTTAGAAACAGAAAGTTTCTGACTTTCTGCTTTATATTTTGTTAATTATTGTAGCTTCTCCTATTAAAGAACCTGCAATAAATTGTTCTTTTCTACTTTGCTGTATGAAAATATTGACAGTTTTTAAATGGAAAAAATGTGGCCTATATTTTTTTTTTTTCAAATTGATGATGTCGATCCACAGTGCAGAAAATAATTTTTTTTTGCAAAAATAATTTTTTTTTATTGTAAAAAGAAATTACATTTTGAAACGTAAATTTTGCCTAATTTGTAAACGATTGCCCAAGATTAGATAATTTTAGGTGAAATTAAAGTTAAAAAAAATAAATAAATAAACACCCTAAAAAAAATACGATAAATTCCCAACTCTAGTTTTCTATATCAAAAAGTTAAAATATGACATTGAATTTATTTTTTTCGCTGTAGAGATGTAATTCGGGGCTGGAAGCGTTGACGTGTGTGCAGCGGGTTTGCAGGAATACCTGAGATGACGATGCAGGTGTCTTTGGCCCGCCTCTTCATGGCCTTGTAGGCGGCGTCGGACACGGCGTACAGGTGCGGCGGGTTTTCGTACAGCTCCCGGCCGCGGTACGCGTCGATGGCGTCTTTGCCGTAGATATCCATCTGTCTGTACGGGTTGACGGACACGACCACTTCCCCGATGTAGGTGTAGATCCGGCCCTTCTCGAACCTGAGCCGCCGCAGACCAAAACACGGTTACTGTCTCTTTAAATGACAGCGGGAAGCCCAGCTGATGATGTCATGGCTTCAGAACCTTCTGATAGGCTAACCGGCAAATAACTAGAGCTGATTATTGAGATTAATCATCAGAGTTAAGTAGTAACTAGTTACAGTTACTAGAGTAACTTTTTTGAAGCAATTTACTTTTAGGAGCATTTTTTACTACAATGTACTTTTTACTTTTACTTCAGTAATTTTATTAATAAGTATCTCTAATCTATGAGTAAAATGTTGTGTTCTTTGCCACCTCCGACAGTCATGAACTAATTTAGCAGTTAAATTAAGTTAACTGAGGTTTAGACTCAAAAAAGGCTATTTGCTAAAATAATAACATAGTCAGAGCAGTAATTCAGCCAAAACAGTACAAAAGATACAAACATATTGCATTTAAGATTAAAAAAAAAAAAAACTTCTGTCTGTATATCTGTTCTACCCAAAAAGCCTCGTTACAGTCTTAGCTTTACCTGGTTCAAATTATTTAAAATAAAAAATATGTTTTAAGCACATTTCAGCTGCTGTCTGTATATATATAACAGTTTATTATGAGACAGATAATCTGTGAAAATATGGATCTCCTCCCTGAGATTACCGCCTGAAGGAATGAACCGCTACCGACCCATCATCCTCGCGTACTCGCTGCTAAACGTGCTAAAAGGAAAACCGTTTATCCGCCGTATTCGTGGCAGGCTATGCTAGCTGCTGCTTCTTCTTCTTTTTTCTGGCGGTTAGTAAACAAAGTTTAGATGTGCATTACTGCCATCTACTGGAATGGGGTGTGGATCAGAATGCTAAATATATAGGCTATGCTAGCATTGCTCTATGCAGGCATAGTCATTTTAACTAACCAAACATAAGAAAAGTTTGGTCTGATTTAACTTCAGACAGTGAGAAAAAACCACGTCTGTTAATCTGAAATCCTCTCCTCATGAACAGCGACACACCTGCTGGTTTCCCTTCTAATCAAACATTCACTTCCTCCGTGCCTTCGGTCCCACCGCCCACCAGGAACGCTCCAGAGAACATCACACACCTTGATGTCATGCAAAGATGACAGGAAGTGACACAAGTATTTGTACACCAGTGACAGGAAACGAAAGCCGCGGTGTGAAAAGAGTCACAGCTCACTGTGGGTTTGTTGAGCTGTGAGGAACAAACTACGAATAAACCACCAATGATACAACATCTGACTTTTCTGTTGCTCTGCTAACTCTGCAGGCTGAAGAGGAGCTTAAGGAGCTAAATTCATTCAAAAAGCCAAAATATCTGCGAGAAATTTGAGGAAGTATTGATGCATTTCTGACAAACGGTGTGATTATTAAAGCTTCCGGTATCTGAACATTGTTCAAGTGAACTGATGATGAAATAAATCATCAGGTTTATCTGTCATGCTGTAATGTTTTTAAGTAGATATAACAGTTTTTTGTTTTCTTATGAAATACTTGCTTTGAATTGCCTCTAATATTGCTGATATAGTTTTAAGTTGAAAAATTTATTTTTTAACATATTTTCCACAAGTTGCCCCAGATACCCAACAGATTTAGGTGTGAACTTTGATTAGGCCATTCTAACACCCAACTAAAGTAGGTGACACTAATCTGATGAGCTACAAAAGTAATTCATGGCATAAACACCAAATCTCACCAAGTGTTTATGTCTAGTACAAATATCTTATTACATTTGGAATAAAACAAAACTAACCTAGAGGGAACTTTTCAGCAGAAAATAGGTGATTTATTTAAGCCAATAATTCCTTAATGTTGATGAAGAATTACTTATTACATTGGCAGATTATTTTGCAGATTATTTTTCCTGTACAGTAAGTGATATAAACTGCAAATGGAGCAAATACTTTTTATAGATATTAAGGAATTATTTACTTAAAACAAGCTCCTAAATGTTGCTGAAAAGCTACATGCAAGTTAGTTTTGTCTTAGCTTGAGTGTAAAAATACTTGTTAAGATTTTGAGTTTTTACAGTTTTGGTTGAAGTTTATTTAGGGGAATCAGAGAAAAGGATCATAAAAAATGTCATTTGCAAAACTCGTTGAAAACTGTTTTAAAACTACGTGTTATTATTCTTCCACTTGGAAAATAAAGCAAGTTTGTGTTGGTCTGTCTTATAAATGACCAACAGGTCAGTAAATAACGTGTTGGGGTTAAGGTTACAGGGCAAAGTAATGGTATAAAGCAGTGGTCCCCAACCCCCGGTCCGTGGACCGGTACCGGTCCGTGGACCAATTGGTACCGGACCGCGCAAGAAATAATTAAATATTTCCGTTTTATGTATTATTTGAGTCTGGAGGATCTTTTATTTTGAAAATCCTTTAACCGGATTCTCTCAGTTACTTGTGCGCCAACACTGAGCCCACAAGCAGCAAAATGAGTAAGAAACGGATCAGATGTCTTTGGAAAGTTTCTTGGCAAAGCGGAAAAGGCCCAGAGAAGAGACAGGAGGATGGATTTATCCCGGACCGGTAGGTGAGTCCCACATTACAAGCCACTCTGTGTAACATGCGGCAATAGAAACAACCCGGTTCGGCTCGGCTCGCCTCTATTTCGGAGTG
Organism: Poecilia mexicana; assembly: GCF_051168715.1. Classification (NCBI taxonomy): domain Eukaryota; kingdom Metazoa; phylum Chordata; class Actinopteri; order Cyprinodontiformes; family Poeciliidae; genus Poecilia; species Poecilia mexicana. The sequence continues at coordinate 26,477,045 of NW_028263380.1, read as the reverse complement.
ACCGCGTTTCCACCGGCCCTTCTTGGCTCTGTAGCAGGGTGCCGCCTCCTGGTGGCGGGTGGGTGTAGCGCCATGTGCTGTTGACCGGTTATTTTTTTTAACTACATGAAAATTTAAAGCCCGTCGGTCATTTGACAGGTTATAATTAACACCCTCATGCGAGGACGTGATAGACTTTACGCAGAGTTCATCGCAGAGGAAACTAAAATCAATCAGTAAAATAATCCTTTCTGAATATCATCTCATTGACACTGAACTAAATGCGTCTTTCTGACCGGTGTTATATCTTTAAAATTTCCTCTTCGGTCATATTTCAGTCCGTTTTTCGTCAATATGCGAGAGCTTAGAGCGATGCGCGCTCCCGCGAGAGGGGATGCAATTTTGGGCAGGCATGCGTTTCTGGGTATAACACCGGCTGCTAATGTGGCAATGAAGCTTCAAACTGCTTTGCCACGTAGAGAAAAGCAGGCTGTGGATATAAGCAACACTTCGGGTGTCGTTGTCTCCCATCACTCCCTGATCGGACCGTCTCGTTGCAGAGAAACAAGCTCAGGGCTCCGTTAGTCTTTATCGTGAGTTAAAATGTTCACGAAAGTAAAATGCTCGTTTTTGTGGCGCATCTGTATCTTATTTTGAAGGGATATGTAAAAGTTACCATAGCGACCAGAGTCAGAGAGCGTTTGGTCGAGAGGAGATGAGTAGAGCTTGTGAGTCTTAAGTCTGGTTTAGACGGCAAGATTTAAGGATTGTCGGCCGATTCTCCAAACCTCTGTGACCACAGAGCTGATAAAAGTACAACAGGTTCGATCGGGTCGTGTGTCCAAGGCAGGAGGAACACACCACACGAACATCCCGATTCCAGAGGATAATCCAGTAAAAAACCCCAACATAGCATACGGGAATTTAGAATAACCAAACACGGATGACGATGTAGAAGCAATAGTGACAGTTTGTGGAGTCATTTTAAGAGATAAAAGACGTAACAGAAAGAAAAGGCGGTGGATAAAAGACAGCGGGAGCAGCCGCTCTATCTGCTGCACTATGATTTGGAGGTGAATATGTTTTTTCATGGTTAACATTTTTAACTGAATAAACATAAACATATATAATAACGACCTTTACATAAAATAATAAACATTTCCACATATCATCTCTGATATCCACTGGACTCTCAGTTGCGCGATATGTCAGCTATTTGGGATTCCCCTCTGTTCTTACGTCACCGCGCTTTCTGATTGGCTATGCTGCGATAAAAAGCCCAAGAAAACTCAAATTAGGTATATTCAGGATTTAGCGGGAACACCAACATGCAGAAGCCTTATCTGACGGTTCTCTCCCCCCACCCCCGGGCCGCAGCAAAATTTTCCAAGTCTTCACCGGTCCGTGGTAATAAAAAGGTTGGGGACCACTGGTATAAAGTGTTAAGTCCCAGTTGTAAAGCTGTATTTTAACTAAACATCAATACTTCACAGATCCTCTGATCATCTGGTCAACACACAGGGGAATAGCCCTGAGGAAGGAAGAACACCATGGAGAACCGACCAATGCAGAAACGAGAACGAAAATCATTCTGAAAATGAAAGAAATCTGGAAAAATAAAGAACCAAACTCCCCCAAATTCAAATACAGAGTAAAAGTCAGTTTCCTCGAAGTGAGAAGAAAAGATCTGATGTTCAAAACTCTGATTATTTTCCTCCACTCTTCTTCTGTTCAGTGATAAAACTACATCATGAACAGAAAACACTGGAAAATCCTGTCTGTTTTTCCCAGTTTGTTCATTTTGCTGCTCATCCTGACTAGAACTACTCAGCAGAACCCAGCAGAACCCGGCCGCCTCTTCAGAACAGGTACTGCTGGGTTAAAGGAAGGATTCCAGTAGCAGTCAGCCTTGCAGCGGTTCTAAAGAGGCATCTGACTGAAGACAGCAGCTGTATAAAAGTCTAATGACCATCACATGCTAGCAGCTCAGTGTGAGTGCAGCGGAGACGACCACAGAAACATGTCCTGGATGTCGACATCAGCTGTTAGCTGGTTCTGCTGATCCACATTGTCTGCGTTTTGCTTTTGCCACTCCTCTTTAAATCCGTCTGGCTGTTTGGTTTAAAAGTTGGGCAGAGATGTTAGAGGAGAGGATAAGATCCTGCAGTTCCTTTGACTGATGTAATGCAGGTAAAACTCTGTCTGGGTGAATTTTTGAAGTTCATCCATTTTGTTTCCCAAAGACTTCCTGTTTCCTGTTGTGATGGACAGAAGAGAAGCTCTCAACTTCCTGTCTGCATCCATTCAGCCTAATTTTCAACACCTCAAAGTAGTAGGTTAGCCGCTATTCGAGTTTTTGAGATGCTAATCAGTTGCTCCTGGTTGTGACAACAATAACTTGTTGCCATGGTTACGCATCACAGCAACTGGTTGATAATGGGAGCAAAAATCCATCCAGCTGAAGAGTTTAACCAAAAAACATGATGGATAAAAATCTGCTGCCGCCATAAGCGGCAGTAGTAAAGAACAGGGGTGTCCAAACTGCGGCCTGGGGGCCATTTCTGGCCCTCTGACAGATTTTGTACGGTCCCCTCGACCTGCAAGCATCCCTGGTTGATGCTCTTTCACGTTTTAGCGCCAATTGTTTTACAGATAAATATCTTCTTAATTTGGTCTAGAATATCTGCTTTACATTATTATTATTTTGTTACAAAAATAACAAACTTTATGGTTTAAAATGGCTCCTCTGAAGCTAACGGAGGGGTAAATTTAGAGTTTAGGTATTATTGATTGTTATTAACTTGGCAAAACTCTGAATTACAGCAAAATAAGTGAAAATTTTCATCAAAATATAATTTCATAGCATGTTTAAAGTGGGTAAAAGTAACTAAATGAAGGTTTCCAGGTACTTTAACTGAACCAGAACAGTTCAAAACAAAACATGCAAACAGTGAGGCTGCATGCATCCAGTTTAAAAACAGCAGAAACTGAGATATTAACCTGGTAAAATACACAAAGGCCAGACAGAATATCAGGGCTAAAAATATCCATTCAGAGGCTTCAGCTGAGAGGTGAAGATTTACAAACGGAGCGGGAAACAAGAAGCAGACGTCACTCAGACTCTGACAAAAACCCAGAAATGACTCTCAGGCCTCCAGCTGTGCCGGTAAGACCAGCAGGTTTGATCATTTTAACCAATTTACTTAAAAATAGAGAATTAATTTTAATTTCAGAGTCAGGCGTCACCTTTGACATCTGACGTTCTCACCTCAGCTTCAGGTTCTCCATGAACTGCTCCATCGTCACCTCATCCAGCAGCACAAAGTCCGACTTCCCAAACTCCAGCCCCTCCAGCTCCGCCATCCCTGCCTGCGCTCCTCAAACACACCAGAAGAAACAAACACACACACACACACACACACACAGAGGGGAAACTCAGGGAGAGGCAGCAAGAGAGCGGCTTCGAGGAAGCAGAAAGAGAAGTGAGTTTGACTTCTGGGTCCCGGCTGGGGCGGCTGTAGGCGTGGCGTCAGACTGTCTGAACGCTGCGCGGCTGCGGCCTGCAGGCTGAAACACGTCACGCTGTCAGGCAGCAACGCAGCGAGAGCTGCAGTCTGTCTATAAACGCTCTCATCCTCCTCCGACTCGCTTCCTGTCAAACCTTCACTCAAACTTCCACAAAGTCAAACCGATGAGTTTCATCCAGAGAAACCAGAGATTACACCCAACTAACCACATTTACCTTCTCAACAAATGTACTTTGAGGAGTATTTTTACTTTGCTGTACTTTCATTATCAAGTATCTCTACTCTTGTGTAAAATTTCTGAATTTTCTACCCACTGAATGGAAACCAAACATGTTTTAACCAAAAATTCACCAAACACAGACACACACCTGCAGCTTTTGTTAAGTTTTATATGGAAAAAAAACTGATTTGGAAACATTTTAATGTTTTTTTGTTACTTATATGAATAATTGTAATTTTCATCCTTAAAATAACATTTCCTCTTAGCTTTTACTGATTGTGTGATTTTTATTTTGATCAGGTACTCTGCACTTTTTACCAAATATTTTTTTACTCTTATTTGAGTGATTTCTTGGATGGGTACTTTTTACTTTTGAGAATAAATATGTTGAATTTTTGCTCCAGAAGTGTGTGAGTCAGAGCAGAACCGGGCTGGGCGGGTTCTGATGCCACAGATACGGTTTCTCATGACCAGAAAGGAAATGTTAATATAGGCGGGTTCATCCTTTACAAGAACTGGTGGGTTCGAGTCAAACCACGAAAAATTCAGACCCATCAGCATTTATTCTCACATTAAACCATTAGAAACGTTTCTGTTTTAGCTCAGTACCAAAGTTATTATAAAATAATAAAATAAGTGAATTTTTCCATCACTTTCTACAGACTTTAAGCATTTATTGGAATAATGTTTAATTTGTATGACTTGACTCAGTCAGCTTCTTTTTTTATTTCTTTATTTTTTCCCAAATTAAATTATAAAAAATATTTATTTATTTGGGTCAGTCAGATTAATAATTTAATAATTAATTAATACTTTTTAACAAAAAGTTAGGATGAATATCCTTATTTAGTTTCCCTCAAGAAACTAAATAAGAAACTTTGAGCACAGCATGTCCAGCATGTGTGGGGTCTGCAGGGCTGCTAGCTGCCTTTCCATTCTGAGCCTGGCGATTCTCCCTGGTGGTTTTGTTTGAAACCAACATTATTTACAAACAAATCATGTTGGTAAAAATGTGGATGTTGATTTTCTAAAGTTGATTTTATTGGAAAATAAAAACTTAAAGAACTAAAACAAGATTTCCAGTTTCAAGCCTTCAGTAATTTGGCAATGGAGGAAACCTGCTAAACATCGAGAGGCCCAGCGGGACGAAGTTCATCCCTTCATAGATGAACTGATTATGGGTCTGAGCTCCAGTTTATCTCCTCTACGTCTCGGTCTTTGCAGGTCCAACATGTCTCTGCAGTTCGTTCTCGTCTCTTCAAGCCCAGACAGGAGCGATGCTGCAAGAGATTCAGATCTGGGATTTTCCAGGGTTGAGCTTTTAAAGAGGAGAACTTCAGATTAAACCGGATTCAGGCAAAAATCTGACTGTTTGACCTTCAGATGATCCTGGGAGGAGAATATTTATCTACTGGGAAGGCACCACTGAGCCTTCAGCTCCAAATCTGAACTGAAGTATGTCAGAAACAACTTTAACAGGAGGAAAGTTAGACTGCAGCGCCCTCTGGTGGATACAAGAAGACATGCATGTTGAAATATTTACAAATTATATAAAAACATTGTTCAAGTATGTTTTATTATAGAAAGCATCTGAAATTTAGGATTAATCAGGTAATATTGGTTTGAGTTAAATGGATTACGTCAATAAAGATATTGTTTGAGCGATAAACCAAATACCCTGGAAGTTTTAGAAAACTTTAACTTATATTTTCCAGGAAAATATTCAGGAAGTTTCAGGATGGCAGTCTGTCTTTTCCAGGAATATTTCAGAAAATTAATAAATTTCTAACCAAAATATAACCTGTGACTGAAAACTAAGCACTGAAATCTTCACTTTGTTCAGCATTAATATATATAAATAATCATTTTTAGTGATATTAAACCAACTTAAATCTCCAGTTATGTGTGGATTAGGATTAAAAAAGAAGAAAGAACAGCTAGCAGCTGAATGTCTCACATTAACGACAGAAAAAGTCAACAAACCGTTCAGACGCTTCGAATATCGAATTTATTTTCACCAAACTCAAAACTGGGCTGGATCCAATCAGAACTGGATCGTTCGGGATGCTGTAAATATCGGTAAAATAAAATCGGATTTGGGTCGGATTTGCTCGCTGTGCAGCCAGGAAACAGATGGAGGTAAACTTAGAAACAGATTTAAAAATAAAAAAAATGGAAAGGCCTAAAAGAAACTAAACACAAAGGAATGAAGAAATATGGGAAGACTCTAGTGACAATAACTGTATATGGCAAGACCTTAATGACAATAATAAACAACCCAGAAATGACCCGTGGATTGTTGCAAATACAGTAAAAACGTAATAAAACGATTATAAAAAGATGAAAATGTTTCTTCTGCGTGATCCAGGTTGAACTTTTGGTTCAGATTAGTCAGACTTGCTGTGAATCAGACGAACTGAAGCGGTTCAGTTTGTCTGAGTTCTGAACCGCCCCGAGTTCTGCCGACTCAGACGAACCGAACCCGAACGGTTCTGACAGACTGAAGGACACCTACCGCCTCCGCAGCGTCCATCTCGTTCTGGCGATTCGCGGTGCTCCTCGGGAACCAGACGGTGCTTTCAGTGAAACGAGCGGCCGTTGTGTAACCTCAGCTGCCTTTCAGATCCTCCATTCAAACTTCCTCTGGGTCGCTTCCTCTTCCCGCTTCCCCACATGGCGCTCCGGCACGTCACCGAGTCACACTCAGGTGTTGCAGCAACATTAACGACGTCAGAGGCCATCAGAGGAAATCTGTTTTATTTCACATCCAAACATTCACAGCGACTCCTTCCATCAGTGTTTTACAGTCTCAGTGTTTTAAACCATGTTAGTGCAAATATTCTGTTACGAAACAACAGAAATGACGAAAATATTCAAACTTTATACGAATAAATTCCTTCATTTCGTTAAAACTCTCCTTTATCCTGGGCTGTTGTTGGATTTGTGCTTAAGATTTAAAATAAATATAAGAAATTCCAAATAAGTTTTAGAAAAAATCATTTAGGGCTGAAACGATTAATCGATTAATCATAATTAATCAAATATTGAAATTATGGTAAACTAATTTAGCAACTGATTAATCATTAACTAGAGTTAAAAAGGATTTTTCCTGAAACAACAGAGCCAGAGCAGAAATGAAGCCAAAACCAAACAAAAAATGTATATAAATTTAGCATTTAAGATGAAAAACCTTCTTTTTTCACCCATAACTGAAGTAGTTTTAGCTTCTCCTGGTTCTGAAAAAAGAATTTAATTAGTTGTTTATTTGCATCTTTTAATGAATTTCTTATGTTGTATAAAAAAGGTAAAAAGTTTGTGCATTTTGTTTATCCGATTAATTGTTAGAATAATCGATTACTAAAATAATAGTTAGTTGCAGCCCTAAAATTACTTAAAAAACTGATCAAACTTTGATTCCTGCAGTTTAATCTCAGCTACATTCATTTCATGTCTTATAACAGCCGTTTCAGGATATTTAAGCTCATAATTAATCCTGAAATGTGAATTGGGATTACTTCAGTGCAGTGATTCGGGTATTTGTAGAAATGATTATTTGTCCTTTTTTTTCTTTTTTTTAAACAAACCTGCTACAGTTTTTCTCAAAGACTGAATTATTCCGCCTCTGTTTCGGCCTTCTGCAGTCTGAACATGATTGTCTTTTCTTCCGAGTTTTTCTTCTTCCCGTTTTGCGCGGGACTCCGACAGGCTTCGTCCTCTTGGCGCTTCCTGTCCGCCGCCCCTCCATGAGGAAACCTCCCCGTCAGCCGCTGGACTCCTCTGACTCCTGGTTGGCACCGATCGGCTCCTCTCTCTCCTGGGCCGATCGGTCGGCCGTCCTCTGGCTCCTGATTGGTCGACTGGGCCCCCCTGAAGACTCTGCTTCAGGTTGTAGCTCTCTTTGGACGGGCCGACCAGGTGGAGTCTGTCGTTCTTCTCAAACACCAGAACTGAATTCAAGGAGTTGTTGTTTTCTCGGATTCTGCCTAGAAGGTGTTTTCCTTCGGCGCTGAGGTCCGACAGAAGGACTTCTTGGGTCCGGAGGGTTCTGCGCAGGCTTTCCAGGAGCAGCTGCAGGTTTCTGGACACCGACGCGGAGTCTGGACCCTGCAGGTTGATGATGGCGTTTTCTTCCTCTGCCTTCACCTCATGTTGGACGTCTTGCCGAGTCAGGAGGTCGTCCAGCTGCTGTTTCCTGAACCGCTTGGCGTACATGTAGATATCAGAGTCGATCATAATCACCGCGCCTGGAGTCCGATAATCTGGCGCCTGGTGCTTTGGACCGGAGGAAGTTCTGGGCCCCAGAGAGGCTGAACGTCTCTGTGTGGAACCTGGATCTGCGTTATTCCTGCTGTGCTTTGAAATCGCTCCGGACGAAGCGGACGGCAGATCCGAGGAGGAGCGCGGCGTTGCCTCAGTGAGCCGCTCCAAACGGGCCTTCACTGCCTCGAGGTTATGGAACAAACCCGCTACCTGGACCCGACCTGGGCCCAGATCCGTCACCTTAAAACCGTACGACTGGAGGAGCCGCCGGACCTCCCGCTCATCCTGGAACCGGTCGATGTGAACCGTGGCCTCCACCGGGAAATCCATCTACAGAAACAAGTAAAAAATAAAAAAATAAATTTTAACAACGTTCATGGCTGCACGATTAGTTTAATAATCAATTATCCTGACGATTGTTTGACTATCCTATAGATTAATCGCTTGTGCAGTTGATTACTCTGCTGATTTATTAATTTTTGTTTATTATTCTGCCGATTAATTATTTTAATTGATTATTTTAATGATTAATTGATTATCCTAATGATAAAACTAATATGCTATTGAGTATTCTGATGACTAACTGAGTATTCTATTGATTATTGATGATTAATTCATTATTGTAATGATTGACTGTCTTGATGCTTAATTATGCTGATTGTCCCGATGATTAATTCATTATTCTACTGATTATTCTGACAATTAATCGACTATTGTTTTGGTTATTCTGAATATTAAATAATTATTATATCAATTATTCTGATGATTAATCGATTAAGAAAATGTCATTCTGCTGATTTTTCTTTCAACCACATAAGGCTTTTACTGAAAGATACAAATACGTAAAAAGATTTAAATAAATAATTCAATTCCTTTTTTAAAAACATTAAATAAACATTTTATTGCAGTGACAGCATTTCTTTAGTGAATGCTTGATCGTTTGTAGCAAAAGATGCACTAATATGAGGTGAACTGTTTACAAACATGCAGACATACAAAAAACTTTTTTGGGTGGGCGCCCCATCCCAAAAGAGCATGTGGCCCTGGGCTACAGCCCCATAAGACCCATCTAAAGTTTAACTCAGGGAAAATAAACTGAGTGGTTCCCTCCCAGCTGCAATCCTGGAGATAATTAACGAACTTTGATCCTGCTTCGTCATGTTGTTCTGGTTTTGCAGGACAACTTTTCATTTTCTCAGAGCTGAAATCTATAAATCAATGGCAGTGATCAGATAAATCTGATCACTTTTCAGGATCAGGATGTGATCTGGGAATTTTGTCCCACTTGGAACCCCGTATTAATTTCATTTCCACCACTTTTGGTGCAGAAGTTTCTTTATTTGTGGTTTTTCTTAAAGCATAACATTCACACACACACACACACACACACACACACACACACACACACACACCTGAACAAACTGAGGTGATCACGTGACCAGGCAATTAATCCCTGCAGAAGCAGAGATAATAACTTACTTTTCACTCTCAGCTTCTGTTTTTGACTTTTCTCATATTTTATATCAACATGTTTTGTTTATTTCCTTCAGTCTGAACGAGCCAACGAAAGTGAAACTTCCTGTCAGCTGTGTGTGTGTTTGGTTCTTTCTGGACCCAAACTCAGAAACCGACCAACAAGAACCTTAAATATAGGAATTAAAAATATTATGCATATCTATAGACACAATAAACACATAAAAACATTTCGCACAGACGTGACAAACAGACCGTGATGTTATTTATTCCTGTGTAATTCAGTCTGATGGATAGCAGCTTTAGCCTGACAGCTAAAAACATCTGGACAAGGTGAAACTTACTGTAAATTTTACTTCTCTTTACTTCATTGCTCCGCTCCTGGGCGACTTGACAGTAGGTCGAAACCGAAACTGCTGACGTCATATCCGATCCAGACCAGTTCGACCACAAAGCCAAAACCAGCAGCATGAAATGCGGACGTGGTTTCAGAGCGGAAACAGACCTCACTTCTCAAATCCATGGAGAGGAAAACATGGAGAAAGTACACTAAATCCTACAATAAACTTAACGATTTAAGTTCCCCACATGTCTTTAAAGTTAAAACCCAATACCTAAAAATAATACAATTTACTTATTTTCCTTAAAAATATATATTTTATGGATTAAAAAGACGAAAATCGCTCGTGAAGTCCAAGCTGCGCCGCTAGAGGTCACTACATCCCACATTATTACGTCTAACTGCTCAGTACGTGGACACGTAAAGGCTAATTTCACTCAAGTATTTATTTAACTTCATATTCATGCTCGTAATAGTTTAATTCTTGCTTTTTTATATATATTTCCTCTCTGAAAAGTAATTTTAATAAATTTATGATCCCTTATTGATATTTAAGGATCTAATAGTTCAACAAAAACTCCATTTTGTAAAATATTTTGATTTTCTGTGCAAATTAGTAAATTCTGGATTTTTTTTTCTCATCCAAAATTATTATACCAATGATTAGTGTAAATATCTGGCAGCAGAGGAATATCAATTATTTGACTTAACAATAAATAAAATCACAAATAGATAACTCAAGTCAACATTAAGATACATAATTATACCATGCAAACAATGAGTGCGCCTTGTTTTCATAACACTGCAGTAGCATTTATCTCTAAAAATCATTCCAAATATTTTTTTTAAATTCTTGTAATTGAAAATTAATAAAGACAAATTTTCAAATAATGTAGCAAATTTTAATATTAACATACATAAAACCTGCACATTTGAACATCAAGGAACACACCACTAGGTATATTTTAAACATGAAACATCTTTCTTAAACGGGACAATTATAGCATACCTCAGAAGATTATTGTGAAAAACAAAATAAAAACAAAGTTATAATTTCCAACAATACCATCATTTCTCCTCCAAAAAAGAGAGAAAACCCATTTTTAACTCATTTACGCCCAAAACATCACATAATTCAATAACTCACACTGCCAGAGATCTTTTAAAGTATAAAAAAATGTTTTAGAAATCCAATTTCCTTCCCTAAACTTGAAATATTTTGGGAAACATTTTTCATAGGAGGTGGTTAAATAATTTTATTATGACACTAAAGGAGGGTTCCACCTAATTTTCTACTGATATAAAATGAAAATCCTAAAACTAGGTGTGTGTACCTGCATGCAGAGTGGACGACGACTCACAACACGGTTAAAAACATTTTCTAAAAACCAGAAGAAGAACTTCAGGCAAACAGCCACAAATAAGAAAACAAAAATCATTTCAGGAACCTGGAAAAGTTGATCCCCAACCTAAAAAACGTGAAACAAAATGTATAAAAGCCTACAGATGGATTCAGGACTAACTAGTTTCAAGGAAAGTTTTGTCTCTTATTCCTCCTCAGAGGATTTTTCTGGGTTTTCTGCTGTCGACTTTTCTTCGGTCTCTTCTTCTTCTGTGGAGAAAAAACCAAACCGTTAGCGCCCTCGTTAGATCGCTGCAGGTTTAACGGCGGACGGCGTGAAGATTCACCTGTTGTGGGTTTAGTGTCGGCGGCTGCAGCGGACTCTTTGTCTTCGCCGTCACACCTCTGCAGAGCGACTTTCACCTTTCTGGTCACTTCTGTGTGTTTGGCTGTTCGGATGGCAGCCTCCTCGTCTGAAATGCTGCTCGGTACGTCTGAAACAAAAACACCACCATGACCAGGAAGCTACAAACTCCAGGTCTGTTAGCTACAAACGATTTTTCTTTACACACATTGGAGTACCACATGGTCGAGCGCTTGGGCCTAAAACTTTATTTACCTGAAATACCTGAGCTATCTCTGTAGCTGTGTGGGCTTCCAGCCCTGCTACTTTCTCCTACTACTCTCCACTTTGCATTATTTGTTGTTATTTCAGCTTCTAGCTTTATTCTCTGTTGTTCCTCTATAGAAAGTACACCTGGTTCCTTCTTTCCCTCAGCCGGTGGCCGCTCATGCTGATCTGGAGCCGTTGGAGGATTCTTCTCCAGTTGTCCCTCTCCACTGTCACCGCGTGCTTCTCAGAACGAGGAAAAGCATTGAAGTCACCATTCAGTTCAATCTGCTGCTTTCTAACTGACCTAAACTGTGGTGTCAGAAAAATGTAGCAGTTTGATCACATGGTGTGCAGATAAACTGTTTAACAAAACATGTTTTCTGGAAACAGGAACAATTTCAGTGACAAATAAAATATTTTTAATGAAAAAAAACCCCATTAAAAACATGAAACTGTTTCTGATAATGAAATAAAGTGAAAAAAGATTTGAACAAAAAAAAAAGATTTTCAACTGGAAAAAAAGAGTTGAAGCCTTAAAAATGTTTGAATGTAAAGAAAGAATGGGAAACACAAAAACTGAAAATAAAAACATTTAAAAAAAAAAAAAAAAGATTAAAACCGAAAAGAACTAAAAATATGATTTGCAACTGAAAAAAAATATTTTAAACCTTAAAAAAATCAAAGCATTTGAAAAAATGTAAAACAAAAATATCAGGAAGAAAAATTAACAAAGCAAAATATTTAAAACAGAAAAATAGATTTGAAAGAGAAAAAAACATTTGAAGCGGAAAACAAAAGATTTCAAACAAAAACAAAAAAAAGATCAAATTGATTCAAAATCTTTTTCAGATCCAATTTGATTTTGAATGAAAATTATGGCTCCAATTTAGCTCCATAAAATTGTGCTATTTTTATTAGACTGCAGGTACAAACATAATGCGTTTTCTTAAATGACTTCATTACTGGTGACTGAAGCTGGACTTTTCCAGCCTTTGGTGCCACATTTTGTCTTAAAATCTGGGATAATTTCCAGCGTCAGTAAAATAAAAGCTGCAGCAGTGAAACCCTGTTTTTACCTTTCCACGTTTTCTGCTTCTGATTCCTCCGTTTCCGGGTCGAAGCTTTTGTTCTGCTCTTTGTTCTCCGGTTGGAGCGATTCGCCGCAGCTTCGTCATCTGAGCTGTCGTCATCATCCCAGTTTCCTGCCAGGGAGAAGCAGCGAACGTTAAAACGAGTGATTGGCAGCGATCAGCCTGCATCTGCTGCTGCAGAACCTGAGGCCTTCTTCGTCGGTCTTCCTCGCAGCCTCTTGCTCTTCGTGGATTTCCGACCCGGTTTCCGTCGGGGAGAGCCGTCGTCGTCGGAAGACGAAGCGTCTAAAAATCAAACCGGCAGCTTAGCGGCTGAACTGATGGCAGAGGGAATCGGACTGGCAACCGGATCACCTTTTAGGGATTTTCGTTGGGAAGCCGTCGCTCTCCTGGATGAATCGTTCGTCGTCGTCTTCGTCACAAGCAGCTGCTCGTCATCAGAGCTGTGCTCACTCGACGTCTCAGCGTAGTTCACTTAAAAACAAGTTAAAATGAAGTGAATTTATTGGTTTAAATTAAGAGGGAAGCATTTTTAAAGAGGAAGAGTTGATATTTAAAACTGAAAGTAAAGATCAGAAACTGTAGAAAAAAAGATTTGAAACCAATAAAAAGATTTAAAACAAAAATAAAAAAACAGGAAAAGAGATTTGAGACTGAAAATGATTTCAAACTAAAAAAAGATTTCAAACAGGATAAAATATTGAAACAAAAAAAAGATCTGAAACTGAAAAAGAAAAACTTTTAAAACCGAGAAAAAGATTTGAAGCTGAATTTGATTGTTTAAATGAGGAAGAGAAAATTGCTGGAAAGGCAGATTTGGGCTCACCGCTCTTCCTGGAGGCGTTCCTCTTGGATTTCACAACCGGAGAGGATTTAGAGAACAGCTGGACGGGTTTCCTCTTCCTCTTCGCAGGAAGTTTCTGAGCAACTTTGCTTAACGGCTCGTCGTCGGAGCTTTCGTCGCGCTCCGACGGCGCTGAGGAGAAAATAAAACAACCGCTGCGTTTTATCTCACGCTTCACTCACCAGGATGAGAAAATAACCAGAAGGATAGAAAGTAATCCCACCTTTCTTCTTCCTGCCCGCTGGTTTCTTCTTCCTCCCAGGGGTTTGCTTCTTCTTCGCTGACCTGGCTGGAGGTTTGGATGTTTTCACCTGATGATCGTAGTCAGAGTCGCCAGCTGCGTTTGAGTCTGAGGAAACAAAAGACAAATAAATATTCACAGCGGCCTGAGGGAGCTGAGCTGCAGAGGATGTGTGACGGATCACCAGAGTTTCTGTCCTCTGACTCGTCGGACTTGGGAGGAGAAGTTTCCTTTTTGTCTTTTGCTGCTGGTTTCTTCTTCTTGGTCAGCGGCTCGTCGTCGTCGGAGTCGACTGGAGGATTCAGAGGAAAATCAGAACAAAAACAGAATCTATGCTGTCAAAATAAAACTACAAACTGAAACTGAAAAAAATGATTTGAAACAAAAAAAACTTTAAAGTGAAAAAAATTGTGAAACTGAAAAAAAAAAAAGATTTAAAACAATAAAGAATTAAAACCAAAATAAAAGATTTGGAGCAGAAATAAAGTAAAAGAAAAAAAAAGTCTTGAAACTGTCAAAAAGATTTGAACATTAAAGATTTTAAAGTGATTAAAAAAACTGACACTGCCAAAAAAGATTTGGAACTGGAAAAAACATCTGAAACTTAAAAAATATTTAAAACTGAAATAGAAAATCATCTAAAACTGAAAAAATTTAAACAACAAAAAAGATTTAAAGCAAACAAACAAAAAAAAAAACATCTGACAAAAAAAGACTCCATAGAAGAGTAATCCCACTGGATCCGGTCTAGTCAAAGTACAGCCCACTGGTGTGCTGAAATGCTGCACATATAAACGCTGCGTATGCACAAAAACCTTTGCGGTGTGAAAATGTGCATAAATATACAAACTTTTCACAAAGTACTAAAGTATTTAACTGCAGAAAAGTAAAAGATAAATTCAGGAAATCACTGTGTTGGTTTTCATAATGTAACAGCAATAAATGATTGGAAAACGTCAATCAGATGTAATTTATTCTAATTAGCGGCAGCAGAAGAAGAAGAAAGTACTTCCACCTTTCTTCTTCCTGCCTGCTGGTTTCTTCTTCGCTGATCTGCCTGGAGGTTTGGATGTTTTCAACCGGGGCTCGTAGTCAGAGTCGCCAGCTGCGTTTGAGTCTGAGGAAACAAAAGACAAATAAATATTCACAGCGGCCTGAGGGAGCTGAGCTGCAGAGGATGTGTGAAGGATCACCAGAGTTTCTGTCCTCTGACTCGTCGGACTTGGGAGGAGAAGTTTCCTTTTTGTCTTTTGCTGCTGGTTTCTTCTTCTTGGTCAGCGGCTCGTCGTCGTCGGAGTCGTCTGAAGGATTCAGAGGAAAATCAGAACAAAAACAGAATCTATGCTGTCAAAATAAAACTACAAACTGAAACTGAAAAAAGGATTTGAAACAAAAAAAATATCTGAAATGGAAAATAATGAAATTGAAAAAAGAAAACAAAAACAAAAAAAAACTAAGATAAGTATTTGAACAGAAAAAAATGTTTAAAACTGAAATACAAACAAAAAAAACCAAAAAATACCCCTAAAACTATAGAGGGACCTAAAACTGGAAAAACTGAAAATGAAACTATAAAAATTTTATTAAAATTAGAAACAAGATTGAAAACAAACAAAAAAGATGATTTGAAAGACAGGAACCTAAAGAAAAGCCGAGATGCTGATCTGGTCTAGTCAAAGTCCAGGCCACTTGTGGACTGAAATGCTGCGCATATAAACGCTGCGGCTGTGCAGTGGAGGGTGTGAAAACTCAGCTGTTCTCATCATCACCAAATCGGCCTCGTTTCACCACATCACTCCAACCACAACAACTTCACCGACACATTCAGGATTCAACCTGAAATCCGGTCGGTTCACAACCTGCCCCCCTCGTCTGTCTGATGTTCTGCCATCGCCGCCCGTTCCCGTTGTTCTTCCTCCTGTCAGCACCGTGGAGAAAAGTTTGCCTTCTCACTTTAATTCTCTTAGTTATTTTCTGGTTTTGTGCTTTTATAGCCATTTTTTTTTACCGTCTCACATTTACAAAAAAATACGAAAGTAATGTAACAGCAAAAAATGGTTGGAAAACCTCAATCAGAGATAATTTATACTAATAAACATTTACAGCAGCAGCAGAAGAAGAAAGTAATCCCACCTTTCTTCTTCCTGCCTGCTGGTTTCTTCTTCGCTGATCTGGCTGAAGGTCTGGATGTTTTCACCAGCGGCTCGTTATCGGAGTCGTCAGCCGACTTCCTGTCCTCTGAGGCGTCAGATTTGGGAGGAGAAGAATCCTTTTTGTCTTTTGCTGCTGGTTTCTTCTTCTCTTGTAGCGACTCGTCACCCGAGGAATCATCTGAAGCTACGAGAAATGATTTGAAGATAGAAAACTCAGCACTAAACACAAACAGAACCCATAATGTCTTCATAAAAGAAAGGTGAAGCCAAGATTTTAAAGTTTTATGACAAAAACTAAATACAAAATCAAATTGAAGGAACTTGTAATGATTAAAAATAATTATCTAAACACATTAGCACACTGTTAATTGCACTGTTCTTGTGTGAGGTATTCTCAGTGATAAAAGTAAAGATGTAATAGTCCAAAGGAAAGGTCCTTATGAGATTTCTGATTAATCAGATATTTTATGTATATTTATTTTATTTCTAAGCTATGTCTTTGAATGTACATTAACATGAATGCAACATTTAATAACATTGTTTTGTTTTATTGATAATATAACAATAAAAATTCAGTTGAAAGTATTGAATGGACGTGTAATACCTAGTTAGACCACAGGGTGGCAGTGCTTCCCGTAAGTCGGCTGGTTGGGAAACATGAAGAAGTAAACAAGATGTAAACAGTTCGTCATATTCTTCTTTGATTAAGGGTTGATAACGTCCATCAAGCATATATGATTCCCATGAAGATTTAATCATGTAAAATTTCTTACAACACTAACTAGTCCTATGTTGACCACGTTTTGGGAGTGAACTGTTGTAACATGTTAGCTTTTCGGCGCTGGCATGCTAGCTTTCCCGCTAGCTTAGCAGCTAACATCTAGTCTAGTATTTTGGGTTGGTCCTCCATATTTTAGGTTAATAGAGTCAGATCTAATGTAGTTAGATCTGCAGGTTTATGTTTAAACGTTCCAGATTGTGTTTTAAAACTGTCCTAGTGTCACTGAGGAAAAATTACAAAGCCTGTAATGTGTGATATGTTAGCTCTGCTAAATGGAAGATTTTCATAGAGAAATGCATTCAGTGAGCAAAAATAGCTTACATGTATTAAAAGTTCTACATTTTTTGCAAAATAATACAGTTTGTTCATGAAAGCTACTGTTGTATTCAAACATGTTTAAAATAAAAACATGAAATAAATTTACTGAGTGTAAGAAAATAATTGAACCAAACCAGATACATCAATATGAATGTCAATAATTAAATTAAAAAACAATTAAAATGTAAAAATAAACTAATAAAAGAGGATTACGCTGCAGAGAAAACGTTCCAGACAGCTGCTAACATGGGAAGCAGCAGCAATAGAAGAAGATGGAAAGTAATCCCACCTTTCTTCTTCCTGCCCGCTGGTTTCTTCTTCCTTCCTGGGGTTTTCTTCTTCTTCCCTGCTCTGGGTGAAGGTTTAGATGTTTTCACCTGAGGCTCGTAGTCAGAGTCATCATCTGCGTTTGAATCTGAGGAAACAAAAGAAAAATAAATATTCACAGCGGCCTGAGGGAGCTGAGCTGCAGAAACATGAGGATGTGTGAAGGATCACCAGAATTTCTGTCCTCTGACTCGTCAGATTTGGGAGGAGAAATTTCCTTTTTGTCTTTTGCTGCTGGTTTCTTCTTCTTGGTCAGCGGCTCGTCGTCGTCTGAGTCGTCTGAAGCTACAAGAAACAATTCAAACAGAACATAGCTAAAGCACGGTGGTGGAGGAATGATGGCTTGCCACCGCTCCCCTTCCAGCTTGCAGTCACAAGCCATTATTTTTTAGATGACAGATAATTTTGATGATTTCCTCGTTTTTTTTGTCTTAAAGAGTTTAATAAAAATGTTTTTCTCCAGAAAGTTGCTCTATAGTTTGCAGCAGTAGCTTTGTCCCTTTAAGCAAACATGGCAGATATCCTCTGCTTCTTGCAAAATGAGTCAGAAAATAACTGTTTATTTTTCTAGTTTATTCTGGTGAACCACATTTCAAAAGCAACGTCTGACTTTATCAGTTTTATCACCTTTCTTCTTCCTGCCTGCTGGTTTCTTCTTCTCTTTTAGCGACTCGTTGTCCGAGGAGTCATCTGAAGCTAAAGAGAAAAATTTGTGAGGTTAGGTGTTGGAGGTATGATGCTTTGGCATTTTTTAGCTTATAAAAATATGACAGTGATCTGAAACAACGTAGAAAAGTAATCCCACCTTTCTTCTTCCTGCCTGCTGGTTTCTTCTTCGCTGATCTGGCTGAAGGTCTGGATGTTTTCACCAGCGGCTCGTTATCGGAGTCGTCAGCCGACTTCCTGTCCTCTGAGGCGTCAGATTTGGGAGGAGAAGAATCCGTTTTGTCTTTTGCTGCTGGTTTCTTCTTCTCTTGTAGCGACTCATCACCCGAGGAATCATCTGAAGCTAAAGACAGAAAAATTAGCACTAAAGAACTCATCCATGAGGCACGGTGGTGGAGGAATGATCATGTGGACTTTTTAGTTGATAAACACAGGACAAAGATCCGAAATGAAGAAGCAACGACAAAAAGAAATCACAGCTTTCTTCTTTTGTTTTCTTCGGAAATGAAGAAAACAAAAGTGACGAAGAAACAAAAAGAAGTGAAGAAGAGAAGAGAAAAACAAAAGCGAAGAAAGCGAAAACGAATTTAGCAACAAAGACAAAAGCGAAGAAGAAACAAGAAAGTGTAGAAGAGGAAAGTGAAAAAGATGAAAGTGAAAAAGAAAGAGGGCAAAGTAGTAGAAGAACTGATCCCACCTTTCTTCTTCCTGCCTGCTGGTTTCTTCTTCGCTGATCTGGCTGAAGGTCTGGATGTTTTCACCAGCGGCTCGTTATCGGAGTCGTCAGCCGACTTCCTGTCCTCTGAGGTGTCAGATTTGGGAGGAGAAGAATCCGTTTTGTCTTTTGCTGCTGGTTTCTTCTTCTCTTGTAGCGACTCGTCATCCGAGGAATCATCTGAAGCTAAAGACAGAAAAATTAGCACTAAAGAACTCATCCATGAGGCACGGTGGTGGAGGAATGATCATGTGGACAACGATCCGAAATGAAGCAGCGCCGACAAAACGTAATCCCACCTTTCTTCTTCCTGCCTGCTGGTTTCTTCTTCGATGCTCTGGCTGCAGGTTTGGATGTTTTCACCTGAGGCTCGTTATCGGAGTCGTCAGCTGCGTTGGAATCTGAGGAGAAAAAAAAGTTAAATAAATATTCACACCGGCCTCCAGGAGCCGGGCTGCAGAAACGGGATGCGAGGCGAAGTCACCGGAGTGTCTGGCCTCTGAGGCGTCAGATTTGGCAGGAGAAGTTTCCTTCTTCTCTGTCGCTGCTGGTTTTTTTGGCGGCTCGTCATCTGATGAATTATCCGAAGCTGGAAAGTAATCCAACATTAAAAACATCCGAACTGAAACCTGTTCTCATTAAAGCAGGGGTGTCCAAACTTTTTATCACATGGGCCAGAATCGAAAATATAGATGTGAAAAATAAATACAGATATGGAAAGATTCAACAGTAAAAAATAATAATGGAAAAATTCAAACAAAATTAAGCAATTAAAGCCGATTCATTTTGTTGTTTTTTTGCAGAAAAGTACGTAATGTAATTGACTGTAGACCCAAAACTTAAAAGAAATTTCATCTAGTTTTCAAACTTTTGGACTTTATTGAACAAATTTATTCTGTTGTACGAAAATAATTTGAGTCACTTTCTTTCAAAATGCTTAAAGTTTAGTACATCATGTACAGCAATTTGTCAGTAAAAGTCTCCACATATCTGTGGTTCTACTCATAATAAAAATTGTTTATAAAAATACAAATACTCTATGTTGTGCTTTTCTATTGTGAGAAAATTAAGTTGGTAATAATTTTACCCTGATTAAAAAGTCTGTACCTGAGATGGACAGGACAAAGTTGTATCATTCTTTAATTGCATTTGGGGGACCCACAAAATCACTCGAACAGCCACATGTGGCCCCCGGGCCGCCCTTTGGACACCCCTGCCTGCCTTAAATAAAGTGTTTTGTCGGCGTCACCTCCGCTCTTCTTTGAGTTGGCGTTGCCTTGGGCGTTGTCACATGACTTCTTGTCGTCGCTCTGCGGCCTCATGAGGAGCTTCGACAGCGGGACGAACTCCTCTTCATCAGAGCTGGAGCTTTCCTTCCCTGATTGGTTAACCAAAAAATAACAGGAAAAGTACTGTTAATTCACATTACAACTATTAAAATAAAACTGTAGTATTCAAAAGTAAATCATAATAAGCAAGAGTACCATCAAATTAGCTTTTTTCAATGGTTTGTTTGAAAATAGTGCACAGAAATAGATAAAAAATTTTTTTGCAATTTTTAAATTTATTGAGACATTTGTTGCCAGGCCTGTCGCATTAATCAATAAATCAGTTAATCACATGACAAATTAAAACAAGCTCAATAATAATGTCTTCCAGTGTTAAATTTTATTAGAATATAAAGTTTATAGATCTTTGACAATGTGTTCTTGCATAATTATGCCATTACCATTATATTATCATTTATCATAATAACTTCTGGGAAGTATTGTCCAGAAAGATTTAAGGTGACAGAACTGTTGCAAATTAAATTCATAATAAAATTTGCTTTAATAAAGTTCATATTGATCCTAATTAAGCCTGTAATTATAATAAATATTTCTGGGCAATATCTTGTTCCAGAAGTTATTGCAGTCACAATAATATTGTTATATCATATTGGCATAATAATAACCATAATTATTACAGTTATAAAAGTTATCAAATGAAGCCAGTGGATCTGCTTCAATAGTTGTATTGTGACTTTATAACACCTCACAGTGTCACTTATTTTTAAAAATCGGAAGGTCAAGCTTTTTAAAAATCATTGACCAGCCTAAAAATTGCAATCAGTGCAACTTTATTTAAGAGTTAATTATATAATTTGGCAATAATTTACTGATTCATCCCAGTTAATCATGTGGGCTAGTTTCTAGTCTATAGTCAGAAAAAACAAAGAATTTAACCAGATTAAAGCAGAAATAGAGACTCTAAGACACAATGACCCACAGCATCACTGGGCCAAGTCCTCTTTAGAGAGAATAAAAGCTGTTATAAATCTAAATGTACACTGGGTTTGGATTGCAGCAAAATTTGCATTATATTTCCATAAAACAACCCATTATTATTTTCAAATGCACGTCTGCAGAGAGTGTTTCAGCTCCAGTGTTGCTGT
The DNA here is from genome assembly GCF_051168715.1 of Poecilia mexicana. Classification (NCBI taxonomy): domain Eukaryota; kingdom Metazoa; phylum Chordata; class Actinopteri; order Cyprinodontiformes; family Poeciliidae; genus Poecilia; species Poecilia mexicana. Next base: position 26,455,721 of record NW_028263380.1, on the reverse strand, counting down.
GATTTTACTAAAACAGCACATCAGTTCCTGGGAGGATGAGTGGATGCATCTCATGAATCCATGAGAAACCAAGGGATTCACTCGACCTGAAAATTATTTTCTGCACATCTGCAACCGCTTTGTTGGTGAGAGCAGCTAAGCGGAGTGATTTCCTCCCAGTTTGTGCTGTAGTAATGAGTAGAAGCGGCTACCTGCAGATCGGTGGGCCACCATGCTGCTAGCAGTGCTGGAGTCCATCCTCACGGTCTGTCTCACTTTCATCACGGAAGGTTTTACCGCTTTTATCAAACCCCACCGCTCCCTGCGGTGCTCCACCGAACAGCACACACGGCTACGGGCTCATGAAACCCCGGGGAAAAGGTCAAAATCCGCCAGCTGCCGCAGTAAATACTACGTTAATCACTGCTTTGTTTTCTTCCGGTTAGCTCCAACAGAAAAAGGCGGGCGGCGGGTGTTGATGACGCGTCACTCGGTCTGTCGTCGTCGCTTAGCAACAAAATCTTAGTTAAAACTGTGAAATTCAACTCAATTCAAAAAAATACTTATTAATCTTAAAGGGAAATTTAATGTTTCAACTCGTATTACCAAAATATCTTCAAAGAGTTGTAGATGCTAATGGCTGTGACTAAGAAGCATCTCCTGTAGCAGTCAGTACACCACCATCGCTAAAGAAGCCTCTGACTGGATGGTTGTATCACAGTTTAATAACAAGGTTGCTCCAGGTTGTAATATTCTTTGCACCATAATCTTCAGAGGTTCCACAGCAGATCTCGGAACACAAAGAGATTATAAAGATGCACAATTAGGCATCTTTTCTTTGTCAAAAATACATATTAGAGTATTTAGCTATAGTTGAAACATTAGAATGATTAAAATGTTTTTAAAAAACATATTTAGACTTGATATCAAAGTCTTGTTTTCAAATTAGCATCAATAAAATATTTAAAATATATTTAGTCACACTAATAGTTTTTCAGTATTTCAAGTATTTTTGAATTGCATTTTATTAAGAGGTTGTTTCCTTAAATGCCTAGTGTCCTTAATTAGCATCAGACTGAAATTTTCACAGCTTCAGTGTTCAAATGTGCAATCTTTAATTACTATCATATTGATGGCAAAACCCGATTTTTTTGTATTGATTAGCTAAGGTTTTAAAATCAGTGACTCAAGTATGTTTCCATCTTATAATTGAAAGGACGATTTAAATGTTACAGCAGGAGTAGGGCTGATATTTGTGGCAGTTTGTAGCTCGGTTTATTACACAAGACAAACAGGACATGAAGTCACATGAATCCTTGTTAGTCACAGTTAATCGAGAGAAAGTGAGGAACTTCTCCAAATCTCAGGAACGTCACTTTTCAGGAAGAATTTCCATCGTTTTTATGCCCATATATTGAAAACCATCCGATGTTTTAGGGTCAGCACTTCCTGATAAGATCCCTGAGAAAGAAACAGAAGAGTCTGTTGTATTCTGAATGCTGAGGTCCACTCGGTAAGAAACTTACCGTTTTAAATCAAAAGTGCTGCGGAAGAATCACTCTGACTAAATCAACAACTCATCATTGAACATTGACTAGAAAAACTACAGATCAGAAATTTCTACAACTGGGAAAACTTTGAATAATCTGTTCAGTGATGATGGGACGCCTGAGAGTTCACCCACATTTCAGTATCATTGTTCATTGTGTTTCTGATTAATCTACACAGAGTTTGCAACAAATGACATAAATAAACAGCATTTCTCTGGTGGAAATGAGCTGCAGATCCGGACCGGAACCGGCAGCAGAGACGGCTGTCACAGTGAGTACGGGGTTCGAGTTGGTGCTGGTGCTTCAGAGAGCGGCGGGGCGGTCCAGTCACACGGCGGCCATCTTGCTGGCCTCTCTGACGCCGCTGAGGTAGGCTCCGGTCACCGTCTGAGGGAAGTGTCGGTTTGTGGCCTGAAGAGAAGAAGAATGTGACAAACGGGTTTTAACTTTTACAATGTTAAATTTCTGCACTTCTGGGATTAATCTTTAAATGTGCCTTTCCTATAACAATTATGCAGGTTGTCTTTGGATTGTAGCTTCTTCGGTGACTCTAGTATAAAGATGCATGACTGGGCATCATTTTGGTCAAAAAGACCTCTTAAATTTAAGCTAAAACTGGGAAAAGGGGCGATGCATGGTGTAACCGTAAACTGATTTCAGGCTGGAAGCTGTTGGGATTGTGCAGCAATGGGATTTAATGTATTTAGGATTAAAAAGTTTGTTTCATTCCTTAAGTGCCTGGTGTTGCTAATTAGCAACATAAGAATTTAGGTTTCTTATTACATTTAACTCTGAGCTTCACATCATTTATACATAAAAATGATCAAAATCAATAATTATAATGGATAAAGTTCTGCTAACGAGAGTAAAAACAAACATTTTGAGGGAAGCAGCGTTACCTCGCCTGCAAAGAAAACTTTTCCCTGCACGTCTTCTGCCAGGATGTCGTAGGCCTCTCCGCTGCCCCCTGTCTTCACGAAGCTGTATGACATCTGGGCCCACACATCTTTGCTCCAACGTGTCACAAAATAATTTAGCGGATCAGGAACTTCCTGTCAAAAAATGGTAACAAGTGACATCCAGGTGCAGTAAAGCAGATAAAGTCCGTCTGATTTCCATAAAAGAAGCATTTTAGTCGCTGCGCTGAAACAAACGTGTGTTTAAACACAAAGACGGTAAGAAAACAGCAATGACGTCAGAGAAACAGCTGTTGCTGCCCATCAACCTGGCGGAGGTTAAAGGTCATCTCCAAGCCATCTGAAGTTCATCATTCCCCAGAGAGCAAGATTATTCCCAAGACAAAAACAAATAAAATAGTAATCAAAAAATATACAGATTAATATAAAAATGATTGTTTCCAAGAGGAGAAGCTCTTGGAAACAAAAAGGAATTCAACAGACTCTGCTGGGAATCTGCTGAATTTCCAGCAGATTCAGCCTAAGGTCAGAGGTCAGAACAAGAAACTCAGAGAAATGACCAGAAACACAGAGCTCCATCTCAAACTCTGCAGGCCTCAGTTAGGAGGCTACAGGTCAAAGGTCGTGACCCTGAACCAGCATGGCTGCTAGAAAGGATTGAATCAGAAAGCCTTTTCTCTCTAGAAACAAGATGGCCGCCAAACTGAGCTTAGCAGAGCTGAACCTGGATGAAGGACAGGAATACTGGGACAACGTCCTCTGGACCAGCTGTGCAGCACGGTGGTGGAGGGATGGTGATCTGGGCTTATTCTACACCTTGCAGCCACTGAGTGGACACTGATCTCCTCTGCAGAACAAATTGTCCCAGAGACATCTGCCTTGGTGCAAACTGGGTCATCACAGGACAATGACCCAGAACAACACAACTAATCTGTTGTGATGGTCTAGTCAAAGGCCAGACATCCTGCTGTGCTCGCCGAAGGTCGATACCTGGTCTGTGAAAAGCTCTCGCAGGACCTTCAGGCACTCGTCGACCACCTCCGAGTCCTCCAGGTCCCCGACGGCAGAAACCGCGTCACCAGACATGATGGACATCAGCACAGCCTGTTTCCCCTGGTCGTCACCAAAAACACAAAACAGTTTTAACAGATTAAATATCTGCAGAGTCTCAAGCTCTCATATTCTCATTCCAGCTCAGGAAGTGTTGACATACCACCCAAAATGCAGAAAGCAAACATTTTTCTATGCTTCAAAATTCAGTTGAATTATACTTTCGTTTTTCTTCAGTCTTGATGTTTTGTAATTTCTGCCACTAGGGGCAGTATTCTGAGTTGCTGGTTGTGATCGTTTCTTTTTCATTGATGTTAAACGGAAACCGTCTGTGATTGACTTCAAATTATGAACACAATTGTTCGCACCAGGTTTATACTAGTTTTTAGTTTTTTATTATAGTTTAGTTTAATTTAGTTTGTGACTTTTTGTTTGTCTATTTCAGTTAGTTTTTAGAGTGTGTTTGCTAAGTTTTATTAGTTGTTAGTTAAATATTACTTAGTTTTTATGAGCTATAGCATTAATTACAGTCTTTTCATACTTTGGTTAATTTTTAGGTGCAGAATTCAAAAAGGTCAACGTATTGTGATTATGTTTACATTGATTGGGTAAGAAATACTCAACAGAAGATACGATTTTCAAAAAAAAAAAAAAAACTATTGTAGAATAACCAACTGACTTTGGGGTTTTATCCAACTTTTGCTGTTGCCATTTTGCAGACCAGCGTTAGGAGGATTATGGAGTGCTGTAATTTGTCAACAGCTGAGTAAACGGCTTGGGTGTGAAAAAATAAATCACATCAGTTTGAAAAGCTAATAAATTGATACATAAGCATGAAAATGAAGGATATTACATCTATAACTCCAGTATGTTTTAGTTTTATAAAAGCACAATGTAGCACTTATAGTTTTTGCCCGTTAATTACAGTTTTTATTTCAATTAACAAAAATGTTTTCCCAATTTCAATGTTTGTTATTTTGTTAGTTTTAGTTAACTATAATAACCTTGGTTTGATACATTTTTCACATATACTTTGTTTGTGAAAGACGCAACAAACGTTGCAAGTTTTTTGGTCATCCTGGGTTTCCATACAGGAGAGCAAGAGTTTATCAGAGTTGATGCCAGAATATATTTGAGATTTAAATGCACAAACTGCAAATTATTGTTTGCTTACATATATATATATATACATATATATACATATATATATATATATATATATATATATATATATATATATATATATATATATATATATATATATATATATATATGTATATATATATATATATATATGAGCAGAACCTGAGAGAAACTGAGGATTTTAGGAATAATTATTCTGTAAAACCAGGGATTATTTCTTGATAAAACCAGAAATCATCTGAAGTTTTTAGCTTTAAAAAACTGGTTTCCATAAGTCGATTCAGTAAAGTCGTTCAATAAAACCCAGTTAATAGCGTAAAGTGAGTAAAGTGCCAACCTGTGGGTCGAGGTCGTAGAAGACGCTGAACATGCCTCTCTTCTCTGGACACGGCGGGATGTGACCAAAATAATCCGCTCCTTGGATCTTTGAGTCCCAGAACCGGTTCGGAAACTGAAGAGCAATCTGCAGGATAATTTACTGAGATTAGAAACTGTAAAACCTGCCAGATGTTTGGTCTCAAACTCAGCGGGTCACAAGTAAAACGCTCAAAACGAAGACGGACAGTTCAGAGAAACTGAATGTTCTGGTTTCCTACAATTGTAGGTCCAGATAAACTTTCAGGAACATTCAGAAAAATGTCAGAAATTCCCACATAAACAATGTAATTTGAATAAAACCAGTGTGGGAAACCAAACCCGTTTGGTCCAGCAGAACCAACGTTTACATATTAACAGCTCACAGGAATTGGACTTTATCTTTCACTGGATTAACTTTCTGTTTCATGATTTTCCTCACCGAACATTTGTCTTGGTCCAGTTCTGACCCAATTAAATATTCAGAAACTTGTTGATTCAAACAAAACAAACTCAGATTTACTGTCTTTATATTTGAAATCTGAACCGAAGTTCTGATCTGATCCTCATCACTTTTTGAGGCTTAAAATCTTGCTGTGGTTAAGAGAGAGCAGAAAAGGGGGGAATCTCCATAGCAACAAGAGACTTGTTTTTGCTTTTTGTTACACTTAAATGCAGTAAAAATACAAAAAGCAGTTTTTAAATGATTTTATTTATTAAGAGAATGGGAAAAAAATGAATCCAAAACCAACCAGGTGCTCCGTCAGAAACCTCCAGCTGTGCTAGCTGGAGAAGCAGAGCAGCTAAATAAATTTAGCTGCCAGCCAATCAGACACATGAGCATTTCAGATGATATTTCAATTAGCTATTTTAACTTATACTTTAAATGTAATGATTGAGAAACATTTTAAGAAAAAAAATAAATAAATAAAAATAGTTGATTCAATTTTTTTTTATTTTTGCATTTTCCCCTTCAACGTTTTTAGCACACCCTGGTGGCTACACACTGTAAAACTCTGGATTAATATATCAAAAGGTTATATTTGGGATTGACTTTAATCAACAAATTAAATCATCATTTAAAAATAACTTTTTATATTTCCACAGGTTGTTTTTATTTAAAACATTTGACAAAAAAAGAGTAGCAAAAGAAGAAATCTGCTGCACGTCGCCGGACTGGAACAGAAATCTTTCCACTGATTACCTTTTCTATGATTCCTGCTCCCAGACTGTGGATTGCCTTCAGCTTCCGTTCAGGAAGTGGCGGGTTGAAGCGGATGGCGTTCTTCTGAAGCAGAGTCAGCGGGACCGTAACGAGCACCTGGAGGACCACAGTCGACATTAAAACACACCTGACGTGTTGCCATGGAGACGATCCGGTTTCACAGCAGGTGTTCTACCTTCTGGGCCGTCCACTGGGATCCGTTAGAGGAGGTCACTTTAACAGCGTCAGCTGAGTAGTCTATGGCCTGAACCTGGAAAAACAACAAAAACAACTTGGACCTTTAATCATTTCAACACTAATAGGGCAGCATGTTTCCGTAACTGTGTGTGAATACAAGAATAAAAATTCAGGTTGGATGTTTTTAATTTTTCCCATCAGTCACTGGAATTTCAGGATGCATTTTTCAAGATGGCCGCCTCTTTCCAGCCCTTTAGTCCAACTATTACCATAAAATGTTCCCCATTTTCATGACTTTATGAACTTTATGTCACATCATTTGTTTTAGACTTTGGTCATTCTATTCATACAACTTAAAATAACAATATGTAGCAAAATCAGAAACTGAGGACTTTGTTGTTAGCGAGTCTCACACCAGTCGCCAACTGGAAGGAGAAGAGGATGTGAAGCAGACTAAGAGACAGATGTCTTAATGGTTAGCGTTAGCTTCAACTAATGTTTCATTTGCTTAGCAGCTTAGCGTTATTGTCTGCTCATATTTTTTTATGTGTATAGCAGTAGCTTCCACTACTATGTCTATAAGCCTAGCATTAGTTTCCACTAGCTGTTTTATTTGCTTAGCAGCTTAGTGTTAGCTTCTGCTAATTCATTTCTGTTTAGCTTTAGCTTCTGTAATTTTTAAAGTATTTAGCGGTTTAGTGTTAGGTTCTACTTGTTATGTTTAGCAGATTAGCTTCTGATAATTTTTCATCTGTTTGTGTTTAGCATTTTTGGGTTAGCTTCAGCTAGTTTTTACTGTGTTTAGTGGCTTAGCATTAACAACTGCTAATTGTTTTGTTTAGTGGTTTAGTATATACTAATTTTTCAGCTTTCACAAAGTTTTTAAATACTTAGCGGTTTAGTGCTAGTTTTTGCTAATTTGTTAACATGTTAAACAGTTTACAGTTAGTAGAGCTAAGATTCTTGTTTAGTGAATTAGTGGTTAGTGCTTCGAGACGTACCGGACAGTTGGTGCGGATGTCGAGGCCTTCAGCCAGTTTGTGGAGTAAAACTGAGTAACCCTTCGTTAGTAGAGTGTGATCTCCTGAGAACTGGGCAAAAAACTCGTTGTGGTCCCAGAATCGGGCCGATACCTACAAAGAAACAAGAAGAAGACACTAGAAATGTCCCGATATCATTGTCTCTTTTGCTCTGTGTGCAGCGCAGAAACTCACCTGGTCTAATGTGCTTCCGCAGGCGAACTCCAGGTTGCTGAGGTGAAACTGAAGAACTTTCTCCTCCAAATCGCTGAACTGCATCCCAGACTCCTGCAGGAAGTTCTTCTTTATCTCCTGAACCTTTTCTGTGGAGACAATAAAACAATCAGACACATGCCTTCTCCTCTGAACTATGTTCTAGAAATTAACAACAAAACCTGCACCACAAAGATAAATATGGAAAAATAAAGATTCAAAGATTCAAAGACAAAACACCTGAAGAAACAGAATTATGACGCAAGTCTCACATAAATGATGTAAAAAAAACTCAACATGGCCGCTGAGACTGCAGATACAATTTAGTTCCAAATATGGAATTGGAAAAAATCTGATATTTTTGGATGAAAAATTCAGATGTTGGTCGCTGTGTGGATGTATCCACTAATGAGAAGTTCACAGCACCTCCTAGTGGTGAGTCCTGGCTCTGCGACTTGTCGTTCCTCCAGTCTGAAACCACGTCCAGGATGGCGTTGAAGTGGAAGTCCATGCGCTTGTCGATGGCCGGGTCGGTGGCTCGCCCGCCCTCCTGGAAGAGGTCGCAACGCTCGCCCAGCTTGTGCATCCTGATGCCCATCTGCAGCAGAGTCACCATCATCATCATCAGCGCCCCCAAGAGGTGGCAGCGGCTACAGCAGCTGAATGTGCCGGCGGTTTGAGCACAACCTGTTCACACATCAGAGCGATGGGGTTGTTCACGCAGCCGTTGACGATTTGGGCGCCTCGGCCGACGGTGACGCCCAGAGAGCCGTCGTCCCAAACCCGACCGCCGATTCTGTCCCGGGCCTCGAGCAGAACCACCTGGATACCAGAACATTCGGGAAGTTATCGATTAATCTACCGATTATTTTATACATAACTGATCATTCAGGGGAAAACAATAAGGCTGAAAAACCTGTCACAATATAAGCATTTCATATCAGTCGACAGCAATAATTTCTGGGGTTTTTGTTTAATGTATTTGATTTGTTTTATGTGTAAATCTGACATGCAGCCAATCTTTTCCTGTTTCATCCATAGTTTTCTCTCCAGGTGGGGAAACTTGAAACTGCTGCTGCACCAGTTACTCCACTGGTTGTTGAAACTGCTTGTTATGCAGCAGGTTGTTGCTAGGTAACCAAAAAGTGAGTGAGTTGATGGCACCAACTTTGCTCAGCTGGCCAATAGAGGATGAGCCGCTAAATTCAAATTAAAAAATACTTTATTGATCCTGAAGGGAAATGAAATGTTGTAACTCAAATTTAATCAAATTCTTAAGACTTATTGTAAATAGTGATTGCAAAGCTTTTCCTCTGCCTACATTTCCCAGAATGCCGTGCGGTTCTGGATTGGAGTTCAGTGATCATTCTATATAATGAATATTCTATCAGCCGTATTATTTATTGATACTGATTAATATCCTTATTGATTTATTGTCCAGCCCTAGCTGCAAGTAATAACTAATGTCAGTTATTGATTAATTTATTATTCCGACGATTAATCAATTCATCATATAAAATATAGCACTTTATGCAAATTTTCCACTCAAGCCTTTTTTTTTATACAATATCAGAAATAAGAAAATAAACAGGTCATTGCCTAAAATCCAATAACATTCCATTGGTGAATGTTTGATCATTTGTAGCAAAGGATTCATCCGCACTAAAAAATCCTTCTAACCTTTTTACATGTGAAAAGCTCAGCTTTGAACATCAAAGCTGATCTGATGATAATATTTTTGATTAACCGATCAGTTATTTTATAGCAACATGATTAATGGAAAATTAATATTTTTTAGCTAAATTTGAACGGGATGAAACTACAACTACGCCACCAGAGTTTTGGGTTGTGCTTATTTACAGCGGTTTTTATTTATTCAATGTTAAATATAAAATTAATGCACTTTTTGTACCGTTATGGCTTAATTTCCACTCTGAATGTGTTCCTCTTTCAGCAAAAGTACTTTTTTTGAGTCTATAATCCAGTTAATGACAATTATTTTGATTAATCACGATTAATTGTTTCAGTCTAGAGCACAATGCTGGGATCGGACAGAAAAAGCTCAGAGGTTTCCGGATCTCTACCTGTGTGCCAAAGTTCTGCAGCTGCCGGGCCGCAGCCAGTCCGGCGGCACCGGCACCGATGACGATCACCTTCTTCTGCGAGGAGAAAACACATCATGAGCCCAGATTGGATGATCAGCAGGAAGACGCAGAGATTCAGCAGGAAGACACAGAGATTCAGCAGGAAGACGCAGAGATTCAGCAGGAAGACGCAGAGATTCAGCAGGAAGACGCAGAGATTCAGCAGGAAGACGCAGAGATTCAGCAGGAAGACGCAGAGATTCAGCAGGAAGACGCAGAGATTCAGCAGGAAGACGCAGAGATTCAGCAGGAAGACACAGAGATTCAGCAGGAAGACACAGAGATTCAGCAGGAAGACGCAGAGATTCAGCAGGAAGACGCAGAGATTCAGCAGGAAGACGCAGAGATTCAGCAGGAAGACGCAGAGATTCAGCAGGAAGACACAGAGATTCAGCAGGAAGACGCAGAGATTCTCACAGAGCGGTATCTTTCAGGCAGCAGAGGCTGTTTCACTGCCAGAACGCCGGTGTTGATCAGGCCCTTCCTGGTCATGAAGTGGAGAACCCGGTCCAGCTCCTGAACGCAGCACACGCGCACCAAACCACGAACGATGATGTGCTGAGCACACTTCTCAGCCGTTAGCACTTCCTTCAGAAAAAACAGGGAGAAATACATTTTATCATTTCCTGCCTCTAATTCTGATTTTTAGAAATAGAGGCTGGAGAACGACTGATAAAAATGAATTTGAAGGTAAACGGAGTTTAGTTTTTCTGGAAGGAGAACATGTGATCATATATGGCACAGAGTGCCATTTTATAACACAATCAAGTAACTATGTTACCTTGTGATGTCATAAAAGTATCAAATATGACTTTAACAGAATTTTAATTAACCCTTTAACAACATTTTGACCAGCGCTGCTCTGACCAGCAGCTCCTATAATGAGCTCAGCAGCTCCACCAGCCGTTTGCTAACTGCTGCTGGCTAGTCTGAAGGAGCTGAGTGGGGGAGGAGCTGCACCATGAAGGCGGGGCTAGGTCCACCCAGGCGTTTTGCATAGCTGAATGGTTGCCATGGAGATTAAAGGATTTCTCAAACATGCATGAAAGAATCAATGAAACATTGCAGGAATGTTTTTGATGAGGGAATAACATAATAACATGATGGGAAGATCAAAAAGGTTGATTTTATGTGATAATGCCCCTTTAGGTGCACAGCCTCACTCTGCCGCCTGGTGCTCACCTTGCAGTTCTTGTGCCAGGAGGCCAGGATGAGGTTCCTCAGGGCCAGGTACATGGTGGGGTCCCGGGAAAACTCTGGAAACTCGTAGAGCTCGTCCAGCTCCATCATGTCGGGCCGCACACACAGAGCCTTGCCGCACTCGTTGGGCTGGTAGAAGGGCTGGAAGTACGGACAGAGGCCTGGAACTGACGGAGAGGAGAAGTGATGATGCTTCGCTCCAATCCAGAACGTCGGCCCATCTCCTGAACTTACTCTGCGGCTGCACGGCTCTGCACGGCTCCGCCCGCAGCTCGGTCATGGAGACATTGCAGGGAGAGCCGGACGGACTCATCCCCACGCAGTCAGGATAATACGCCGAGAGGAACGCGCCGGCCGGGCTTTCCTTCAGCAGCGGAGGCAGGATCAGCATGGAGTGCCACCAGCTCTCGCTCACCTCTGCAACCCTCTGGAGACAAAAAACACCCGGAAACACTCATTTGTCATTGTGCTTTGGTATTTTGGTTTTAAAACATTTCTGCATCTTACCAAGTCCTCTGGTTGGGAACACTGGTCAGGTCCTTCAATCTGCGAGCAGAAACAACGTTTCCATGGTGACCAAACGGCAAAAACTGGGGTGGACTCTGATTTTTGCGGCTCCTCTTTACCTTGACGTTGTTGACCTTCATCCCACAGCGGTATGCTGCTGCCAGGGAGGCGGTGAGCTGGATCTCCTTGGTCAGCTGGCGCCACTTCCTGCAGTCCGGTTTGGTGCACTGAACCTGAAGGGAACGAAACGTTACTGATGAGACAAAAAAAAAACCGTTGTGAAGGAGGAAACGTTCAGCCGCTCACCCAGAACGGCAGCTGCTGGTCGGCCATGAAGGCCTTAAGGCTCGGCTCGCTTTTCCCGTTACTAGTCCACACCTTCCTCCAGGAAGCAAACGTCTCGTACCCGTCCTTGTGACTGCACAGAAAGACTTATACCAGGGTTGTCCAAACTGTGGCTCTGGGGCCATTTGTGGCCCTTGAAATGTTTTGTTCGGCCCCTCAACAGAAGTCAATAATGGTAAAAATTTGTTGGCCAAATTGATAAAAATTTGGTCGACAAATTTTGTCCAAATTTAAATTCAAAAACAGAAAATTTGTATTTTTTAAAAATGTTTTGGATGTTTAATGACACATTGAAAAAACACAAAATTTTACCAAGTATTTATAGTTTTTAGTGCAGTCCTGAATTTGCTGCATCATAATATCCTTCCAGTGAGTGCTGCAGGTAGATTTACCTTCTATAGTAGTGATCAAAGCACTCGTTGCAAAAATGTTCACCACATGACAGGTGGTACCAGCGAGAAGTGTATCCATTTTTTGCACACCTAAAAGGAAAGAAAAGCCTCTGTTAGAGACAATCCGAGTGACTGACCTCTCACCTTATTTCAGCTCCACTACCTGTCTGATGCACTCGCAAAACAAACTGGGTAGATGGCCGAACATCCTGCCTTCTCACACTTCCTGTACTTCTTCTCAGCCTGCTCATCTTCCTCCTCTGTTTCCGTGGCTTTCCTTTTACTCTGGCATCCAGAGGAGAGAATAAAATATCAGTAAATGTAAATGGCATTTAAAGCCGCCATCTTTACAAAAAGATGTTTTTTGCGAAACCTGTCACCATGGTGTGACAGTGTAATATCAATAATCTCCTCCACCTCCTCCCTGAGCTGCTATTGCCATTTGAAGAAATGCACAGAGCCAAGAGGAGGGTCTCAGTGCTGCCAATCAACCTTGTGAATTAGATGCTAAATGTTCTAATGGCGGAGAAACATCTTATTATTACAGAAAAAACTGTTTATCCGCCTCATGGGTAGAAATGCTAACTAGCTTTAGCATTCACTATGAGCCTTGTTGATGGGGAGAAGCTGCATCATAGCAGAGGCTTGAATGGATGGATGGACTACTTTTGTTTTATTTTGTTTTTCTTTTTAATAAATGGGCATAACTTGAGTTTTGTCACCTGTGGTTGAAGTAAATTGGTAAATTTGGAAAAATATTTAAGAACGTTTAACAAATATGTAATTATGAAAACAAATATCTATTCTTTCAATAAGAGTATCTAAGCATGTAGTTTTCGAAATGAGATGGAAGTTTAGCATCGAAGCAGACATGTTTACGGCATAAACACAGCCCTCCTGCTGCAGCTCACCTGTCCAGGTGGGGGGTTGTTGCTGCGCTTCACCCGGGTTGTGCTTTGCCTCCCGGAGGAGCGCAGGGTCTGTCCGTCCCCCGAAGACTCACCGGAGCTCCGTTTCCTGGCTCTGCGAGCACCGGAGCCGTTTCCCGAGTAATCTGCAGACAACAACATCAAAATGTGTCGGAGAGGAACAATGGAGCAAAGCAGCAGACAGGCCTTTACTGCGACAGATTAGCGTGTTTTAATTACAGATGCGGTTATAAACTGTTTAAAACCGATCACCAGCTGATTGAGGTCATTAACAGCGAGCAGGCGCTGAGTTTTGGACATTTTAAGCTCTTTAAATGAACCAAACAGCAGGTTTTCACTTTAGCGTGTTAGCAGTTAGCAGCTGTAACACCAACCTGCGTCAGACAGCATGGCGTCCCGCTGAACTCCTGTTAAATCGGGGCTCAACCTGCCTGTTTGTTTATAAAAAGGTTCAATAAATAAGTTAAATTATCTTTTGTTGTTGTGAAGTAAGAAAAGCGCAGCTGACATCAGAAAACAGCTTCCTGTTTAGCCCAGGAAATGGGCGGTTTGGTTCGGCTTGCTTTTGGTGTTACATTTAAAGTACCTCGTAAATCAGATATTAAATTTGAAAACAACGAAAAGCCAAACCGATTACCTGTACAATCAATTCACAATTTATTTCTAGAACATTTTCATAAGTTCTGATATTTAAGATATTTGATATAAGAGAATATGATTCTATAGGCCTATGTAAAATTAAATTAAAGCGATATTAAACTTTAGGTGAGCAAACAATGACTTATTAGTACAATTTCTTAGACTCCGAAGCTTTACAGAACACCGATATCCAGATAGCGGATAAAATTCTGGCTCTCCAGTTTTGATTTCGTCTTTCTTATGTTTTATTATGATGATTTTACCTGAGTTTAATCCAAGAATTTCGACCTTTTAAGCTAAATTGAACGCACCATCACTCAGGCAGCTTTCCGTCGCTTTTTAACAAAGTAACCATAGCAACCAGTAGTGTGCGTCGCCTACTTCTTGGACTATGATTAGAACCGAAATGTTTTTACTATTTTTACCGGATATTTACTGTCAGAAACAACCAAATTTTACGTTACGGTTTTATTTCAATTAGAAAATAGTTTCCTAGCCGCCATACGCGGCGTTTTAAAGGTGAATGAAAAGAGTTTTTCAGCAAAGTTTTGGGTAACCGACTGTTTTGTAGCAATAAGCGGAAGCTGCTCCTCTGTCTCGGGATGGATTTGAGACAAACTGTGAGCCGGGAGAATACGGGAATTCCCAGGATAAATCTGAGTGCATCGTCTAAGATTAAAAACGTCCAGGAGGTAAAGAGTCTTCATTTTGCATTGTCACAAAGAAAGACTCGTATCATGGTATACAGTTAAAAAAGGAAGAAACTGTATAAATAATATCTAAAACCCTGAAGAAATTATTTTAAAAATGATCCAGTACAAGGACCATAGCAGCAATTGTGGTGTTTGAGAACACATTTTTAAATATAAAATGTGAAAATTTCCAGTTGATTTAAAATGAAATTTATTAGTATTTTGATGATGACATCTATTATTTTGTTTGTAACAAGAAAATAAAGCTTATCCTCTAAAAAGGTTGATTATTATTATTTAGTATTTTTTGAATCAACCACATAATTCCTATTAGTCAACACACATTTTGGTAGTTTTAAACCAATGGGATGTTTCAGATCAAATTTTCCCTGCTGATTTTTCTACAGCCCACTCCAAAGTGTCTGGACCTCGTGAAGATTCTTAATCTTCTTGAGGATCCTCTGACGGTCAGTTAAATTTTTCACTTTTCTTTCAGCAAAGTTGCATTTCTGCATCTAGTCATTTGTTTTGTCCTGCAGACGAACCTGACAGAGAGGCACCTGTTTGTCCTGAGGAAGCTCCTGAAGAGGAACACGTCCGGCTTTGTATCCTCCGTCCTGGATTATCATGCTTTCCTCTTGTGTCATGATGGAAAGTTAACATTTTATTTTTCTTTCCTGCACGTTAAATCTTCTTAAAGTATGTTCAGCATTTAAGAGAGCTTGCAGATATAGCCAAGATAATCAACATCTGTGGTGAGAAAGTGATCGAGCGTCCCAAATATGCACCGTTTCTGTGCGAAATTCTTAAAATCAGCAGGTAGGAAACTCAGAAATGTGAATTTTTATCTGTTTCTGCATCAGCAGCGTCTCTGTTTTCTGCTCAGGATTCCTTTCCTGAAGGGCAAAGCATCCGATGACCTGATCTATGCTCAGGACGCCATAAACTTCCTCTCCTGCTTGGGTACGTACGCCGCTGTTTCAACAGATTTACACGTTTATCTGGTTTTAAACTCATTTCCTAGTTATGTGAGAGGTAAACCGGCTGCTTCTCCACATTTAAAGTTAATAAAAAAGCTAGAAAAGAGCATTAATGCTGTAGATCCACACTGCTACACATTACTGGGTTAAAATACACTGTAGTAGCAATTTTTTAGTTTTACTAACTCAAATGTTGAAGTTGTGGCCTGAATCCTGGAGGAAGCTAAAGATTAGGGTGATGGTGAGGAGGCTTTCCAGCCTGAAAGAGTTGAGTTCAAATGATTAAAATACCAGTGGAAAAATAAAAAATAAATCAAAATTACTGAAAATTAAATATAAATACATAAAAATTTAGTCAAATATAATTTATATTTATAAACTAAATGTCTTAATTAAAGCAATCAGAAAGTAAAATAAATGGAATAAAAATTAAAAGCTTAAAACATATTTGTCAAGTTTGATTAAAAAAATAAACATATTTTAAAAAGACTACAAATGAATTAAAACTATAAATATAAAAAACATAGTTTTTATAATATGGACTGACACATAAATAGATGCACTGAAAAACACAAAATATCAAGTATTTTGGTGTAGTAGTAGTACAAATACCTCAGTATTCTTAAAATATGACAAAACTAACCTTAAAGTAATTATTTAGCAAAATATATGAGCATATTTTAAGTAAATAACTCCATAATACTTATAAAAACACAGCTACCAGTTCTATTGGCAGATTATTTCACTGAAGATATTTTTCTTGTTTTCAGTGAACTTTTTTATTTTACTTTTTTGTTATGAGTAAAATAATCTGCCAATGGAATTAGAACTTTTTCACCAATATTAAGAGATTTTTGACTTAAAATAAGCTCGTGTATGTTGTTGAAAAGTTACGTATAATTTAGTTTTGTCTCATTTTGAGTGTAATAAGACATTTACTCTAAAAACAGACTGAAACACTTGGTCAGTTGTTGAGTTTAGGGCAGTGTAAGTGCGGTGATGATGAGGAGCAGCAGCAGCTCATGCGTCTGTCTGCAGGTCGTCTGATGAAGATCCCGAATCCTGACATTCAGGAGCGCGTCGTGGAAACGGTCCAGTCGTTTTTCAGCTTGGAGGCGTCCAAGGATCAGCCTGAAGGTAAAGCCAACGTCTCGATGCAGCTGCAGGAAGGAGCTTCAAAATGAACCTGAAGGCTCTGACAGCTGAATCTGATTAACTTTGACCTCAGGTTGTTTTCACATTTTACTCCAAACATTTTTCACCAGCCGGTGTCAAGCATTTCTCAGGCAGCATTTCTCTCCAGCTAACATTTAAATAATCGATGAATCCCGATTATTCTGATTAATTGTCTCAGCCCTAATGTTTATCATTTTCCCCTGTTGTTCTGCTCAGATATCCAGACCATCTCTCCTTTCTACCGGCTGCAGCTGGTGGAGCGCAGCGACCTTCCCAAGTTGCTGGTTGAGTCCATTGACGCACTGCAGAACCAGTCGTTCATCAAGCTGCAGCTGCTGGAAACCCTGCAGCTCCTCTGCAGCTTCTCTGGTGATGAACACTGCCCTCTGCAGGCAGGGAGGAAGAAAAGGACGCAAATCTCTCCGAGTCTAATCCGCTCAGAAACGAGTTTTAATTCAGAAACCAACGTTTTCATTCAAACGGTTCAGTTTAAATTATGTGACTCACCATGATAAATTATTCCGGACGATAAATTGTCCCAGAAGTTATTGCGATAAACGATAATGTTGTTTTGAGACCATTTTAAAGGGTAATGTCATAATAATGCAAGAACTCATTCTCAGATATGAATAAACTTTAAACTCTAATTAACATTTAACACTGGAACTGGAAGATAATTAAAAAAACAATTAAATATTGAGCTTGTTTTACTTTACCATGCGATTAATTGATATATTGATTATTGCAACAGGCCTACTGACGAAAGGAAAAGAGTGTAAACAATATATTTAAACTATTCTGTAAGGTCCAAATCTGTATCAAATTTCTTCAGTTTATATTTAAACAAAAATCCGTTTGTGCATAAAGTTCTGTCACCTCATTAAATTAACCTCATTAGCCAATCCGGGCTAATGAGGTTTAGCCTGGATTTTTCTTAAATAAAAAAATATATCAAAGATTTATTCAAAATATATTACAAACAAATCAATCGGAATCAGTTTTTTGAGCATTATTCAGGACTAGAAACTGTGATTCTCCATGGCCGTCCCTTCATCAGTTTTTCTGACCGTTTTGCAGACCTGAACTGCAGGTCGATGCTGGACGCAGGAGCAGCGGGGATCGTGTGTCTGCACATGAACAGCGCCGACCCGCCGGGCCGGTTCCTGTCCTGCTGCTCGGAGATCCTCTGGATCCTGCTGGACAGCAGCGGCCGGGAGGACGCCGTGGCTCAGCTCTGCAGCCTCGACTGCGTGGTGTAGGCGTCGCATGCTCTCACACCGTGAAACAGCATCTCTACGGCAGGCCACTTTAGCATTTAATCGCACTTCAGCGCACTTACATGAAGTCGTCCCATATTTCGTCAAAATCTACTAGTCAGAACATAAAAGCAGATATTTTGAATTACCATTTGAGATAGACTGAACTGATTTTATGTTAAACGGCCTGCCGTAGCGCGTCTTGGTCCATGCGTTCCAGGTCTCTGAAGGAAGCGTTTTCGTCCGTCCTGGCGCTCACATCCCAGGGCTTTGACCTGCAGCTCAGGAACTACCTGCTGGTGTTCACGACTCTCATCGCAGAAAATCCAAACTGTCCGCTCATCGTGAGTACGACCGGTTTAAATAAATCTCTTCTGTAGACCAGTGTCCTGCTGAAAACCTCTTTCTGATCTGCAGGAGAGCTTATTTGCCAAACAGCTGCTGGGCTACATCACACTTCCAGAATGTGAGACACTTTCTCCTCCCAGTTAGTTTTGTCTTACAAAGTCATTAAATGTGATTTTTGAGAAGAATAAAAATGTCTTTTTATTTCAAGTGGAGATCTCTTCAGCGCAGAAACTCACCCACAGCAAAGAAGACCTGAAGATGAAGAAGCTGCTGCTGAATCTGCTGATTTTGTTGTCCAGAAATGTTGCTGCTGCACAGGTCAGTCACACTACGGCAGGCTGTTTTAGCATAAAATCAGCTTCACCGCATTCTGGACAGTCAGAATGTAGTTGTGTGTAGACAAAACTAATACTTAGATATCTGTAATGTTTTTACAGATGGTCAGAGGAAACAGAGTTTATGTTAAAATGGCTTGCCATACTAACTCTAACATGTTGACTCTGGGAAATTGAGTGAATTTTCTGTTTTCCATCAGCTTTTCAGAGAGGAGCTGGTCATGGTAAGCCTGCTGCGGTTCGTGGCTCCGCCTAAGAAGCAGCCATCTTTGCCTCAGAGCGCCATCCTGAGCCAGCAAGAGGAACTGCAGCTGCAGGCGCTGGAGACGCTGGCCAGCATCGCGCCCGTCATGCTGCAAGACTACATGGGCTGCCAGGGAAACACGCACCTGCTGCTGCTGCTCGACTGGTGCTGCGGTACGCTGCGCGTTACGGCAGGAGCCCAGGGCCACGATTTTTATGAATCCTCACCTGTTTGAAAATTATGATGTTTTCGTATCTGTTTTTTGGAAAAGGGACGCATGAAACCTTCCATCATCAGTTTTTAACCGGTTATGTTTAGGACGACTATTAACACTGC
The DNA here is from genome assembly GCF_051168715.1 of Poecilia mexicana. Taxonomy (NCBI): domain Eukaryota; kingdom Metazoa; phylum Chordata; class Actinopteri; order Cyprinodontiformes; family Poeciliidae; genus Poecilia; species Poecilia mexicana. Next base: position 26,436,571 of record NW_028263380.1, on the reverse strand, counting down.
AGAAACACAAAATATTATCTTTTTTTATTTAGCTCTTAGTGCACTTGAAATAAAATAAAACTAATTTATAAATAACTTTTCAGCAAGTAATATGAGGTTTTTTTTAGAGTCAATATTGCTAATGATGAAAAAGTTGGTGCATTGATAGTGTTATATTTCATTTATAACATGAAAAATATTTTGGAACTATAGAATTTTTTTTAATATTAAAGGTTTGTTTACTTAAGCTCCGCATTTAGCTGAAAAGCTACTTTTAAGTTATTGTGTCTTATTTCAAATGTGCTAAGATGTTTGAAACTAAACAAAATCACTTGGTAGCATTTTGTATTTTTGCATTAGCGAAATATTGTTTCAGTCATGGATTGGGCACTAAAACTGTTCCTTATAAATCTGGCCCTGGAAATGGAAGCAGATCATTTTTGCCGTCTGCAGCTTTCAGATTGAATGTTTTTGTTCTGCTCTTGGCTTCAGATGCCAGAGACAGGCGGAAGCTGCAGATGCAGCGCTGCATCAGAGTCCTGCGCGCCGTCACGTCTCTGGGGGAACAGTCCGTCAACCAGGACCTCAGCGACCAGGGAGCCATCCACCAGCTTCTAGGTAGCGCCCGCTTCAACCGCAGCAAAATGGCCGCCGTGAACGGCTAGAGCAGTGAGGTGTGTCTCCCTCCCAGGGATTATAATCCCCCTGGAAGACGTTTGTGACGAGGGCGATGCGGTAACCATAGAGATGATGTCGAACATCCAGCTGATCCTGTCAGCGCTGTGTGAGACCGACCTGCACAGAAAGGCAAAAAGCTCTTCCTTCAATAGATTACACTCATAATACAAGCAAAACATGAAGAAAAGCTAATATATGTGCTATGCTAAACATCAACAGGAAAGAAAAGGAGCATAAAATTAAAGATGGGAATTTAATTAAAAAAAAAAACAAGATAGATGTGCATTACAAGGTGTGAAGGTTTTTAAAGCCGAGTTAAAACCCTTTCATTTGGTGCCTTACTGTTCTACCTATGCCGCTCTTTTTGCTATTTTATCTGTTTTTAAACTGTTTTACTTCAGTTTTTTGTCTTCTTGTCCAGCACTTTGCTTAAAATAGCTTCATAAATAAAGTTATTATAATTATCAAGGTGTGGCGTAAACCTATGGAATAACCCAAGGAAGGAAATTAAAACCACTAGATTACATTTATTTAAAAGAAACTTAAAATCCAACATAAATAAAAAATAAGCAGTTCAATTGTATACATTTCAATGTAAAGTCCCATTTAGTGTACTATGCATATCTAATTTTAAGAGGGAATATTCCCTTTGAACTAAACAAACAAAAACAATGAAAGGAAATGAAAGGTAAAATCTGTTGTAAAAATAAAATCTGAAAAAATAGCCAACACGTCGTAATTCACAGTCAACACAAGCAGCTGCTGTCTGATGACTTTAGCTCGAATAGTAGAGAGTTAATGAGTTTAAACGTGGATGTGTTGCTGTCTTCCAGGAGCTGTTTGGGTCAGAGGGAGTGGAAATGGTCGTACATTTCCTGAAGAAAGGTTCGGAGAACTTCTACCACGGTTTGGGACACAACAAGCTGCTGATCTCCACCATCGACTGCGTGTGGTCAGTCCAACCAAACCGCGTCAATACAGGAAACCGTTACAGTTCTGGAGGTTTACCCACACTGGGCATGAAGGGGTTAACTAAGAACATGTTTCCAAGAAAAAAATGGGCTTTTCTATTTAAAAATAAGGAAATTCTTCTGTTTATTTAAAAACTAGTCTGAAAAACAGACGTTGATCTGCAGAGGTTACTGTAGTTTTGGAGGATGTTCTCCAAGTAACATTTAAAATTGTTTCATTATGAGTGAAATAACCTGCAAGAGGAACTAGAGGAACTAGAGGAACTAGAACTTTTTCATCAATAAAAAGTTCTGAACTTTTTTGTCAATATTCAGGAATTGTTGACTCAGAACAATCTCTTACATCTTGCTCAAAACTTACGTGTTTGTTAGTTTTATCTTATTTCAAGTGTACTAAGATATTTGTGATAAAAACTGGACCAAAAATACTTGGTAAGGTTTTGTGTTTTTGCAGTGTGTCACTCCCACAGCATGGCACTGCCACCACCAGGTTTGTTATGTAATTAGGTTAATTAAATTCAACATTCTTGTTCTGAAAAGCAGCTGAATGTGTATTGCTGCCAGTGAAAAGCTCATTCTGGAGGCTGTTGTCAGAAAAGCTGAGCCGGGTGAACCGATGGCAGAGTTTCCGTTCGTCCCTCCAGGTCCTGCATCGTCGGCTGCTGCATCACAGAAAACCAGTTTCTATGGAAGGACGGCGCTGGCCTGCTGCTGGATTTGCTCCGCTCCAGCCCCAGGTGTATGCACGGCATCATCCTCTCCATCCTGCTGGACCTGTTCAACAACCCCGACACCCGGCCGCTGATCCTGGACTGGAGGGACGCCGACGGCCGCTCGGCCCCCAGCGTCCTGCTGCAGCTCTGGAGGGACGAGGAGGAGGAGCTGGGCGTCCTGCGGGACGAAAACGGAGGAATTGCAGGTCAGACTGAGACTAATCCACTGGGAGAACCAGATTCACCTCAAGATTATCTGTCAGGTTGGATGTTTTGTTTTTGCCCTAAAGATCCGGAGAAGCCACTTCTGACCCGTTTCCAGGACAAGATCAGCAACCTGTCGTTTTCGGCCAACGCGCCGTCTGCAGCCGTGCTGGAAACAATGGAGAACCTGCGAGGGAAGATTTACCTGCTGCTGTCCAGGCTGGGTGAGAGAGAAACAGGAGCAAAACGGAGAAAGTAGGGCTGTCCAGAAAAAAAATCTGTATATAGCCACAAAAGCAACAAGAACCAACGAGCTTTCTTCATTTTCCCACAAGATCTACTGGAAAAAACTGTTTTCTGCTGATTTTTGTATTAAGAAGCAAATATTTAAGTTTTATTTGTAGCTTTTGAAATGCAGAACAATTTTATTTTCTACAGTGGAGCGTTAATTTTTGTTTGTTCCTACTTTTTGTTAATGTTTGCATTAGTATTTGGTTTAATGAGCAGGACGGGCTCCATGTTTTGCTCCAGGTTTCCAGGATCTTCCTGGTCTGTCGGTGGAAGATCATGTGACTCTGGGCATCGTCATGAGATACCTGGACTTCAAGGTGACAACAGTTTTCAAATTAAAGGGTTTCATACTGTATCTATGCCTACTTTCTACTGCAGATATCTGACTACACTTGAAATAACACAAGACTAACCTGCAAGTAACTTTTCAGCAAATATAGGAGCTTGTTTTGAGTAAAAAAAAAATCCTTAAAATTGATAAAAACTGGCAGGTTATTTCACTTTTGACAAGATATGTTTCCCTTTTTATGAGTGAAATAATCTGCCAGTTTATGAAGTCATCTTTGAGCTTTTTTGAGCCACCTTAAAAAAAAGCCTGTCCTAAACTCACATATGGATGAATTTACAGAAAATGTAACAAATAAAAGGTTTTTTTCTGCTTAAAGTCATGGATCATGAAACTGTTTCTGTGAAACCCGAAATCAGGAAAATGTTCAGAACGTCTCCAGTTGAGTCGTTTCCTCTGTGAGAAAGTTCTGAGCTTCTCTGCAGGTCTGCGAGGTTTGGAACGAGATCAGGAGCGAACTGAGTCTGGACGACGTGAAGCCGGTCACCTCTGACGAAAAGGCGCTGCACTCCATTTCCAAGACGTTGATGGGAAAAGCGCAGAGCGTCAAGGAGGAGCAGATCCGCATCCTGGAGGAGCAGAAGCAGCAGGAGATCAAGGAGGAAATCCGCATCTACGCAGAGGTGCTGAGAGTTCATGTCAAATCCGCCAGAAACGGCCTTCACCACGCTTCCTGTCCTTTACAGTTTGTTTTATTTCAGACATTTTCACCGTCCCATACACAAATCAAAAAATACTGAAAAAAAATCACAAGACAAAACAATACAGAAATGATAAACAATATTTAAATTCCTGTCAAAGCGTCATCTGAAGAAAGTTCAGCTCATTAAACCTTCACTGTGTTATAAAGCATCGTCAAAATGGAGGCAGCTGAAGCTTCCCGTGTTTTTCTAAAGCTTATGAAGGAATTTCATCTGAGTCTGTAGACAAACTCATAAAAAGAAACAAACTTTTTATGTTTAGCAAAAGATTTTCTTCACGTTTTTAATTAAAGAGTTACAAACTGTTTTAGCTCTGCATAACAATTATTCTGCACCTGAATCCTCCCAACTGAGGTACAACGGTTTTTAACACCATTCTGACTTTTTGTTTTTTAAATAAGTCTGAACTACACCTTTAAAGGAGTTTATTGTTGGTTTTCTGCGTAGTCGATGCTGTTCTGAGCTCCATTAAGTCATAAAAGTTTAAAGTGTGCAAAGTGAGAAATATTTCATTAGTTGGATGAAAATAATCAGTTATAATCTGGAAAGCTTTCTTCTGGAGCGTGTAGAGAGGTTTAGGTGAATATTCCTGTTCTGTCTTCATTTTCATGAACTCAGATGAGTTTTTGTTTTTTTATTTCAGATGAAATCCCACCGGACACAGGAGGACCTCGCTGCCAAATCCTGGGAGAATTACGTCGCCAGAACTTCAAACTACAACATCCTGAAGGTTTTTTCCAATTATCAGCTGAAATTACCGTCAGGCTCAGCGATAGTTAACCGTTTCCTTCGTCTCGTGGTTTAACTGCAGGAGGAAAAAGCTCGGAGGAAGAAACACCTGAAATCCAAACTGAAGCCTAAAGAAGCTCCTGGTGATCGACCTCCAAAGGTCTCACACCAACACTCTGCTTTCCTCTGGTTTCTGTCAAACTAAACACTCAACCAGATGGCATAAGACACATCTACACTCCATGACCTAAAAAGGTACTTTCCTGGAACTTTCCTTGAACCTTCTGGTTGTTTTCCTGGAAAAGTTCTGCAGAGTTCTGGGTAAGTTCCAGGAAATTAAGTTTTTCAGTCTGGGAATGTTGCTGGAATTTCAAGGAAGGCAACTTTTAGTGTCTGGGAAAGTTCATGGTAAGTTTCAGGGAAGCAGCATGTCATACGTCACCTGCCAATCCAACCAGATTCCCCAAAATGCCCCAATATTAAAAGTGACTCATCTCCAGTAAGTTCCTGAAGTAGTACCACAAAGTTTTATAAAAGTTTGTGGGATGTCACTGGAAAGTATCGGCGTATTCCTGGAATGCTGCAGAAAGTAACCTCTTAGGTTGACTTTAACTAAAGCAATAGAGCCGTGTTAAGACGGGATCTCCATGGAAACCAGAAGGATTTGTGCGTTTCATCCCCAAGACTTCACGGTCTTCTGTCGAATCAAAAGGACTTTTCTGCAGAACCTAAAAACCTTTTATTTGGTCACTTTTACATGTGGATCTGTGTGAATTAGGTCTGATTTCTTACCATCGGTAATGCTGCTTGCGTTTCAGAATTTCATCACTCACATCATGGCAATGAAGACCACCGGGGAGCCGGGGCCTTCAGGGGTCGAAGTGTCGCTCGCCAGAACCGTGATCTGAGCCAAACGGACTGAAGAAGAGCCCAGAACTGACGGTACCAAGACTCCTGGATCAACGTCAGACTTTTATTCTCCAGCAGCTCTGAATGCTCCTGCAGTTCTCTGAGGATCAAAACTGAGAGAACAACATTTTCTGCAATAAACCTCTTGCATTTTCTGTGTGTGGCTTCTTCTGCAAGACAATGAGCAGAAAATACAGACGTGATGTCACTCAGTCTGCACAGTCTCTTCCTTATAGTCTGGTCGAACACATGCAGGCTTCACCAAGATACTTCTGTGATAAACACGAGTTTCAAGCCTAATTTATGCTAACGAAGGTTGAATCAATCTTTTCTTTCAATGATGTCTGTCTGGAAGTTTGCAAAAACATTTATAATCAAATCAGGTGGAGGATGAAAAGTCATCTGGATTACATTTTTACAGTTAATTAAATCAATTAATGAAAAATTTGAATTGTGCATTTAAAAATACTGATTTAAAAACCCTTTTCCTGAACATTTTGTAGCTCTACTGGTCTTGATCTTGTTGGGAACTGAAGCTCTTTTTGTTTGTTTTTCTGGTGCTTTTATGTTTGCATGTTTTTAATGCTTTCTGCTTTGTGAATCCAGGGCAGAAATGTGCAGCAAACGGAGCAAACTGCTGATTGAATTTACCTCCAGAGTTTCTGTCATTGTTGAGATGTTATGCTGATTCCTGAAGTTTTATTCAAGTCTAACCATCTCCTTATTGGTCAGCAGTGGTAACTGCACACAGAGCTGCAGGAAAAGACTCAACCAAGTGTGTTTTCATCTTGTTCTGAAATGTATTTAGCCTTTTATAATAATCTTTTTTACTTTAAAGTATTGTCTTCAGATCTGTTGTGAACAACAACCTACAGTAAGAACTGTGTTATGAATTTTTAACATCTTTATGTAATGACAGCCTTATGGAACCCCAGAATAATCCAAAACAAAAATAAAATCTGAACTTGTTCAGCAGCAGCTTCTCATTAAAGGAAAGCTTAAAGGAGTTTTTTGCTCTAAATTGGGAGACTTTTCCAGTGTTTCATGCTCAGTGTTTTCAGGTTACATAAGTCACTGCAGTGCATCAACACAAATGTTCCTTCAAGCGTGCAGCAAGCTGCACAGAGCCACTTTTCTCTCGCTGCTCCCATCATTACCGTCTGGACGGCCGAATCATCCGTGACGTTTTACGGAGCTTCAGACAAAAGATCCGGGACATGCAGGAGCCTGGTCAGCTCAGCCGGCCGTGAAGCGGATCGCTGCTGGACCGACTCACTCCTGGAAACTGTGAGAAACATTTTGTTTTACCTAAAGAAGGACTGACTGCTGATGCTGTAGAATGACTCTGAGGGACAAACAGCAACTATAAACATGTTTTAGATACTTGATGGTTATGATTAGGCCTGTCATGATAACACATTTTTCTGAAAGATAAATTATCCCACAAGTTGTTGCGATAAATGATAATATTGTTTTGTTACCATTTTCCAGTAATATAATGGCATAATAATGCAAGAACACAATCTCAAAGTTCAACAAACTTTAATTTGTAATGAACATTTAATACTGAAACTGGAAAACATTTTAAATAAATAAACAAACAAAACAACAGAAACAAAAAATAAAGAGTTATAAAGTCTCTGCAAACAAAACTGTCCTTAAAAAAGGTTCAGTTGAGACTAAAACACCAGACAGAAGAATTATCACCAGTTATTGGTAGAAGAATAAAAATAGAAATTATTTATCTTGTTTTAAGTTATCATGGAATTTATTGATTTATTGCAACAGGCCTAGTTATGATGCTGATTATTATTGTTAATAAATGTTTCCTTTGTCCAAGGATGGGATTGTCCATGGGGTTTGGTTTATTTTAATCTTTATTGAACTATTAACAAAATGTTTGTTTTGTCCATTAAATATTTAAGGGCTGAAGAAAAATCACAACAATTAATTCAATAATGTTTATTTTTCTGGTTTTAAAGTACAGAGTAATTTTAGAAATCATCCAAAACCAAAATCTGGTGCTGAGTTGTTGTGATTCTCTCAGAGCTCCTTAAAAAGCAAAGTTTCTCCTGATGTTCCCTGAAACTTTCAGGTTGCTGTGAGACTGATTGACGCTCAGTTCTCGTTTTTTAATCTCGTCAGCGGCTCCAGTGACACGAGTGATGTTCAGATTGGGAAGGCTGACTCCAGGATACTTCCGACTCCTCCAGGTGAGAGTTTGGTACAGACGAGGCGATTTAAGCATTATGTCACTGTTTCTTTAAACAGTCTCTGAATATAGTCTAAAGTCTTTAATTCACTCAGCCAAAAGCTCAACAAACCAACTGAAAAACAAACCGACTCACCAACCAATTAACCAATCAAATCAGCCAAATGACCGAGCGTCCTCCTCAAACCAAACCAGCTCTAAGCCAAGCTAACCAACTGATCAGCCATCTGATTGGCCAGCCGCTTAACCAACCCTATAAACCAACTAAATAACCAACCAAACATATGACCAACTTGATTAACCAAACTACTGACATAAACCTGACTACTGTACCAACTAACAACAATCAACTCAAGTTATCCCCAAGCAAAGCTGGCAACCTAAACGAACATCCAACCAAACCAAATCAATCCTAAGCCAAGTTAACCAACTTAGCAACCAAGTGATGGATCAACCATCTGACTAGCAAACTAAATGAATCAAACTACTGACCAAAACCCTGACGACTCAATCAACCCTCTAGCCAACAATCAACATAAAAACTAGTTATGTGGACAAACAGCCCTGGTGTTCTGGATAACGGTGGAAATGTGCGTCACCTTTACTGGTAGCTTTCAGAGAAAGCAGAACTGAATCTGCTGATATGAGGCCTGACCCTCACTGAGCTTCAGTCCTGAAGGAATGAATCTTTAATGGACACGTTGGACTGAAGATGGCGGGACGGAAAGTTTGTGCATTAATATTTCATGTAGAGCTGTGGGGCTCATCTCAGGTCGGCTGGGTGATAAATCTGATAAAAACACAAACACGTGTTTCTGTTCATGTTGCGTTCTGGTGTGAAAACATTCATAAATGAACATTTCTTCTTTGCTTTGATGAAAACGACCCATGGAAAATATTTTCCTCCTGCCTGTCCGTCCCTGCTGCAGAGGCAGATGTCTGGCGAGGTTCGGGTCGAGCCGTACAGCAGCATCATGGAGCCTGTCGCCATGACGATGGCCACCTTGGGGATGGGAGTGTCTCTGTACAGCGCCAGGCAGATGGCGGGGAGTCGTGAGAAACGTCACTGAGGAGCTCTTTGGAAATGTGATTGAATGTCTTGGGATGTCGGAGATGGTTCGTGTTTGATTCTGAGGAGTTTCAGGTGTTTGGAAAAGGAGAATTAAAGTTTGTCCAAAGGAAAATGTGAAGTTTTGTCTGCAGGTGATATGAGGTGGCGAGTTAAAGACGCAAACAGGGGTTTTCCTTTAATTCAGTATTAATTTCATTAGAAAATTAGAAGATTTTACATGAAGTAATTGTTATTTTTGTAGTTCGACAAAAGGATTAATTAATTTATATTTAACACAAATGTTTGTCACGTTTTCTTCCTCTTTAGTCATTTGTTGATCATGACAAAAACGTTGCAGAAATAAATTTATGCACAATGTCGTCTCACTTTATCAGCCACATATTGTTAAACACTTGACACCTATATTAAATAGATTCCTGAACTGTTTGCTTTGTCTTTCATTTTTAATATAATTGCTCCAGACTCAGCAACTTCTGCCTCCCAAAGAGCATTTTTATCCTTAGTTCTGCTTAAAAAATTATGAAGAGTCCCAAAAATAACAAAATTATTTTATGGTTAAAGAATCATATCAATTTCTTTTATTTTTTTGAGTAAAGGCATTTTTTTACTTCATGCTAATGGAAAATTGAGGTTTGCAATGTAATGACAAAAAATAGCCAGAGAAACATTTTCCTTACTATTATCTATTTTTCTTAATTCTTAATGTATTGTTCTGCTTTTTTAATTTAGTTTTGAATATTTTAGTTTTGAATATTTGACCATCTGATTTTAACCCTTTTCTATCAAAACATTTTATTAATTTTTTATTTTTTATTTCATTGACATAAAAAAAAATCGCCTATTCAGGCTTCATGTTGAGAGACATGAGCACTCCTCTCCAGCAGGTGTCGCTTCAGCTCCGTGTTGCGGACAAAAGAAGAGCAGGCTGGAGTTTCTTTGGGGAAACTGCGCCCCCGTGCGGTCAGACTGCGCAGGTGCGGCGTGAGCGCGTGACCGAGGCGCGTGCCTGATGATGAGCAGCTGACCTTTTTCCTGCGGTCGCCTCCTTGTCCTCCTCTGCAGGTGTGCGCAGTTTTAACATGACCGCAGAGTTTCTGCGCAACATCTGCGTCTCCACGTGGCGCGCGCCTCCTTCCAGCCGCTGATCGGAACCGGATCCATCCGAACATGGCCGTGCTCGGTCCAGGTCCCGCTTCGTTTCGGTTCGGCTCGGTCCTCCTGATTCTCCTGATCCTTAGCGGTTCTTCCTGGACCAGAGATGTCCCCACAGGACGCAACGACACCAGGCCAGAACCGAACCGGGAGCGTGACGGCCAAGACCGGGATCCTGGAACCAACGCCACGAAACACAAGAAGGCTTTCCCCGTCCTCGAGTTGAACTACGATTATGTCCGGATGCCGTTTGAGATTTCCCTGTGGATCCTGCTGGCGCTGCTCATGAAGCTGGGTGAGTCACGAATCCGTTCAATTAAACAAAGTTCACTTTATCAGGAAGAAACTTCTGCTTACACTGCAAAAATAGCTAGAGGTCAAAGGTTATTTCTATAAACAAGACAGTCCAAAGTGCTTTGCACCATAAAAACATCGCACAGTGAAACCTGTAGCAAACATAACAGTTTTATCAAACATATTGATCAATATTCCGATTATTGATAATCAAAATCAGGTGTGTTATCCTTGATCTAAAGGAACTTAGTGTTTCCGTAGTTTCTGTTTTCTGGAAGTTTGTTCCAGATTTGTGGTGCATAGAAGCTGAATGCTGCTTCTCCATGTTTGGTTCTGGTTCTGGGGATGCAGAGCAGAACCAGAACCAGAAGTCCAGCAAGGCTGAGCTCAACAAAGTGAGGTGCTGCAGGTTTGGAGGTGCTGGTTTTCAAGAAAGCGTTATATTGTCTGTTATATATCCCATAAATTATTTATGAAATCTCTGTAATTATTTGATGGGAAGTGGCAGCTCCAGTTTAATTATGCGTTTTCCCAAAACCAGAACCTTCCAGAAATCTTCTGTAAGGCGAACCAGAATATTGTGGTGAAGCATGGTGTTGGTGGTGTGATGGTCTGGGCTCCTTTGCTTCCTCCATACCTGGTCGACTTGAAATAAGGCCACGTCTGATTAATAAGCGACTGTCATCAGGGTCAGATTGGTTTATATAATGAATAAAACCAACCAATTTATTGGATGGAATAATCGATTACTAAAATAACCTTCAGTTGCATCCCTAAATGTTAGACAGTGAAAGTTAAAGGTAAATCATCTTTTTATTAAGGGGCAGTATTCTGTTTCTCAGGCATATAGTGGCATTTCAGAGCATAATCTAGTACCTATTACCTTCAGTTATAAAAATATCAAATATAATTTTGACTTTGTAATTTAACGTCTTGAAATTGGGCCTCTGTCTCTTTAAAAAAACTCCTGCTCTTTCTGTAACTCCGCCTCCAAGAAGTCATCACAACATGGCTCCTTTATTAACCCTTTAGCAGCGTTTTTACCAGCAGCTCCCATAGTGAGCTCAGCAGTTCCACCAGCTGTTTGCTAATTACTGCTGGCTAGTCGGAAGGAGCTGAGGGGGAGCTGCTGCATCTTCAGCTGCGTCTCGAAGGCGGGGCTAGGTCCACATAGGCAAAGAAAATACATCAGTTTTATAGATTTTCTGCTGAAAGTTATTGATGTTTTATTAAATATAAACCTAGCTTAACCCACCTTTGCTAGCATTGTTACTGGTGTACATCTCTAAAATATTTAAAATAAACTAATTTAAGCCTGGTGGCCCGCCAGGGTTATAATACCTTAGTGGGAGACACTGGTAAAAATCTGGTTTTTTATATATATATATATATATATATATATATATATATATATATATATAAATATATATATATATATAAATATATATATATATATATATATATATATATATCAAGCTGTACGCCAAGAACGAGCGAGACATCGACTCACTGATCCACACCACCAGGATCTACAGCACTGACATTGGGATGTCATTCGGACTAGAGAAGTGTGGCCGGATGGTTACAAAGAGAGGGAAGGTCATCCACACAGAAGGGGTCTCACTCCCAGAGGGAACAATAGCAGACATAGAGCACAGCTACAAGTACCTGGGAATACCACAAGCAAATGGCAACCTCGATGAGGTCACAAGGAAAGGAGCCACAGCCAAATACCTCCAACGAATAAGGCAAGTCCTGAGAAGCCAGCTCAATGGCAAGAACAAGATCCGTGCAATAAACAGCTATGCCTTACCAGTAATCAGATACCCTGCCGGAATAATTAGCTGGCCAATGGAAGAGATAAAGGCCACGGACGTTAAGACTCGGAAGCTACTAACCATGCATGGAGGGTTCCACCCCAAATCCAGCACCCTGAGACTGTACACAAGCCGTAAGGAAGGAGGCAGAGGACTAGTGAGTGTGAGAGCCACTGTCCAGGATGAAACATCCAAGATCCATAAATACATCAAGGACAAAGGCTCAATGGACGATGTGCTCAGCGAATGTCTCAGACAATGGGGAACAGAGGACGAGGTGCTGGAGGAACCATCATGGGAAGACAAGCCCCTACATGGGATGTACCACCGACAAATAACTGATGTGGCTGATATCAGGAAATCCTACCAATAGCTGGAGAAAGCTGGACTCAAGGACAGCACAGAGGCCCTCATCCTGGCCGCCCAGGAACAGGCACTAAACACCAGAGCAATAGAGGCTCAGATCTACCACACCAGACAAGACCCAAGGTGTAGGTTGTGCAAGGAGGCCTCTGAGACAGTCCAGCACATAACAGCAGGGTGCAAGATGCTGGCAGGGAAAGCATACATGGAACGACATAACCAAGTGGCGGGCATAGTGTACAGGAACATCTGTGCCGAATATGGACTGGAAGCCCCGAGGTCAAAGTGGGGAACACCCCCAAAGGTGGTGGAGAATGACCGAGCTAAGATCCTGTGGGACTTCCAGATCCAGACAGACAAGATGGTAATGTCGAACCAACCGGACATTGTGGTGGTGGATAAAGAACAGAGGAAAGCCGTTGTGGTGGATATAGCAATACCAAGTGACCACAACATCAGGAAAAAGGAGCATGAGAAACTGGAGAAATACCAGGGCCTCAGAGAGGAACTGGAGAAGGCCTGGAAGGTGAAGACCACAGTGGTGCCTGTGGTCATAGGGGCCCTCGGGGCAGTCACCCCCAAACTGGAGCAGTGGCTCAAACAGATCCCAGGAACAACATCAGACATCTCAGTCCAGAAATGTGCAGTTCTAGGCACAGCCAAGATACTGCGCAGAACCCTCAAGCTCCCAGGCCTCTGGTAGAGGACCCGAGCTCAGAGGATGAAAGAGACCACCCGCGGAGGGTGAGAAGGGAATTTTTTTTTTTTTATATATATATATATATATATATAGCTCTGACAGTTGGAAGTGAGCCAAATGTCAGAGCTCCAAAGAGGTGTGATGAAAAGATCAGTACCTAAGAAGTACAGCCAGATGCCCATACCTGAAGCATTCGAAACTGCCAAACAAACGCTCCAAACCTTGGCCAGCCACCTAAAGAAATACACAAGAGAGAATAAAGCCAGGAGGATTAACCGGCTCTTCTCTACCCAACCAACTAAAGTGTACTCTCAATGGCAGGGTAATAACAACAGAGCAGACCCACCAAGGATAGATATTGGACAATACTGGAAAAGCATATGGGAAAGGAAGACGTCCCACATAGCAATGCACAGTGGCTAATCTCTCTATGAGATGACCACAACAACCTCCCTGAACAAGCCCCGGTAACTATCATAATGGCAGATGTCCAACAAAGAGTCTCAGGTATGTCAGGTCCTGGCCTGACATGGATCATGTCAGGCCAGGACCTGACATGATCCATGCCTACTGGCTAAAGAAACTCACTGCCCTCCATGAGCGACTGGCAACTCAACTGAACCAGCTGCCACAAAATGGGACTCACCCTGAATGGTTAACTGAAGGGCGCACAATCCTGATCCAGAAGGATCCATCAAAGAGTTCAGTCCCATCCAACTATCAGCCGATAACCTGTCTCTCTACAACATGGAAGCTCATGTCAGGCATCATAGCGGCTAAGATAAGCGGGCACATAGATAAATACATGAGCACGGCACAGAAGGGCATCGGCATAAACAGCAGAGGAGCCAAACACCAACTCCTTGTAGACCACACAGTCGCCCGAGACTGCAAAACCCGACACACCAACCTGTGCACCGCTTGGATTGATTACAAGAAAGCCTATGACTCAATGCCACATACCTGGATCATTGAATGCTTAGAGATGTACATGCTTAGAGACTCTAAGAGCCTCCATTGCAAACTTGATGGGGCTGTGGAAAACCACCCTTGAAGCCAACTGCAAACCACTTGCACAAGGGTCCATCAAATGTAGCATATACCAAGGAGATGTTCTGTCCCCACTGCTGTTCTGCATAGGCCTGAACCCCCTTAGCCAAATCATCAACAAGACTGGCTACGGATACCGACTCAAGAATGGGGCCACAATCAGTCACCTCCTATACATGGATGACATCAAGCTGTACGCCAAGAGCGAGCGAGACATCGACTCACTGATCCACACCACCAGGATCTACAGCACTGACATTGGGATGTCATTCGGACTAGAGAAGTGTGGTCGGATGGTTACAAAGAGAGGGAAGGTCGTCCGCACAGAAGGGGTCTCACTCCCAGAAGGAACAATAGCAGACATAGAGCACAGTTACAAGTACCTGGGAATACCACAAGCAAATGGCAACCTCGATGAGGTCACAAGGAAAGGAGCCACAGCCAAATACCTCCAACGAATAAGGCAAGTCCTGAGAAGCCAGCTCAATGGCAAGAACAAGATCCATGCAATAAACAGCTATGCCTTACCAGTAATCAGATACCCTGCAGGAATAATTAATTGGCCAATGGAAGAGATGAAGGCCACGGATGTTAAGACTCGGAAGCTACTTACCATGCATGGAGGGTTCCACCCCAAATCCAGCACCCTGAGACTGTACACAAGCCGTAAGGAAGGAGGCAGAGGACTAGTGAGTGTGAGAGCCACTGTCCAGGATGAAACATCCATGATCCATAAATACATCAAGGACAAAGCCTTAACAGACAACGTGCTCAGCGAATGTCTCAGGCAATGGGGAACAGAGGACGAGGTGCTGGAGGAACCATCATGGGAGGACAAGCCCCTACATGGGATGTACCACCGACAAATAACTGAAGTGGCTGATATCAGGAAATCCTACCAATGGCTGGAGAAAGCTGGACTCAAGGACAGCACAGAGGCCCTCATCCTGGCCGCCCAGGAACAGGCCCTAAACACCAGAGCAATAGAGGCTCAGATCTACCACACCAGACAAGACCCAAGGTGTAGGTTGTGCAAGGAGGCCTCTGAGACAGTCCAGCACACAACAGCAGGGCGCAAGATGCTGGCAGGGAAAAGCGTACATGGAACGACATAACCAAGTGGCGGGCATAGTGTACAGGAACATCTGTGCAGAATATGGACTGGAAGCCCCGAGGTCAAAGTGGGGAACACCCCCAAAGGTGGTGGAGAATGACCGAGCTAAGATCCTGTGGGACTTCCAGATCCAGACAGACAAGATGGTAAATGAACCAACCGGACATTGTGGTGGTGGATAAAGAACAGAGGAAAGCCGTTGTGGTGGATGTAGCAATACCAAGTGACCACAACATCAGGAAAAAGGAGAAACTGGAGAAATACCAGGGCCTCAGAGAGGAACTGGAGAAGGCCTGGAAGGTGAAGACCACAGTGGTGCCTGTGGTCATCGGGGCCCTCGGGGCAGTCACCCCCAAACTGGAGCAGTGGCTCAAACAGATCCCAGGAACAACATCAGACATCTCAGTCCAGAAATGTGCAGTTCTAGGCACAGCCAAGATACTGCGCAGAACCCTCAAGCTCCCAGGCCTCTGGTAGAGGACCCGAGCTCAGAGGAATTTATATATATATATATATATATATATATATATATATATATATATAAATTTCTCTTTTTTAGTTTTACACGCTCAACAATTGTCTTTTTTTTAACTAAATCTTTATACACAGCAAAAACACAAAATCTTGCCAAGTATTTTAGTAGTTTCTAGTTTAAATAGCTTAGTACAGTCAAAATAAATTTTCAGCAGAATCTATAAGGATCTTGTTTTAAGTCAGTCACTTTAATATTGATGAAAAAGTACTAGATTATTCCACTTATAAGAGGATAAATTGTATTGTTTTTAGTGAAATACTCTGCCTCATTTTGTGTTTTTACAGTGTGTCATTAAGCATCAAAAACATAAAAACAGAAATTTTCAAAATATTCTGCTTTGGAATTTAAATTTGTTGGGAAAATTTTTTACTGTTTTTGACTTCTGGTCAAGGCCCACACAAAATCATGTCAGGGGCCACAAATGGCCCCTGGACCACACTGTGGACACCGCTGATCTATTTGGGATATTGGCGTATTGGGATAAATCTATGTTTTTATCTGCAGTTCTGGGTTGAAGTGAGCAGAAGTTGAACTGAGTTTAGGTCAGGTGGAGATGCAGTGAGGCTGAGTCTCCTACTCAGCATGCTCAGTTGTGGCTTATCTGTCGGTGCAGCAGTTGTCTCGGAGGGTCGGACCCACTTCCTGCCCTATGCGCAGCCCGATAACAACCATCTCAGTGTGCAGAGCGAGGAGGAGGAGCGTCGCTGTGCTGACCTGAGTCACATGACCTGAGGTGTCCTTCAGCTGCAGCTACATTTCTGATTCTGCATGACGACAAACTAAAACCTGCAGCTGGTGTTACACTTTCAGCTGAAAATGTCAATCTGGAGTCTCTGTGACTGGCTTTATTTAAAAGCATTTAGTGGAAAAGTGTTTTATTGGGGGCTATGAATGTAAAAAGAGGATTTAAATCACATTACTAGGTGTTTTATTTAAAAAACATGAAAACTAGGCAGCATGTTTTCTCCTCTTCACTGTTATGCTCCCTTATTTTTACAAGACATGCTGAAGTTTATATGAGATAAATGTAAAATATTACGTGTGATGCTTCAGGAAACATTTTTAAATTATACTTCAACTGGAATAATAAATACAGTTCCATTTAATAATTTTATAATTTTTGATTTTAATCAAAATCCCAGAATTAAAGATGGTGTATGGAACTGAAGGAAATGATTAGAAAATCTGCATCTATATTAATTATAACTAACTAAATGTTTAAAATGTAATTATTTTATATGGATGATTGTGTGTTTGTTGTTAACATTATGTTGCTATTTTAAATGATTATTACCTCAGTTTATACTAGTTGTAAGATGTACTGTTTACTGTTGTTGCTATAAGCGCTGTGATGCAGACATGGCTCTGCTGCTCTGTTCAGTTCGTCTCTTTGTGGCTGTCTCTAGCAAACTTAAATTAACTTAATTAATTAAATGGACTTTGCGTGTTTCAATGTCTAAGTGACACAAATAAATAAAAAATAGGAATTGTAGACAAAAAAAAGAATTAAAAAAACAAACATTTAAAGGCGTTTTGAGCAGTTTGAGCGTTTAAATCAGACAGTCTGGTTGTTTTGCTTGTTTTCGCCGTCGGTTTTTCTCCACGTCTGTAATTTCCACTCGGTGATTTCCTGAGGTAGCTACTGATGCATCCTGATGCTACTGATGCATCCTGATGTTACTGATGCTACTGATGCATCCTGATGCTACTGATGCATCCTGATGCTACTGATGCATCCTGATGCTACTGATGCTACTGATGCTACTGATGCATCCTGATGCTACTGATGATACTGATGCTACTGATGCATCCTGATGCTACTGATGCATCCTGATGCTACTGATGCATCCTGATGATACTGATGCTACTGATGCATCCTGATGCTACTGATGCTAATGATGCATCCTGATGCTACTGATGCTACTGATGCATCCTGATGCTACTGATGATACTGATGCTACTGATGCTACTGATGCTACTGATGCATCCTGATGCTACTGATGATACTGATGCTACTGATGCATCCTGATGCTACTGATGCTACTGATGCTACTGATGCATCCTGATGCTACTGATGATACTGATGCTACTGATGCATCCTGATGCTACTGATGCATCCTGATGATACTGATGCTACTGATGCATCCTGATGCTACTGATGCTAATGATGCATCCTGATGCTACTGATGCTACTGATGCATCCTGATGCTACTGATGATACTGATGCTACTGATGCATCCTGATGCTACTGATGCATCCTGATGATACTGATGCTACTGATGCATCCTGATGATACTGATGCTACTGATGCATCCTGATGCTACTGATGCATCCTGATGCTACTGATGCATCAGTAGCATCAGGATGCATCTTGATGCTACTGATGCATACTGATGCATCCTGATGCCACTGATGCATCTTGATGCTACTGATGCTTACACTTTTTTTAATGCAATGTGCTTACATTGTTTTTACAGTTTTGGATTAATTGCTCTGAATCTGCTTTTATTTCAGCAAACATCCTTTTTTTGAGTTTGTACTCCAGTTAATAATTACCATATTTTCCGTACTATAAGGCGCACCTAAAAACCTTCAATTTCCTCAAAGGCCGACAGTGCGCCTTATAATCCGGTCCTTATATTTGGACCAATATTGAGCCACAACAGGTCTAGCAACTACGATAAGCAGCCGCCGACTTCATTTTCGCCGTGGAAGAAGAAGCGCGTGGTGCATGCTGGGATAGTTGTCAGAACGCTGGTTTGTTAATAAAGTTTGACTGACCGATCTACCTACCAACCGTCTAGAATCAGGTCGTCTGCAGGTCGTTTAGCACCAGGTTCTCCACCAACATGCTGTGCGCCAACGGAGAAGGGTGACCATCGTCCAGCCACGCCCCGGCCCAGGAAGGCTCTCCTCGCCGACCGGAGTCGGACTGTTTTGTTGACATTCCCTTTAGTACAGCTCCATCTAGTGGATGCATAACGTAACTCCAGCCTCTACTGTAGCGTCTATTTTATGCGCCTTATAATGTGGTGCGTCTTGTATATGAAAAAAGTTTTAAAATAGGCCATTCATTGAAGGTGCGCCTTATAATCCGGTGCGCCTTATAGTGCGGAAAATATGGTAATTAATTTTGTTCACGATTATTTGAATAATCTATTATGATTCATCGTTTCAGCCTGGCTAAAACAGACTAAACTTTACCAAAATGATTTCTTCTGGCTAAAACCCAGAATAACAGTTTTTATGACTTTCTTCTTCAGCTTTTGGAGATTATAAAGTATCGCCTTCTAGAGTGTAACAAGCTTCTTTATGAACTGAATCCCATTTTTGTTCTCCCAAAAGGTTTCCACATCATTCCCAGAATTTCCCACGTCGTTCCAGAGAGCTGCCTGCTGATCTTCGTCGGTCTGCTCATTGGCGGCGTCATCAAAGCGATCCAAGAGAAGGCGCCGGTCATGGACACCAAGCTCTTCTTCCTCTACCTGCTGCCGCCCATCATCCTCGACGCCGGCTACTTCCTGCCCATCCGGGCCTTCACCGAGAACATGGGCACCATCCTGGTCTTTGCGGTGGTGGGGACGCTGTGGAACGCCTTCTTCATCGGTGGGATGATGTTCGCCGTGTGCCAGATTGAGGCCGCCGCAGCCGCCCATGTTAGCCTGCTGTCCTGCCTGCTGTTCGGCTCTATCATCTCGGCCGTGGACCCGGTGGCGGTTCTGGCCGTGTTCGAGGAAATTCACATCAACGAGCTGCTGCACATCCTGGTGTTTGGAGAGTCGCTGCTTAACGATGCGGTCACGGTGGTAAGCTGGACACTTCACTGCTGTCACAAGCGTGAGGAATTAAAAAAATCATTTTGGCATCAACTTGTGGAAAGCTCAGACCTTTCTGCTTGACTCAGCATTAATTATTGAGTTAATTTATTTTTAAATTAACTGATTAATAAAGTCCTCAACAGAGTCTGAAAGTAACTAGAGTAAACTACATTTACTTAAAAATACTCAAAGGTTTTATTTGCCATAAATAAAACATTTTTATATTTTTGGCAGTTTTAGCGTATTTACAGCTCTGAGTGTTGTTCTTTCAGTAAATTGTCATTTTTTAAGTTTGTATTCTCCAGTTAACGATTAATCGATGACTAAATTAGTTGATGATTATTTCTACAATTGATTAATCATGATTAATAGTTTCACCTCTAATTTTGTGATTTTTCAGATGTAATATTTTTAGCTTTGCACAGATTTTGATGCAGTATCTACCATGCGATGTTCCTGCTTACAGGTTCTGTATCACCTGTTTGAGGAGTTTTCCCACGCAGACACTGTTACCGTTGGCGACGCCTTCCTCGGCGTGGTCTCTTTCTTCGTGGTTTCGCTCGGCGGCATCCTGGTGGGTGTCATCTACGGCGTCCTGGGTGCCTTCACGTCCCGCTTCACCTCGCACTCCCGCGTCATCGAGCCGCTGTTCGTCTTCCTCTACAGCTACATGGCGTACCTCTCTGCAGAGGTCTTCCATCTGTCCGGGATCATGTCGTAAGTGGAGAAATAAGATAAAACCAGATTTTAGGGAAATGTTCCGTCTCGTTCAGGTTTAGTTGTTGTTTCTGGCGGCTCGGTGTCGCATACCGCAGCAGAGGTCCAGCGCTCAGGCTGAAACATTCTTTCATGTCGATGTTAAGCTTTTGAGAACTTCATCACCTCCTTTCTCTCAAACAGTTTGATTGCCTGTGGTGTCGTCATGCGGCCGTATGTGGAGGCCAACATCTCCCACAAGTCCTACACCACCATCAAATACTTCCTGAAGATGTGGAGCAGCGTGAGCGAGACGCTAATCTTCATCTTCCTCGGGGTTTCCACAGTGGAAGGCCCTCACAACTGGAACTGGATCTTTGTGGTCTTCACCCTCGTCTTCTGCCTCCTTTCCAGAGTGTTGGGTCAGTTTAAACAGTGATCCAATGATGGCTGAAACGATTAATCAAATTAATCGTGATTAATCGATTGTTGAAATAATGACACAACGTTACGGTCTAGACTTTTTCAACTTACTTAAAGGTTTGGTAGTCTAAAGACATTGAAGAAAGTCATAAAGCTCTCATTATTCTGGGCTTTAGCAAGTAGAAATCATTTTGGTGTCGTCTGATTGAATGGGCTGAAACGATTAATTAAATTAATTGTGATTAATCACGCTTAATAGCTATATTATTTAGTAGGCTTATTTAGTTATCTAAATAAGCTTATTTAGTCATCTGAATAAGCTAAATAAGCTATTTAGCTAGTTAAGTTTAGCTAGGTTACATTGACTAAGTTTAGCTAGTAGCTTTTTGGTTTTAGACATTTTCTACACATGAATAACAATGTTACCAACTAGTCAAATAAAATTTTTAAAACAAAGTTATATTATTGTTTTCAAAATGAAATCAAATTATCTACTATTCCACATTTTAGTGACTAAATATCTTTCTGCTTTTATTTTCCGTTCTTTTCTGTAAAACTGATTCTGTCTGGCTTTCTGTGTATTTCAGGAGTCGTTGGCCTCACCTTCATTATAAATAAATTTCGTATTGTGAAGCTGACCAAAAAGGACCAGTTCATCGTGGCCTACGGTGGCCTGCGAGGTGCAATTGCCTTCTCTCTGGGATACCTTATACACCAGGATGAGGGCAGCAAAGACACGAGGGGCATGTTCCTCACCGCCATCATCACAGTAATCTTCTTCACCGTCTTTGTGCAGGTGTTGTTATTTAAATGTTTGGGGTTTTTTTAGGTTTTATTGGCTCTAGTGGCCTTTATTTGATAATTAACTCACAGGAAAGTGGGTAATGAAAGAAGGGGAAGACAAGCAGCTAAATGACCTGCACTAACGAATTAGCCCACTTTGGTTCGTTTTGGAGCAACATGGGGGGCCGGTGACGTCATTGGCCAAAATTATAACTTTTAATATCTCAGAAACCAAAGCTGCACAAACGAAAATTTTAACGACACAAACGGAGCACTCAGACGATTTGCTGGATTTTTTGACGTGGGTGGGATGTCAGCTTCACACAGCTCGGCAAATGTTGCCAGGCCGGGACTCGAACCTGCGACGGCCGCGTCCAGGACGAAGGCCTCTGTATGTGGGTTGTGCTGAACCCCTGCGCCACCACAGCACCCCCCCAAATGTTTTTACTTTTAGGATGATTAGAGCAGCTTGTCTGTAAATTCAACTGGTATTGGTTCCCGTCCTCAGGGGATGACCATCAGGCCTCTGGTGGAGCTGCTGGCAGTGAAGAAGAAGAAGGAGAGCAAACCGTCAATAAACGAGGAGATTCACACTCAGGTGGGACTTTCAGCCGTTGATACGAACCAAATCAACGTGTAAATAACTGGATTTTAATTTAAATCTTGTCGATAGTTCCTGGACCACCTGCTTACAGGAATCGAAGACATCTGTGGACATTATGGACATCATCACTGGAAGGACAAGTAGGACATTTCAAACTTTTACCCTATGTGTTAATGTCTGATGAACAAATCAGGTATTAAAATTAAGTTTTAAAAAAGTTCCTGAGAATTGAAAACCAAAGTCAGCTGCTCAGCCTGGCAGCTTCATGCTGAGGGACTGGAAAGCTCTCCAAGTCCTTGATGATCACAGAGCAAAACTTGTTAGAAGACCCAAACATGCAGCCACAGGTTTAGATCAAAGCAGATTTATAGTTAAGGGTGGCCTAGTCAAAGTCCAGACCTAAATCCAACTTGGAATCTGTGGCAAAACTTGAAAACTGATTTTAACAGATGTTCTTCATCCAATCTGACAAAGCTTTACCTTCTAAAAGCTTTTTTTAAAAGCTTTGTTTAATGCACTGCATTAATGTTGCTGTGATAAAAATGCATGCCACACTTTTCAGATTTTTATAAAATCTAGATATTTTAATATTAATTTTGATATTTGTGTGTTTGAATATGGAAAAGTTGGATTTCTGACTGCATGCACCTGGTTTTACTTTGAGGTTTTGTGAGAGAAAAATGTAGGAAGTGGTTTGTTGGTTTGTTTCTGCAGAAAAAAGCGACGCCATGTTGGAAAAGAAATCATGTTTGTGCTTTTAGCAGTTAAACTGAATGCATCGTTTTCTGAATCATTTTAAATCAACATGAGCTGAATTCAGTTTATAAACACCAACTGTAAAACTGGTTTCCGGTTCAGGAAAGTTTTATTTTTCTGTTCCAGGCTGAATCGCTTCAATAAGACGTACGTGAAGAAGTGGCTGATCGCAGGCGAGCGCTCCAGCGAGCCGCAGCTCATCTCCTTCTACAACAAAATGGAGATGAAGCAGGCCATGTTGCTGGTGGAGAGCGGGAGCGCCGCCAAGCTGCCCTCCGTCATGGCCGCCGCCGCCGCTGCCCCCGCCGACCCCGCCCAGTCAGTCTCTCTCTTTATATTCATTTTATCTGGTAAATTATCATGTATCTTTTTCATGCCTTTTTGTTTAATTCCAGTTACACTGGTTTAGTGTGCAGAGCTGTAAAAAAGTGTTTAGTCAGCAATCCCTCATACCGGACAAGCATGAGGCAACAGTGGAAAGGAAAATCTCCATTTTAGCTCCAATCTGAGCGAGCAGCTGGGGTTAGAGAACAACCAGACACACAAAAAGCACAGAATCAGGACCAGGAGTACTTTCTAATCTACAGGAAAGTCCAAGAAACTTTGAATGAGGAGAAACTTCTGTGTTAAAAAGTCCCAAAATATATAGGAGTTCTGGTTCAGAAGCTCTTTGTGTTAAAGGGAAAGTCCAAAAAACAAACTATGGGTGACGAGAACCTTCTATGTTAAAGGAAAAGTAAAAACACAGAACCAGCACCAGGAGTACTTTCTGTAAAGCTCCTCTGGTCCGGGTGTACCTTCCATGTAAAAATGTTAAGAGCTAAAAAGTTAAAATAGGCCCAGAAGCTTTGGGTGTGGAGAACCTTCTACGTTAAAAAAAATGACAGAAAACACAGAAGCTCTGATCCAGGACTACTTTCTGTTCCTTAAAGAACCACGGAGCAGCAGAGGGAACCGACACCAGAGCGAATGATCCCCAAGATCTCAAAGACCCGCGAAGCCGAGATCCGCCGGATCCTTCGGGCCAACCTGCAGAACACGCGGCAGAGGGTGAGGAAGAGCGATGACGACGATGATGAAGGTTCTCACTTCCTGTTGCAGCAGGAAGTCAGCTTTTTTTCCCTCTCCCTCTCAGCTGCGCTCCTACAGCAGACACGACTTCTTCATGGACCCGTTTGAGGACAACATGAGCGAGGTCCGCTTCCGGCGGCAGCGGGTCGAGATGGAGCGGCGGGTGAGTTCCGGTTCCGGTCCATCACCTCCGAACCGGTCCATCAGAACCAAACCGGTCCATCAGAATCTCCGCCAGTAACGCTTTCTGTCTCCTGCAGATGAGCCACTACCTCACCGTCCCGGCGAAGCAACAGGAAACGCCATCGGTCCGGAAGGTTTGGTTCGAACCAGGTTGGTTTCCATGGCAACAGGACACCTTCAGTCAGAAACATTAAAGCTTTTAATGTTTGTTTTTTTACTGACATTTAATAACCTCCACAGGGAAAAGAGACATTAAAGTTAAAAACAGAGATGCGCGATATATCGGCACGAACATCGGTATCAGTCCGATAAATAAAACTGGATCGATATTAACAAACGATATTTATTTTTTAACTTGTTGCTGTTTCATTACCTAACCTAGGCTGATAGGTCTAGGTTTCTAGAAATGGTCTAGAAACGATAGTGAAATATATAAAATATTGGTAATTATCGGTAATCAGCCCGGATTTTCATATCAGTGCATCCCCATGTGAAAAGCTTTAAATAAAAACTTAATCATCTAAGTTTATTGACGGATATAATTTCCCAAGGATGAATTAGATTTTTTTACAAAACAAATAAAAATGTTTAACTGCTTATTGTTATTTTACTACATTTATTTTGCCTCTTTTCAGTAAAAGGTTATTAGTTATTCTGATCCAATAAATTATCACAACCAGGAACTCAACTTTAATTTCATGTAAAATATTTTCTGAAATTACTGCAGATTTCTCTGCAGATTTAATTTATTTTCCTATCTTGTTGTAATTCTTATTTTCTTTTATTTTCAGTTGATTTAAATATTTTAATACGAATTGCTGGGATACGATGCACCATTCAGACCTTCATTAATGTTTTTTATGCTTGAAAATAAATTAAATTCAATAATTCGTTGCTTTCTTTAATTGTTTTAAACTTTTTATTTAAGAGCACAAAGTCTACACCTACGATAAGAACGAGAGAACCCGGCCGTCCGACAGCGCCGCCCTGCTGGACGAGTCGAATCAGCGCGCAGACGGCCAATCAGAGAGGCAGAAACCGACTCGCTGCCTGAGCGATCCTGGTCCTGATGGGGATGAGGAAGGAAGCTGCTTCCGCCCGTCATGATGAAGGTTTCCTCTCTGGACTGGTTGTTCTTGATGTGTGATATGAGGTGACGCATTTCAGTGTTTTCAGCACCAAACGGACTCTTCAGGGTATTACGAAGCACAAGAGAAAGATTATCAATGAAGTAAGTTGATTGATCAGTTTTACAGCTGAATGAGTCATCAGTCAGTTAATTTTATAAAGACGATTAATAAAAGAGCAAAAAGGAAACACCTGGAGGGGAAAAGGGAAAGAAGGGAGGGATGGAGGAATTTACTGCATGTAATCCATAAATATCCAGCCTTAGAAGAAATTCCTGACCTGGATGCAGTTTGGTCAACTCGCAGATCAGAGGTGGGAAGTAAAGGATTTAAAATGCAGAGGTGAAGCATCTAGGATGACCACAGGGGGGCGCTTCAATCACTCCAGATCATACAGCCCGTCCTGGTCTCTAAACACCTGCCGCTCCAACCGACTCAGACGCTTCAGTGACTCCAGATACTGTTTGTAAAGTTACACTGTCAAAAATTAACAGCAATAGTTTGGATTATTTAGCCGGTCATGAAAACAACGTGGATTAATTTTTCAAAGTCATATTTTCACCATGTCATTCATTTATAAATGTCAACGTTTCAGACTGGATCTGATATTTGTGAATTAATGAATGACATGGTGAAAATAAGTCTTTGAAAAGTGAAACCCCATTTTTTCTGATATGGTTGAATAACTCAGAATATTGTTGTTCATTTTTGACAGTGTAACTTTATAAACTGCAGCGCACGTGTCACTGCCTGACGGTGAGATTACATCACTTCCGCCCCCTGGTGGCTGGATGTGGACCAAACTATGTCCCGCTCTTCCTGAGTAGCAAACTGTTTATTTGACTGTAAATCAGTTACTTTTCAAAGCTTGAACTATGTGTATCTGTCTATGATTTCTGCTGATTTTGTGGATAAAAGCAGCATAAATTAAGTTGATCACATCACCGCAGACACCAAAGGCAGCTGTGCCGATTCTTTAGTGATCATGTTCGACTAATTATGTGTTTTACAACAAGCTTGTGCCTTATTCAGTTGCATTTCATTTATCTTAATATCATGGGATAAAGCGAACAAAAACCTCAACATATTTTTCCATGTAATTAAAAGATAAATATTGTAAAGGTGACCAAACGTCTAAACGACCTTTAATCACCTCCTGACTCATCGTGTTGCCTCAGGGACTCAAATGTAGCTTGTCGGATCCCGACTGCTGAAGGAAAACTCCGGTTTGGAGATTCAAACAGGATGTGATGTTTCATCAACTTCCTCCTCACTGAGCTTTAAAGCGTTTTAATGCCTGCCTGCGTCTCTTGTGTCTTACAAGCTTTTATATTTTGTGTTGCAGACATTTATCACATGAAGAAAAACTATAATAAAATAAATTTACTGTTAACTTGGCTCAGTTTGTTGTTTATGGTGTTGAAGTTTAGAAAAGAATTAAAAACCCATCCATTTATTCCAGGAACTTTATTACCAAGTGAAACATATATATGACTATTTAAAACTTTATTTTTGTTAATTATTATGATTTTTCACTTGCAGATAATTCAAACATGACATTGAAAATTAGAATATTACACCAGACCATTCAAAAACATTTTGATGCAGAAATGTAGCCAAAATGATTAGCATGTTTAATACTTGCTTAAAGGTTAGTTTTCAATACAATTATGCACCAAATTGATGGCTGAATTACAGAAAAAGAAAGTGTTAGGTTTTACTTCATTGTGTATTCTCATTTTTCCATATTCTGTATTTATTTAATAATTTATTTATTTATATAATTTTTCTAATTTCATCATTGCACTTTCTCTCCTCCTGCTTTCTCCTTTGTCCATTAATTTACAGGTTTATTATTATTAAATCAAATAGGTTTTCATTTAAATAAACAAAATGGAAAATACAGAAAAGGGAAACAATTTTCAAAAATGTGATATCAAATTAAAACTTATTGAAAGAAGAATCTCAAAAAAATGAAAAAGCAATGAAATGGAAAAGGAAATAAAATGGAAAATTAAATATTGCAAATAAATGAATACTGTTGAAAATAAGTTAGGAAAGTTCCATTATTAATTAATTTTGATGTAATATTTGGTACAGTAATTACTGTAATAAGCCATTTATTTATTTCTATTTTTGCCAATTTTGTCTGGATTGATCCTCCATAGAGGAGAACATACAAACTCATTTGTTGGTGTTTAAAAGGTTGGTAAAAAGTGCAATAATGACGCATGTTGGGCTGCTGGAAAGCTCTGTTCTCAAAGGAAACACTGCTGACACACAGCAGGGAGCCAAAAGTCCCCAACCTGGCAACCCGCTGCTGATGTTACTTTGACTATAACCTCTGAACGCACAACGCAACCAGCAGAGATGGACTTCAGCGGCACGTGGAAAGTTTATTCTGAGGAAAACCTGGAGGAATTCCTCAAAGTCATTGGTAAGAAGATAATTAAAATGGATTTTTTTTTCCCTGCACGTCCTTAAACGTATCTTTCAGGGGCGCCAGATATGGTGGTGAAGATGCGTAAAGATGTGAAACCAGAGCTGGTGATTGAGCAGAACGGCAGAGACTTCACCTGCACCATGAAGACTCCGTTCTGCAGCCGCGTCAACTGCTTCACCGTCGGGAAGGAGTCGGAAATCTGCGCCCTGGATGGCAGGAAGGTCAAGGTGAGTCAAACATCCGCCTGCACGGAAAAAACAGGAGTAAAAGAAAAAGAAGAGTTTAAAAGTCAAACATTTGCAAGAAGGAAACTCAAAAACATTTTTAGATTAATTTCAGAAATTTTGTAGAAGAAACAAGAACACTTCTGGGCTTGAAAAGTGAAAAGATTTCCAGAAGAACCCTCCCCCCCTCCAAAAAAAATTAGATTAACCTCAGAATCTAATTTTTGTTTGTTTCTGCAGTTTCCCTGATACGCTGTTGTATACATCAGATCTGATCGAAATGTATTTGCAGAAAACTTTAGGATCGTATATTTTTGCCTTATTCCTGTTCCGATGCAGTGCACCGTCAGGGAAGAAGATGGGAAGCTGATCTGTGAGACATCAAAGTTCACATCTGTCCGAGAAATCCAAGGGGATGAAATGATCGATGTGAGGAGCCAACGTGAAAATCTGACTTTTATTGTTCTCATTTATATAAAGTTATGTGTTTTTTCTTCTTCTGCTTCCTTTTTCCTCCAGACGATCACCGCTGGATCTGTAACTTTCATCAGCAGAAGCAAAAGAGTCTGATCAGCACATAAACAACCTGATTAATCTCACTTAAAGCCATGGATATTTATTTTGATCAGGAATTTTGCAAAATAAAAGATATTAAAAATGTGTTCAGTGCAGTTTACTAAACTCTAGATTAACTATTTTTCAGCAATAAATGTTGCAGCAGGTGACTTGGGGACAATTCATTGAAAAATTATCCATTTTGCAATGAATGGATAATTTATGTCATACCTTATATTATTGTTTCTTCCAGTTAAGGGAAGAAACAATATCACCCCCTGCTGGTCAGGAGGAGTGAATGCTACAAGTCAACTACTTTAAAATGAAACAACCCAAAATCTCTGGGACACTCAAACCCCTCCACCACGACAAAGTAGCAGCCCATAGAGGGGAAAAACCAGAAACAGGTTAGCTGATCTGGAGAGAGCCATTACTGGTCTGGTATTAGACCAGTAATGGTGTAACACCAGAGCGTGGTCCAACACTCTCTGGTGTTAGTGTGGCTCTCAGTCAACACCTGGGGGTTTTAACTGATGTAAAATGGCTGCAGCCTGGTTCTGGTTCTGTTGGTTTCTTCCTGTTCCTTTCCTTACAGACAGAGATTTTAATCTCAATTATTAAGTTTTATGACCTTTAAGGTCTGCGAGTAAAAGGCTGGCAGTTATCTGTATAATACGGAAAATTTATGGGAAAATACTAATACAGGAAAGAGGGGTAACGGGAGACTTGATGGGTTGTTTCAAGCCATTTGCAGGATCCTTTCTTCATTTAATTTTTTTAAAATTAATGAACATTTTTGTTTACAAGTACAAAGAAAAACAAAGAAACAGAACACAATATATTATAAAGTATGCCAGGGGAGTAGCTTTCAACAGTAAATACATTGGTATAAAAAACAAAAAGAACAGAGAGCAGATATTACAGACATGACAAATTAAAAATATTCAGAGATCTACAACATTCACAGCTTTTTTGTTCATACTCTTGGAGATAGTGGATAAATAGAGTTCGACTTCCTTCACCAAAATTGTAAAAAAAAAAAAAAAAGGTGAAGATGATGAAAATTTACATTTGTGAATATGAAATGTCCCAAATATAATAATTAGATTGATTGCCAGTCTTTGGTCTGCATTAATCTTACCATGAAAGCCAAAAATAACATGTTCTTACCTCAGGGAATATTTAGCATCAATATAACAATTTATAAAGTTATTAGTTATTAGGATCAGTTCTTTATAACAAAAGACCAATTTAGGGTTATTTAATCAAACACCGGTGGGGGCGCTGCGGAGATTCTGGTTGTGTGGAAGAAGAAGAAGCAAACGGCGCTCTATAACTGCGCAGTCTCTCTACTGGTAGTTTCTCCGTTCGGTTGGTTTCGGTTAGGATAAGATTTGTTTTTTTTTTTTCCCTCTGCTGATTGTGTTTCAGTGTATTTCCGGATACATGAGGCCACCGAACACGTCTCTGTTTGTCCGGAACATCTCTGATGAGTCCAGGTGAGTTTTCAGGAGCTGATTCAGGTTCGGGCTAGCGGCAGTTAGCTGCATGTTAGCTTAGCAGCTAAAGATAGCCGCGTGCTCACTGACTAAAAATAAACCAGAGCGGACGTGCCTACAAAAACAACTTTGTTTTCAGACTTTACCTGCTGTTACATTGTGACTTATTGTATTTAAAATCACCCCTGTGTTATTTTAACTAGTTTTAATTTGGAGTGAAGCTCACAAGCTAACATGAGCTGATGAACAATGGTCTGTGAATGTTTCTGAACTTAGAATCTGTTTTAACTGTATTTAAACGACTCATTAAAACTAGCAGCACTTTGGGTCAGAACCAGAGGTGGGTGCAGTACCGAAATATTATACTTAATTGAGGGGTAATACTACCATATATATATATATATATATATATATATATATATATATATATATATATATATATATATATATATATATCCCAAATGGATAATTTATTTTTTATCTGAAGTGAAAGTAAAAAAGTTGTCATTCAAGAAATGACTTAAGTGGGAGTAAAACGGTGTTTAGTAAAAACTGATAACACCTGAATTATTTTAAAATAATGTCACCATGCAACCAGTTATATATTTATGTACAAATTATATTTTAAAGACTAAAATGATAAAAACGGTTCAAATAATTACAGATTAACACATTTTAAGCAGAAAAAGCACTTTCCAATCATTTATTTATATAAAACTTATTATTTACTGCAAGCAGTAGTTTTATATGTTAGAATAGGGTAATGTATTTTAAGTGTATAAATATTGTATTTTCTAAACCTCCAACAATTTGAGCCAATAGTAAATGGAAACAAGAGGTCTCACTTTAACCTAAAATGTAGATGAATTTCTGGTTTAATTATTATTCTATATTCAGTGGACTCTATAATAATATTGCAGTCAGAGGTACGATGTATAAACTACTTCTAAAAGTATTTTTTCAAATATTTACTCAAGTAAATGTAACTAGTTAAAACCCACCTCTGGTTTAAACTAGTAAATTGAACATTACGCCTGAAATTGGCATTTTTTAATTCTGTGTTAAATCAAAGTCTGTATTTCTCTTACCTGGGTTTTGAAATTAAACTCACTAAAACTGTATAGACTATAGTTTAGTGTTCCAGCTGGTGGCAGATTTTGTGTGGAAACTCCATCAGTTACTATATTCTTTAAAAAAAAAATGTGGCAACTACCTTTGAAATGTTTTTAAGAAAAATATTAGTACTATAATTAAAACTACATGTTCATTAGTAGTAGTTACTCATGAATAATTACATTTAAAATGAAAATCAAATGTTCTGTAACCTGGTTTACTCAGAATTCAACTTGAAATGTTTTTATTTTCTAATTTTGCCTCAGGAATGTCAGGTTTCACTGATTTGATGTGGTTTTGGTGAACAGGGATTGGTTTGGATTTGCAAGGAGCTTTCAGGTCTAAAATGAACACCAGGGGGAGCTAGTGATGGCATCAGGAGTCGGCAGAGTTATCAGTCTGTCCATGAACTAATGGTAATAATAATGTTTTATTTTCTTTTAATAAGATGTGTAATAATACCGGAGCATCATAAGATGAAGAATTCACAATATTTTATTGTTTTGTAACTATATACCATCCCTCCAGTTTTTCATGAAAACACAATTTTTCAGTTATGAAATCACAAAATCAAAAGATCCCTGCATTTCTTTTTATCACGCTGAAGCATAATAGTCAGTTTATTTTATTGCAAAATTTCTGCATAAATGATCAAAAACACATTGGGTTGAAGTGATTCTAACTCCCGCCTGCAGGGGGCGGTATTTCTTCCACTACTCTGCTGCCTCAGCCCAACTTCATGTTGACTTATCGTCTGTGATCCATGTGAATGCTTGTTATGTGATCTTTTTTTATTCTATATGTAGATTTTAGAGAAGGTTTAATCAGGAAAAAATATTATTCTTTTAAAATAGCAACACAAAATCAGAGATTTTAACTGCAAAAAAGATACAAATAGAAGTTGAAATCCTGGAGGGACGGAGTATCTTTTGTTTTGGATGCGTCGCTGCTGAAGGAAGTAACCCAGTCATTTGGAGCCGGATGTGTCTGAAAGCTGCAGCAGCCAATATGGACCGAAAGTTTTACCACAATATTATGATAATGTAAAAGTGATGAGAACTATTATAGTCACACAAACGCAAATTTGGCCAGTCGCAATAAATTAAAATGAGGTCAATAATTTCCATTTGGATGATTTATTGTTTTTCTCTTTCTACCAAAAACTGGATGATAAAAGTTTCCAGTTTGGTGTTTTGGTCTCAACTAAACCTTTTTCTGAAGCATAGTTTTGTTTACATAAACTTAATAATTCATTTTATTTGTTGTTTGTGTTTTTATTTATTTTTTTAACTCCCGTGTTAAATGTTCATTAGAAGATAAAGTTTATTGATCTTTGAAAAAGTGAACTTTCAGTGTTCGGCCATTATTATTACACTAAATGGTCTAAAAAATATGATCGATTATCGTATTAATTTCTGCTACAGTTTTATCATCCAGCAGAATTTGTTGTGACGGCGTAAAACAAATGATGTTCTTGGAAAACATCATTTGTTTCTTTGGGACAGCAGTGATATAAAGTGTGATTTGTGTGAGAAAATGCACGTTATCATATTTTCAAACTTATTGATGCGCTTTTATTGATTAAACAGAGTAAAATATTAAAAATAATTCCAACAATATGGGCAGCTTTAGGGGTTTTTAGCATCATTAATTGGAGTTTGTTGTGCGAAGCGATGGTGTTTCATTCCAGACGAGCTCCTTGCAAAGCTCATCACCTCCATCCAAACCAAAGTCTGACCTGAAACAGCAGAGAGTGTTTTTCTGTTAATTTAAATGTTGAAACGTTTGTTTTAACTTGTTAGACGCTTCCTAACAGTTAATTTGCAGAGAAGTGAATGTGTTAACCTGCAGCTGTGATGTCCAGGTAGTTTAGAGCTGAAGTGAGCAGCTGCTCTGTAGATGATGCTGCAGCAGAATGAGCCATCAGCTGAGTCACGCTTGTATTTGCGGTGTTCAGGCCTGAGGATTTGCGGCGTGAGTTTGGCCGCTATGGGCCGATAGTAGATGTCTACATCCCACTTGACTTCTATACACGACAGCCAAGAGGATTTGCATACATTCAATATCCTTTCCCAACGCTAACTGCTCACTTCTCTCTGCACAGAAACATCTGCTCTCTGGAGTTTTTCTGATTTTATTTCTGCTAAATATTCTGACTGAATATCTAACATTGATATTTTTCTGTTATTGCTTCAGAAAATGTAAAAGCATCCGGTTGTGGAAGCAGCCACAGAGTTACAAAGACCCGTGTAGAGTAGCTGTAAAGACACAGAGCCCAGAGGGAGGGAAAAGGTTGAACAGAAAGTAAAGCATGAAGAGGAAAAGGGAACCAAGACAAAGCTTGGAAATGGCGGGAAAAGAAAAGAGGTTTAAGAGGAAAGAGCAAGCAGGAAATCCAAGTCTCTCTGGGAATCGGTTAAAGAGTGTAAAGATCAAGATCAAAGTCAAGCATGGCCAAAGGTAACAAGTCCGAATTATTTTGTATCCTCCCAAAAAAACAAAACAAAAAAAAAAACAAATCCGTAAATCTGACACCAAAAATCAGCTGCTAGACGCTTTTTAATTTTGGTCAAAACAATCTGCTGATAATGTTTTATTTTTTGTATTTATTGTCCTGATCCTGAAACGCTTGCTTCATCTTTTATCTCTACAAAACAAACAAACCCAACCAATCAAGTGTTTGTTTTCTCACTTTGCCTCTTCCTTTTATCTGTGTCATCGTTTTTGACCTGGTCAGTTAAAGTTCATGTTCTGTGCTGCCTTCATATCCTGACTCTAACGTTCCCAAACCAACCAGGGGATCTGGAAATGTTCCCGTTTGTTTTTCAATCCAAAACGACAAACTGAAACCTTAACCGCTCAGCATATTTGAGGATGTGAGAGACGCTGAAGACGCTCTGCACAGCCTGGACAGGAAGTGGGTCTGCGGCCGCCAAATCGAGATCCAGTTCGCCCAGGGAGACCGCAAGAGTGAGAGTTCACCTTTCCTTTCTGTCCCACTTTTAGGGAACTGGTTTTTATCTTTTACGCTTCCTGGTTTTCCTCTCCAGCTCCCAACCAGATGAAGTCGAAGGAGCGGCGTTCCCCGGGACGATCTTCTCGCTACGACGACTACGACCGGGACGGCTGGCGCAGGAGATCCCGCAGCCGCAGCTACGAAAGATACCGATCCCGCAGCCCGTCGTACGACCGGCGCCGCCGACGGTCCGAGAGTCCCAGAGAGTGAGTCGAGTTCAGCGGCAGGACGACTGCAGCTTCCTGCTGGAGCCATTAATCACATTGATCAGTAATCAATTTAACACCAACTGAAGCATGAAAACATTTGATCAGATTCAGAGCAGCAATGAAGCCAAAACTGCACAAAAATAAACATTTTACATTTCAGACCATCTGGACTTAAAGGGCCAGGAATCTTAAAGAATAGAAACTTGTGACTTTGAATAAAGTCATAAATCTCATCATTTTGGTCATTTGTTTGTAAATCTGTTTTACCAGAAAAGTTCTGTAAAATAAAATCCTATTAAGTACATTTAGCTACCAATTATTAATCAGTTAATCAATAAATTGCCTGTTCAGATCTACATTTTACTAGGGCTGTTGTAAACGAATATTTTAGTAATCGAGTAATCTATCGATTATTCTTACGATTAATCGAGTAATCGGATAAAAAAAATTATAAAATGAAATATTGGTAAATCTGGCATAATATCGGTGTTACTATCAGATATCAATATCAGTCCAATTTTTCATATTTGAGCATCCCTAACAGTTGCTTTTTTGTAGTTTAGAAAACTAACCTGTAACAATAATAGCTCACTTTCTAAGTTAACCAGAAGAAAAGTTATAGAAAAATCTGAAATTATATTGAATTTAATAACAAAGAGGCAGGCTCACAAATATGCTTATAAAAAATGTCTACAATCCAGCTTTTAGTTTATGTATTCATCTTCAGTGAGTTTAATAGATTAATTAAACTCACCTTGCCACCTAACCTGTCACGCTTTGGGTTTGAAAATACGGGAAATGCCGCCTGGAGTGGGAGGAGAGGGCGAATGAACGAACGTAAGATGGGGTGGAGGGGAGGAAATAGACCAGCGGACTGACGAACCGTTAGACCGGGGGACGAACACGGGGGGAAGCAATACGGGATATTTACGACACCTTCACTGGTCACACTCAGAAACTCATCTACCAGCCATGTACGATGCGCTCCGCCACCCGTTTCTTCAGACCGGGATATGAAATTTATTGTGCGGTTCGTCGGTAAAGCTACATTTACACGGTAAGCATCAGCTACTCAGCCGCCCGCCCTGTTCAGGCTATCCGCTCACCTCAGCGCTCTTCCCGCCGTTCGCTTTCAACCAGCAGCCCCGGAGGAGAAATGCTGCCGTACTCCAGGCATTCCCCCAGTCATTTTAAGGTCGGGCATTATCATCAATCAATAAAATCCCCACGGGCCAATCTTGAAGATTGGACTTTATGCCGCTGAGACTTAGCTTTTGTCAACAACTCAGAGGCGGAAGTGAGAGCTCCGCGCAACGCAAATGAAGTCCCGGTCGGAACACGGTGCGCTAACTAATAAAACATAAATTAACGAAGCTTCGAGGCAGGTAAATTTTCCTCGAGGAATTTTAGTAATCGAGGTACTCGAATCATTCGAGGAATCGTTTCAGCCCTACATTTTACTGATGTTAGAGTTTTTTAGCTTCAGATGAAGCTGCTGATGTATTTTAGGCAAAAAATAAGAAAAACAGTTAAAGGCGGCCGTCTTCCACAGGTCGATTTACTTTGTTGTTTATTTATTTTTAATATCTCCCCTTAAACTGTGTTTCTTCCCTCTTTCAGGGAAGAATTCCTGAATATTGTGGGGTAAAAGAGTGACATTGTTTTATTTTTAAGATCTCGTGGACGGATGTACGGAAGAGGAAGAAGCAGGAGCCACGAAGACGACAGGTGAGCTTCTTGTCTGTTTTCTGAAAACCCGTTCAGGGCCGTCATGTAACGGAAAAAATTAATATTAATGTCTTTTAGAAAAACCATCAAAATTTGAGTTTCAAAAGTCACAAATTTTTTAATTTTGAAAGTCAAAATTTATTTGAAAAATTTGACTTTCAAATAATTTTTAAATTTTTTTTAATTTAAAAATTCAGATGTTTAAAAAGGAATACATTTCCACGAAAAATTCAGATATTTAGATTAGTCTCAGATGTTTGAGAAAAAACAAGAACATCTCTGAGCTCAAAAAATCTAAAATTTGAGAGAAAAGTGTCTGTGAAATTTTCCAGAAAACAAAGTAGACTTGGTAGGAAGTTTAAAATTTTTAGATTAATCTCAGAAATTTCCAAACTTTAGAAACAAAAATTTAAATTTTTGTTGTTGTTTTACATATTTGAGATTAATTTTCTTTCTAGCAAGTTCTCGACTTTTTAAGTTCAGAAATTATTCTGGAAACAAGTTTCAAATGTTATATATTTATACATACACACACAGCAACTTTCTAGAATTTTATACATATAAAATTCTAGAAAGTTTGAACTTTTTCTTTTTATCAAATTTGACTTTTCAAGCTCACAATTGTCCATGTTCCCGAAAGTTTAAGATCAACTTCAAAATTTGAGTTTTTGTGGGTGAAATTAAAAAATATATCATCAATAATAAACCATGGCAGTTTTCCCACCATTATTAGACGTTTGTCTGTAGATAATATTTATTTGGACCGCCTGGTTGGTCTCTGTGCCTGCAGGTACCGACAGCGGCCCCGTAAGGAGTCCAGACGGAGGTCGCGGTCCCGCTCCGCGTCTCCGCGGGAGGCCATGAACCCGGCGGCCGCCTCCCACTACACAGA
The DNA here is from genome assembly GCF_051168715.1 of Poecilia mexicana. Lineage (NCBI taxonomy): Eukaryota > Metazoa > Chordata > Actinopteri > Cyprinodontiformes > Poeciliidae > Poecilia > Poecilia mexicana. The sequence continues at coordinate 26,399,601 of NW_028263380.1, read as the reverse complement.
GGAGCCGCCGCCGCCGCGCCACGCCCCGTCCCACTCCAAGTCCCGCTCCATGTCCCGCTCCCGATCCCGCTCCCGCTCCTGGGCCGGCCGGAAGTCCGGCGGCCGCTGACGGGCCGATCTCCTTTCATACTTTCATATGAATGTGACGCCGTTTATAGGAAGCTCCATGTTTTCCAGGCCTGCGCGCCGCTGATCCTTTTGGTTTTATAAAAATATTTCTGTCTTTTTGTTTTCTCCCAGTTGGAATACAAACACTGGTTGGTGCGTTTTGAGGTAAACTTGCCGCGGTTCAAATGTTTCTACTCGGTTTCTGATTTTTCTGCAGCAGCTTTTATTTGCTAAACTAAAACATTCAGTATTTGCTGCTAAAACCCAGCAGGTGTTTTAATCCTGTTCGCCATGCGGCTCATCGCAGCTGATGCAACCGATGCTCAGTGATCAGTTTAAATGTGAGACGACGGCGTAGCAGGGCCATCGCTGATTGGAAACAAAAAAAGTAAATTTACAATAAAAGATCTCAGATTTGTTTAAAAAAAAAAATAATTTTTTTTTTGCTCTTTTTGTTGGAAATATACTTTTTTTATTATTTTTAATTTCCGAAAGCCCTACTACTCTGTCGTAAGACGCTCAAAGTGTTAAACATTTTTATTTTTATGGTGTTTTCTTCTAGTTTCTGTTCCGAGTCGTTCCTCGTTTACTCCAGTGTCCCTGCATGTCTTTTTCTCCCCGTCTGATGACTTTATTAGAAAGAAACTTTTATTTTCAGTAATAAATTGACAACATTCAATACCAGAGCTCCTGTGTTTGGCCTCAGTTTGTGAACTCCTCCCCTCGGAGGATTCGGATCCGCCGGGAGAACCGAGTGTCTGTGTCGGATCTAACTGGATCAAAAGAATCGATTTCCTGTTAATGGAACAGCAGCCGGAGGAGGAATAAAATTAAAAACACAGCAGAGACGCGGCCATGTGTGAAATCGGACGCGTCTCATTGATCCGCTGCTTGACAAATAAACGTGCAGATACTTCGTCACTTCCTGTTGCCGCGGCGGGAACCAATGAAATCCTGACATTTCTTCATGTCCCCCCTGCAGCTGGACTGGCGCGTCTCAGTGAAGCAGAAATATTTTAATCAGAAAAGTAGAGATTAGACCAATTAAAAATGACTCAATAGAGAAATAATTCGGCGAAACAGTCACGAAGGTTACCGACTTGACCGGACAAAGAAAGCCGTTTAACAATCTCCACAAGTTGGAATATAATGAAAAAGTTGCATTTTTGTTTCTCATTTCCAAAAATAAAACTCGTATAGATCCATGACATCTTTTTTAATCAATTTGATAATCGCTACAAAGGCCACGCTAAGAAAATAAAATAAATAAAATCACTAAAATAATTATTACAAGAATTAAGTCAGAGTAATACGAAAAATGTCATTGAGGCAAAGTATTAATACGAGAATATACGACTATTCTCGCATTTTTGTTTTATTCTTGTGATTACTTCTTTCTTGTTATTTTCTTGCAAAATAAATTCTTAATCCAAATTGGATTTTCCTTGTGAAATAAAGTAAAAAAAAAATGTTTATTTTTTTCTTTGTATGGCCCAAATACTTCGTCGTATGTAGCTTACAGACAAACCCCTCAGCCCCCCAAATTAAGAGAATTTATTATTGTGAAAAGGTTAATATAAAGTTAAGTGGAAGAAAAAAGTGTGGTAGGGAAAAGTGAAAAGTTGGCAGGAAGTTTCTGAGCACTCCATGCTTCTTTCTGCTAACAGGATTTATGGAGATGGTTCTTTTAGCAGGACTTGGTACCGACTCACACCACTAACGGTACCAGAACCGGGTCCATAGTGTTCCTGCTTGACTGGGCACCAATTTAAAATATATTTTTTAAATTTTGATTTTAATCTGCGGGACACAAAACATATTTATTGCTGCATAATGGCTAGATGATTTTTTTTTTTTTAATAAGCGTTTGGGGTGTTTTATGTGTTTTTTTTTTTTTTTTTTTTTTTTAAGAGACCCAAATTAAAAAAACAAATGTGAATTTTGCATGATAGGCCCAATTTAATCCATGTCAGAGTCTGGTTTATAATCCAGGTCGGAGGTTCTGTCAGGTCCTGGTTTTCCACCCATTCGCCTCACCTCAGACGAATCAACCCGGTTCGGGGTCTTCTGGGTTCAGCCAGCAAATGGCGGAGCTGGCTGCACATTTTCACCTCTGGTGACCGGCAGGCGGTCGGTTCATACAGCTGCGAGGGAAATGGCAGCAGAACCGGGCCGCGGTATCGATCGTTTGGGTCCTGAACAACCAGAGCCGGCAGGGATCGATCCGTTTTAGTCCGGTTCTGAACCAGCAGCGACCCGTGCTTCTCTGCACACATCAGCAGAGGGATTATTATATTTCATATCGAGGATGAGAGGTGAGTTTCAGTTGAGAGTTGACACTTTTAAAAAGATTTGAATGCATTTTTTAATATTTGAAAATTTAGCATTGAGTGCTGGAACTGTTTAAGATGTAGAGACGCTTTTCTGGTGATATTTTATATCTGCTTTTATATTAAATTATTTACATCACTCTGTAGACATTATTATTAGATCTTCGCATATCTTTGACTTGATGTTCTACATTTGTTTAAACTCTAGTGTTTTTGTCACAATACTAATAAAATCAGAGCAACGCCACAGCATTGATTGTTTTGGTCTTTCCATTAATAAAAGTTCAGATAACCAGAGCTAACAGGAATCCGTTTCAATTATCGTTGTATCAATGCGTTGTTCATGAATGCATTCAAATTATTAAGTTCATGAGTTTTAATATTTCTTTAAGTTATACTGAAATGTGAGATCATTTTTAAATATCCCCTCTGTCCTGGGAACATATTGTGATTTCCCAGGATTTCTTATTATTATCATCACTTTTTAGAAGGAATATTTTGTGAAGTTATCAGTATTTACATGCACTCAAACACTATCGTATCGAAAATACCTTGTAGAAAACGGAAGTACGTTCTCCAACTGGCGGAAGCGAACGGCTCTGGGTGGCATTTGTAAAGTCACTCTTTATAAATGCAAAAGTCTGAAATTTTTAGATTAATCTCAGAAATGTTCAACTTTAGAAACAAAAAAAGTATCCCTTGCTACTTGAAAGCAATAATTTCGACTATTTAGTCTGTCACAAGAAATAAAATACCTTCATGTTTTCACAATGTTATTTATTCATTAATAAATGCCAGTTTCAAGCTAAATGTCTAACATGCAAAATATTTAGCTCTAAACTAAGTATTAGCTCTGACCTAAATGTACAACTACCAAAATAAAAGGTGGGTGTGGCATTGCTAATTTCAAACTCGTCATCGTTGTTTACTACAGCTTTTATTTTGATAGTCAATTTCCAATTATTAGCAAGTGAATTTGAATATTAGCTCAATATTTAGCTATGAGCTGAAGGCTTGAAAAGGCCCTTGCTACATGAAATGTATAACAGAGCTAATTATTTAGCACACTGGTTAGTTTTAAGCTAAGTAGTTTCAAATTACACATTTAACACAGAAACTAAATGCTTAGTTTGAAGCTAAATGTTTAGTTAGAATCTGTGACATTGATAAATGATGGTGACATTGTGACTGTGAAGCATTTTTCTCTTTTGACAGACTAAACAACTCAAATTATTTCTGTTCATTTTTGACAGTAATATAATACATTATAAATGTCACTCCATGCAGAAATGGTTTCAACTAACTTTAGCCATGTAAAAATGTTTGTATCAGTAAATATAATGCTGTTAGTTGACAGTAATCATCTTCATTTTCACAAGAGAGCAATGTCACGTTTGGTGCCGTGTTATCCAACCAAACGTCCTTCTTCCTATGATGGCTAAGCATGCTGGCTGTATCCATTAGTTACAACCCCTCAATCCTCTCTTGGTCCACCAATAGAAGTCTAGTCCTTGAGTATTTATTGAGCTGCCACCAATGAGCTCACAGTGATGCAACATATTTCGACTACAGGTAAAGGAACTGACTGATAGCTTCACAGAGCCTTACTTCAAACTGTACTTCACTCCACAGAGGTCCATGCGTAGTTGAGGCAGACATCCGCCATGTCTGCTACTTGGTACTATCCAATTGGATTGTGGGAAATTAAGTTATGTGTCATAAGAAATGTGGGCAATTGGTATGCTAGGCTATGAATTCCCAACTCTACGTGGACAGCAGAGTCCGCTCAGCTCAGAGTACACACAGTACGGATGTGAGTTTTAAGTGGCAGAAGCTGAGCAATGTACAACTGTTCATCTCCGAGTCCATAAAAGGCATCAATCAATTTGTGCCCCTTAGTGGAGTTCATATTGACTTGTCCACATTGTGATATTTTAAACTTGTCCATATGAGTGATTGATGTACACTCATAGTGTGCATCTTTTCAAGTTTTATGTGTTAACAGTTCTAAATGCGTGTTTCTCTTCCAATTCCAGCCCTGCTAATGTAAAAAAATGGGAGACTGGAACTTCCTTGGTGGGATCTTGGAGGAGGTCCATATCCACTCCACCATGGTAGGCAAGATCTGGCTTACTATCCTATTCATCTTCCGGATGCTGGTGCTGGGTGTGGCTGCTGAGGATGTGTGGAACGACGAACAGTCTGACTTCATCTGCAACACGGAGCAGCCTGGCTGCCGTAACGTCTGCTACGACCAGGCCTTCCCCATCTCCCTGATCCGGTACTGGGTGCTCCAGGTGATCTTCGTGTCCTCGCCCTCCCTGGTGTACATGGGCCATGCCATTTACCAGCTGCGTGCTCTGGAGAAGGAGCGACACTGCAAGAAGGTGGCTCTGCGCCGGGAGCTGGAGGCTGTGGATGCAGAGATGGTGGAGGTGAAGAGGAGGATTGAGAAGGAGATGAGGCAGCTGGAGCAGGGGAAGCTGAACAAAGCCCCCCTGAGGGGTTCGCTGCTGTGCACCTACGTAGCTCACATTGTCACTCGCTCAGTGGTGGAGGTCAGCTTCATGACAGGTCAGTACATCCTCTACGGACACCGCCTGAACACGTTGTATAAGTGTGAGAGGGAGCCGTGCCCCAATGTGGTGGACTGCTTCGTCTCCAGACCCACGGAGAAAACCGTCTTCATGATGTTCATGCAAGCCATTGCTTGCATCTCACTGTTCCTCAGCCTACTGGAGATCATGCATCTGGGCTTTAAGAAAATCAAGAAGGGCATCTTGAACTACTATCCTCACCTCAAGGACGACCTGGATGACTACTACGTTAGCAAGTCCAAAAAGAACTCTGTTGTGCATCAGGTGTGCGTTGGAACTTCAGTGGGTCGCAAGAGTACGATTCCCACTGCTCCCAGTGGATATACATTACTGCTGGAGAAGCAGGGCAATGGACCCAACTACCCCCTCCTCAGTGCTTCATCTGCCTTCGTCCCAATTCAAGGGGATCCTGGTGCAAAGCCAGAGGGCCACAAGGATGTCAAGGAGGGAGTGCCAAGCCCCACGGAGCAGAACAGCAACTCCAACAACACCAGCAGTGAGACACGCTCGCCTCCTATGGACAAACACGACGAACCGGAGGATCTCTCACCCCACCATGACGACCTGGAGTGTGGGAGCTCAGAGTACCCCACTCTGCCTGTGGCAGACACCTCATCCTCCACCACGTTGTCAGGCATAGCAAGGAAGACACGGCGGCTCAGTCCACCGTGGAACTGCTCAACGGTGGTGGAGGGGAACTGTTCGGACAGCGGAGACTCCTACCATGGAAACAGCAGCATGAAGCTCCGCAGCAGCTGCGCCGGCCCCAGAGCCAGGATTGTCTCCAAGTCGGACTCGAAGAGGCCGAGCAGGTCCCAGAGCCCAGACTCTGTGGGGGAACTGAGCTCAGTGTCTCGACAAAGCCGGGAGAGTAACAGTCCTGTCACTTCTTCACCGAACCGAAGAGTGTCGGCGGCGAGCAGCGGGAGCAGCAGACGAGCCCCGACTGACTTGCAAATTTAAATCGGACTTAATTTAAATGTGCTAAAAGTCCTGATCCAGTCCTTTCTTTATATTTTTCTTCCAGAAGTCCCTAAAATCTTTAAAGTGGTCTTGTTTAATTGTTCTCCAGGATTGTGTTTGGACTTTGGCTGCTTGTTCTGTCAGTTTCAGAGGAATGTCTTTTTGTTTGTTGAGGTTACTTCTCTGAATAATCCACCCCCTCAACTGGGATATGGAGTTACCTAGATTTCTGAATGCAACAGCAGTCTTGATCAACAGTTCTTCAGGATTTCTGAAGGTCTTCTAGAGTTTTTCTGTGGAGGTTGGTTTGATTTCTGACCACCGTCAGAGGAATATTTTTAAAGCCTGCAATTCTGACCTATAAATAAGACTCTTAAACACAAGGGTTGTTTGGGCTTAGACTTGTTTTTTGAGGATGTTGCTCCAATTTGTCAGCTTAGTCTAAATAAATCACTCAAATATCAGGGTTTAAAAGATAGAAGACAAGATTTTAGTCCCAACTAGGTAATTCCCAATAGCTCTTGATGAAAGCAATGGCATACTGTCAATGATCAACTGAAGGATGATGCGTTCCTCAGTCAGGTCTTTACCAGATTACTTGGGGTGTTTAGTCCTCTTGTTTGTTTCCTACCTTGGTTTGGTTCATTTGTGTCGATGTAAACACAGCAAACAAGACTTTAAGTTAACAAACTCAACTGATTTAGACCAAAGTAAACAAATTACATATGTGAAAACACCCTTAGCCTAAAAATGTCTGGGTACCATAACGGGATTGAAACTAAGGGATCCAAAACCCAAAGGAGATCCCTGGAAGACCTTCAGGAAGCCACAGTGGACGATAAACTAAGAAGCTTTTCAAGATTAAAGGAAAGTATTGACTGAAGGTTTCAACAAACACAACTAGTCCTCAACCACTTTAAAATCGATCGCTGGACATCACTGGCAGTTTACCGTTTTGATGGCAGAGAAAAGTTCAGACCACAACCATAGAACTTTCTTTTGTGTACCATTTCCAGGTCAGTTTCAGGCCAACAGATCGACTTCAGCTGAACACAGACTGACGGACCGCAGGGGAATGGAAAACCAACTCATTGATCTGTGATGTTTCAGGCACCATCACACAGTCATTCAAACAGACACTTTCAGTTCAGTGGTCTGGTTTGAATTTATCCAAACTTGGTTCAAACACTCAGAAATAAAAAACAGAAAAGATGTCTGTTTTTCTCTGGACAGGTTTTCTGTTGTTTTCTTACGGTCGATGTGAAGCCGACCCTGTCTTGTTACAGGGTCTTAGCGCCGTCAGTCACCCTATGTTTGATATTGCTCATACCTCTCTCCTTCTCCCCCCTTTGCTCTCTGTTACACTGCAGTTAGCAAAGCATGCTGTGAATGCTAAGGCTAGTTAGCATAGCCACTGATGACATGGGATAAACGGTTTTCCTGTAACGCTAAGTTTCCCAGGGTGTCATTTATTCTAGTGGTTCCAACACTAAGATCTTGTCTGATTTTTTTTTAATAAATATTATTTTTCTACTTAATGCTCAGAGAAACAGCTGTTATCTAAAATAATCTATTTTATGTAAGAAGTTGAGACGATGCAAACATGGCAGAAAATAGTTTTATTCGGGAGTAGCAGCTGGTTCTTATTTAACAAAAATCAACAGTCTGTCTTCACTGTAATAACGAATAATCAAATACATTCTATACAAAGAAAATGACAACTTTAATGTTCTTTTTATACCACGCCCTCCGGCTGCTGTGGAGCTCCCTCTTCAGGCGACGGCTCATACTGCAGCAACTGCAGGACGAGGAGAAACGGGAGGTTATGACGTTTTCAGCTCTGGACACTCAAACAGAAACATCGACGGCCGAGCGCCTCACCTTGTTCCTCAGCTCTTTGTTCTCCTCCATCAGAAGATTGAACTTCTGCTGTAGATCGGCCAGCTCTGCCTGCAGAACCTCAGTGTCCGTCGGCTCTCCACACACCACCCCCCCCAGGTGGACCTTTATGTAGCTGAGACGCTAGTTAAGGTCCAGTTACGATTCACAGCAGGCTGAGGAGGTTTAGGAGATTAAGACTCTAAAAAAACATCTGAACTCATTTCAAACTGCAGAATAAATCAGAAATGCCTTTTATTGTCCCTGTAGTGCAAAAAGTTGAAACAGTTCTGCATAAATAAGGTTTTATATGCAGTGCAGTGGTAGGGAATGGTTTTAACAACAAATTATCAGAGATGGTAAAGATGTTTTATTATCTGTGTGCTACTGTGTAAATGAAAAACAAACTTGAGCAAATAGACATTTGAGGTCATAAAGTTTGCAGCTTTCTGACCTGAGAGTGTAAAAGATTCAATTTGTCTGAACTTGTCTGAAATTAGATAAAGTCTCTAGAAATATATGCCAAGTTAAAAACGAAGAGTTCAAGAGTCACAAGAAGATTTTGTTTTTCCTATGATCATGTTGCAATAAGCAATAAATCAACCCACCGCATGATAAGTGAAAATGAGCTCAATAATTTTATTTGCATTATTTTGTTGTTTTTCTTTTTCTACCAAAAACTGGATGACCAAAGTCTTTAGTCTGGTCTCAACTTACCATTTTTTAAATTTCATAATTTATTTTATTTGTTGTTTCTGTTGTTTTGTTTATTTTAGATATTTAAAATGCTTTGAAGTTCCAGAGTTAAATGTTCATTTAAAGTTTATTGATCTTTGAGAATTATGCCATTACCATTATACTACTAGAAAATGGTCTCAAAGCAACAACATTTTTGCTTATTGCAATAATTTTTGGCACAATTTATTGTCCAGCAAAATTTCTTTCTGTGACAGGTTTAGACTTTCAACTATCAATTAAATGCAACTAGAATCAGACGAGGCTGGCTGATATTCCTTGAAAAAAAAATCTCAAATTTCTTTCATATTAAATCCAATTTCCAATTTATAATCAGTTTACTTTTCCTAGAATTAAATTACAGCTGAAAGAATGTATATTCAAAAACTTTATTTCAATCCTCCCACTCTGGGAGCTGACCTGAATTTAACTAAATACAAGCTGCAAAACAAGATGGCCGCCCTGGGCGAGCTGGTGTTACTCTGAACTACATGAACCCAAGGAGTGTATGATTTTCCAGAAATTAAATCTTCATCAATAGAAATTTAAATCAATCAGTAAAGCTGATTTACAGCCCTATTTTTATGAATGGTCAGCAGTGATTTAATGTAAAATAACTTTATCTGTTGGGTATTTTTATGTATTTGGTTGAAATTAATTCCAGATATTTTCAGACATTTGTCTTTTTATACAAACTGACTTTGATTAAACTTCTGTCTATTGCAGTCAAGCCACTGAATAAGTACTTCACAGAACTCCAAACACTTTGATTTAACTTTGATGTTTTTAAGTAGGTTTATCTTTTTTTATCTTAAAAGAAGAATGTTATTTCAGTCTTTTGCTCTTCACTGCATGCTGTGATAATAAACCCTCCCAAAGAGACAATAGCAGAATAATCCAGTTAAACTTGATATACAGGAAACACACTGCCTCTCCTGTCTTACAGCTCTGCTGAATTTATTTAGATAAATTACTTTTCAAAAGGCAAATAAGAGGGCAGACCTTTAAATATTATTTTAAATCAGGAAATTTACAGGAAATTAAGCTAAAATATTCCTCATTACAGTTAAAACAACCTCAACATCAGAGTGACAGCGCCCCCTATTGGGTTATAGAGAGATTAGAATTGCTGGGTAGATGTCTGGTACATTGTGTCCCAAATTAAACACAATTTGTGTGAGAACAGAAAAAAAAAGTCTTTAAATTACAGAATTTAAGATCCAATCAAACAAATCTGTAACTAAATACAGTCAAAATTTTGAGAAGATTTACAGTGAACAACAACCCCAAACTTCCTGGTCAGGAAATCAAATTTTCCTTAAAGTTTGATTAGAAATAAACGTCATGGTTCAGGCAGGAGCAAGACGAAGTCTCATTCGAGATATTAGAATATAAATACAGCATTTAAACAATATGTTATTTAATTTAAAAAAGGATACTCAAGTGCATTGTCTGGTTTGTCAGGTTCTTCATAAAGAGCCACAAGCACTGCAAGATAGAAACTGATAAATCAACACAGTACAGAAACCTTCATGTAATAACATTTAAATACAGCTGAAGGTTTGTGCAATTACACAAATGTGGTGTTTAATAAACTGTAAAGCTTTGTTTTATTACAAGAATTCATAGCAAAGAATTCATAGCAAAGATTTGTTTTAAATACTGAATTTAGAACAAAGATTTATTTTCAATCATTTATGCCCAAACGGATTCATATCAATACAGGTAAGGCTGTGAAAGAAAAATGTTAAAACAAAATGCTATTATTTTTAAAGTTACAAATCACAACATCTGTGTTCTTGCAGCAACTTTCGCGCATGACTGAAGCAGTTTAACAAGTGACTGAACTTCCTGTCCACTCACCGCTGGTTAAAGAGTCCAGAACTCCTGATTTCTCCAGGTATCTTCGAAACTGTTCTCGCTTCGTTTCTGGGGCCTAAAACAAAGAATCAAAAAGCTGTTGTAATTCAACGTTAAAATACACGGAAACCCCGATTACAGTGGCTCCAGAGGCTTTAAGTTTACATAAAAACTGAATATAAAGCAGGGAGGTCTCGTGGTGCGTTCACGACCAAGCTACACACGATGCTAACCAGTTAGCGATGCTACATTAGCATAAAAATGAAAACATAAAGCAAACGTAACAATGTAAAAAAATATATACATATACGTATTAGCGATAAAACAGAGTAAGGCTCCCGGGATTTACTCACCCTGAAGCTAGCCATGAATGCTGCTAAAACTGTTTGGTTTAAGGTGGCAAATATGAGACAGTTCCAAACTGAGCCTCAACCGTTAGCCTGTGGTGCTTACCCTTCCGCCTACAAACAAGTGGTCTGTTGCCATAGCAACACCAGAAAAAAAACATTTTTCGAAAATAAATAAATATAAAATATAAATAAAATTAAAACTGGAAGAGAAAAGTGGCTAAAAGCTTTCAGAGTTACTGAAATTACGGAAGCATGTTTAAGTAATTTATTCATAAAAGACAGTAAAGGGTAATTACATTTATACTATAACGCTTTCTAGTTCTAGCTACAGAACACGATATGCTAACAGAATAAAAATTATATTCAGTATATTTATAATAATTGTGTTTTAGATTGCTGTATTTAAAAAACAATAATATTAGAATATTTTCAAAAATATTGGGGCATTAAAAAATCATGTAAGCCGAATATTTTCTTGTTATATTTCGCTTGCTATATGCTTTCAAGTGTTGAAATACACTTTAAAAAGTCAACTAAAACGCAGCAAAAACTTTAAATTGTGACGATTGTAAAGAGAGTTTAAGAATCATTTGAAGACGTTTTTTATTTTATTTTATTTTTTTTTAATTTTCAAAATATATGACAAAATACTGCATTATTAAAACTACGAAAACACCGCTTTCGTAATTTAATTTATTTAAAGTGTTTATTTACATCTGTAGAGCCACCGCTAGCTGTTACACAGATGAGCACAAGGAGCCAATCACAAGCGTCGACGTCATAACCCTTAGTACAGATTGATAAATCATTCCTACCGCACTCACTTCCGGGTCTCAAACAAGGCGTAGCGCTTCTCGATGGTTTGTAGATCTGTTTTCCCCGAATCGTTGTTCCTCATGTGACTTTGTTGAAAAACAAGCAGCTTTGTTCAGTTTTTGTCTTGCCGGGAGAAACTTTATGTTTATTCGCTTGATTAAAATTAAGAAGGTAAGATTTAATTTTGGAAATACAGTTACAGGTAGTTACTTACCTGATACCTCTCAGTTGCAATGAAGTTGTATACTGCGGTTACCTATACTATTTTCAGATCAGGTTTCGGTTTTTAGTGTCTCTGACAGCGATGATAACTGGCGCCCTTCATGTCTAATTTTTACTTTAGTTTTCTGTCAGTTGATTACTTTAATATGTATATTAATGTAAGGAAAAGAAGCTTAAAGTTAACGTGTTAACATTAGTTTTGCATTTCACTAACACATAAACACTGAGGATAAAACTCACAGTTGGGTGATACAGTATAGTTTAGGTTTTTTTTTGCTGTGATTTTACAAAATACAAAGTTTTTAAAAAAAATCTAGTTTGTGGATGTTTAGGTTGACGACATGACAAAACTTACACTAATCCTGTTATTCGGTTGGCATGAAATAGTAAATATTAAAGAAATGAACTTTAATATTTTAACCAGGTTTCTCTGAAGCATTCAGGTTTTGTATTTTGTTGCTGCCAAAGTTGTTCTTATGATGTCACCAGAAGTAATAAGGTTATTTTAGGTAAGTTAGATTTTTTCATGATGAAATGATGATTTGCAGCAAAATAGAATAATAAAGCTAAAAACTGACAATTAAATATTGTTTTTTAGGTGACCTGAAGTGGGTTGGTTGATTTTTACAGACAGGTCTGAAGTGAACTTTTGGGTTCTGCTAATTTGACCTTTTGGCATGAAGTTCATCTGAATCTCAAAGACAGAACTAGGCGGTTCAGAAACTCATTGATTGTTCCTGGCAGGAATCCTCGTGATGCATTGCTCTCATACTTGCCGGGACTTGCTTTAGTCACATGAATAATGATAAATATATGTTTTATCTCCGCTTACAGAAGCAGAGATAATCTTAAACATCTGATAGTGAATTAAGTAAACTACACAAACAGTTTCTTTAGATAAGTTTATTTAAATATAAATTGCTGCAGTTTGATGTCTGATTCCATGAAGTTGGACCTTTTTCTAATCTTTCAAAGCTGTCTTGGTCAGCAGTTTTTCAAGTTTTTTGTATGTATTTTTGAAAATGTTTTGTCAGTAACTTATGAGGTTGGCCAGTAGCTCATCCTGAAGAATCTTTTATGTTCTTCCACAATTTTGTTGTTAGTCCAAATGTTTTCCAGCAAACCAACTTTCCTTTCCTTCAGCAGTGGAGACTTGCGCAGTGAGCATTCGTAGAGTCCATAGTTGAGTTAACTACATGTTGCTTTTCATAAATAAAAATTCTCGCTGGTAATTCTGGGTCTTTCTGAAGCTCTTTGTGAGGATTTCTTAACAACTTCTCTGCTTCTTCTGTAAATCCTTTCTGCTTCTTATTTCCTAAATAAATAACAATGAGGAACCTGTTTTACGCTTGAGGTTTATGAGTGTTTACAAACTCATAAACACCTGATCACTTTCCCCTGATGCATAAAAACAGCAAAAAAAAAAAGAGGATGTACTTTCTTTCTTTACCATGACTATCTACTTCCTGTTTCGCTCCAAGACATTTCAATAGTTCCTAATTACAGCAAAGTTTAATTAGGAAATTCCTCAAAGTCGCGGCGTATTGTAGCAGCAAAGCTAAACAAGACGCCAGGCTGTTGTCAAGGCGGTTCTGACCCAGAATATTTGTTTAATTTGCAGTAGATTTTGTGTAAATGCTGAAAAATGTGCAGAAAGCAGATTGTTTTTGTTGATGTTGCAGTTGCACATAATGAGATTTAAAAGTGAAACAGGCCCACAGCATCACCCAACCTCCACTGTGCTTATCATTGACTCACCTGGAGTTTTTGTTGTTGGAAAGTTTAGTCTGATTCAGGTGAAATCCCCGGAGAATTGAGCGAACTTCACATGTTTGTGACAGAAGAGTACCAGTAGTAAGTGTCTTAGATAACAGCTGATGGTTGGTATGGAGACGTGGTGGCTAAGCCTCTCACAATAAGCAATTAGACATATAATAAATCAAGATCAGCTGATCATTAATATATCTTAAAGGGCAGTTTTGTTTACAGAGACTTCATAATCCATTTTTTTTATATTTTCAGTTATGTGTGTCGTTTATTTCTGTTTTATTTACTGTTTTTGTTGTTTATTTTATTAAAAATACGTTCGTGTCAAACTCCAGTCCTGGAGGGCCGCTGCCCTGAAACGTTTAGATGTGGCTCTGCTGCACCACCTGAATAGAATAATTAGGTGATTAGCAAGGCGCTGGAGAATTAAAAGCTGTATTTCGCTGCATTTTTCAGTTATGTTGTGCTACTGGATTAAAGTTAGGTTTGTTTTAAAAGCTTTTTACATATCAATGGTTAATGCATCTGTCTTCATGACCGAGAAAATGTCTGCAGATCTTTATACTTTCTGATGAAAATGCAGGTTTTGAAAGCAGCAGTCTGCTGTTAAACTGTCAGCTGAGCTTCACTGGATGCCACTTGTTGTCTATCAGAATTTCTCTGCTGAAGTTAAACGAGTTCAGATTACTGAAACAGGAAGTGGTACTGTGAATCATCAAACTGCCCGAACATTTCTGCAGAGTTTCAACAATAATCCCGATCAGCTGAAACTCCGTCATGCGCTCATCTCGCTTCCTCTCTGCTTTGTTGACGTTTTAATGACTCGTTTCCAGCTCAGCATGGCTCAGTGACAGCGACCCACCGACCGAACCAGTCCGGCTCAGACGCCTGCCATGCCGCTGCCCAATGGCCGCTCCATCAACACCGACCAGAGCGGAGACACCGAGGTTCTCCTGGGGAAGGACGCCGGTGAGTTTGCTGGTTTGGTTTTATCTTCATTTTAATGTTAATGTTAAAGCAAACAGCAGCTTTTTTCTCCAAAAGAAAGAAAAAGGAATATGTAATAATAATAATAATAATAAGTTTATTTAATAATTAGTATTTTTAATATTTATTGATTTAAATAAATGAAAGTTTTCGAAGCCATTACTTTGAAAGCAACACAAAATCAGTTTTAGTTTTCTAATGTACTCGGGGACAAAGAGCCTAATTTTTGGAGGGGTGGACGAGCATCACATTGAAGCAACATCTCAAGACATGAACTAGGACGATGGACAGTGTCCCTAAAGACACCACTAGCTCAGAGCTGCTAGGTCCAAACATCACAGCAGAAACAATACAGGAAGACATTTTCACAGAGTCTGCAGCAGAGAGGATGAAAGGTTTCATTTTACCAAAGTAGAATTTCAAAACAAAACGCTGGTGAACAAAGCAAACGGGAGTCATTTGGACTTTGTAAACTCCGTTCCCGTTGACAGTTCCCCCTCGGTGCTGCTCGGCCCGTATCAGCCTCGCCGTCCTCATGTTCCTGGGGATCTCCGTGGTCTACGGTCTCCGTGTCAACCTCAGCGTCGCCATGGTCGCCATGGTGAACGTCACGGACCCGGCCGGAGCCAGGAACACCACGGCGGAGCCGGCGTGTCCGCTGCCGTCCGGACCAGAAAACAGCAGCAGAGCCCTGCAGCAGCCGGACGGGGTGAGTTCTGCGGCTCCCGCGGGCGCCCCCTAGTGGACCGCAAGGTATTGCATGTAGGCGTCAGTGTATTTGCTTTGACGTGAGCTCAAACTGCGACGGGTGCAGTTAGCTTACCAAACAATTGTGTTTAAAAATAACAATGAATAAATGGTTTAAAGATTAAGTATGTAACTTTTATAGAATATATTTTACATATTTGTTTGGGATCAGAGAGATAAACTGTGAAAAAAGTCGAGCTCCTCTGCCTTCTCCCAGTGCTAACTAAAAACAACCAATCAGAGCCAGGAGGCGGGACTTAGGGCTGTCAGTCACAATCTCATGGAGCTGCTACCTTTTCCCCAGAATCTGTTAGTGAGAATTGTTTATTTTTACGACTTGGCTAGTTTATAATGCACGGCTCTAGAGAGACGTTTGAATGGACTCTGGTGTTTCTATCCCTGTTGACGGCTGATTGTATCCCCACAGACTCCCCAGTATCCCTGGGACTCAGAGACTCAGGGCTGGCTGCTGGGCGCCTTTTTCTTCGGGTACCTGTGCACTCAGATCCCAGGCGGCTACCTGGCCGGTCACTACGGGGGGAAGATCTTCTTGGGTATGGGCGTGTTCGGCACGGCTGTCCTCACCGTCCTCACGCCGCTGGCTGCTGGGTTGGGGTCACGCTGGCTGTTTGCTCTGCGGGCCCTGGAGGGCTTCGGTGAGGTAGGTCACCTGGTTCTGTGTTAGACTCTTAAAGGGGCGGTGGTACATAGGGCTATTTTATAGCACAAGTAGCTATGGTACCTTCAGTTGCTATACTCTATAAATATTAAATATGAGTAAAATTTTTGCGTTATAATTTAACTCCTTGAAAATGTGTTTCTTTAGAAACTTCTGCTGTTGCTGAAACTTCGCCTGCAGGAAGTTATCACAGCATGGCTCGTCTAACAACGTCTTTACCAGCGTCACACTGAGAAGTAGCTCCTTTAATGAGCTCAGCAGATGTTTGCCAATTGCTGCTGGCTAGTAAACTGCTAACGAGAGGGAACTGTGTCCTTAAAGGCGGGGCTAGATCCCCCCAGGTATTTTGCACATCTGAATGGTGGAGATTAAAGGATTTCTCAAATATGCTTGAAAGAATCAAGACAAAACATCTGGTTTGTTACCTTATTTTTACATGAAATAAAGCAGAAAAATGTGATTTTCCAAAATACTGGCCCTTTAACAACGATTTAAAGGGGACATATCATGAACTTTGTACTTCATTTGCGTTTCTACTGCTTCTAAAAACAGACCAACACTTCCAAAAAGACACCCAGACGTCTTTTGAGTTAGTTTTTTTGATGTCTGGAAAATGAACCGTTTCCAAAAGCCTTCAAATTGTAACATCATAAATCAGAAGGCACTTCGCCGTTACCTAGCAACCCCAGAAAAACCCAGCCCGTTACCTAGCAACACAAGCAGAACTCAAACACATTTGGTCAGCTGGTTTTACCACTGAAAGCGCTATGGCTGCTGGAAAAGAGAAATGTTTTGTTGTTTTTGAATTTAAAAACTTATATTACCGCTGCCACACATTTGTAATTCATCATTTGCTTTCAGGGCGTGACGTTCCCAGCCATGATGGCGATGTGGACCCGGTGGGCTCCGCCCCTCGAGCGCTCCTTCCTGATCTCCCTGTCGGGTTCTGGGGGAAGCTTCGGCGCCTGCCTGGCGCTGCCGCTCACCGGTTACATCTGTGAACAACTGGGCTGGCCCGCTGTGTTCTACCTCTGTGGTCCGTGGCAGAAACACAGAAATTGCCACCATTCAGCTCCTTTTTTATTAACGCTTCACGTCCTCGTCCCTCAGGAGGCGCCGGGTGCCTCTGGTTCATTTTCTGGTGCATTCTCGTGTCCGACGACCCTCGAACTCACCGTCGGATCAGCGAACAGGAGAGAGATTACATCATCAACTCTATTGGAGCTCAGGTGAGCATCAACATCCTGGTTGTTTTGTTCAGCTGTATGTGTTTGACTCAAACAACTAATCATGATTAATTAGTTGTTCAACTAACAGTCAAGTAATTAAGTAATCGATTAATTAACTGGAGTATGCAGATTCAAAAGAAGGTCAGGTGCTGAGAGAAAATTGTACTCAAAGCAGTAATTAAGCCAGAACTGTCAAAAAATACACATTTTGCATTAAAGTTGAAAAATCTTATTTATCCAATTTATCCTTTGCTACAAATGATCAAATGTTCTCTAAATAAATTATGTTATTGCATTTTAGGCAATAAAATGTTTATTTTTTATTTTTAAAAAATGAATTTGATTATTTATATTTAATATTTTATTAGGTTTGCAAATAAGCATTACAGTAATCAATTATACTGTTTATTATTCTGATGACTAATCAAATATTTTGATGATTAATTAAATAAAAATGGTGCATTCTGGAGATTTTTCATTTAACCAGTTAAACCTTTAATACAAAATTAGGAATACATTCAAAGATCCAGACAGACAAATAATTCTGTTCTTTTTAAAATAAATAACATTTTATTACCTAAAATGCAACAACAAAGCATTTTAAATGCAAAATATACATGTATATTTAACAGTTTTGGCCTACTTACTGCTCTGAGTGTGTTCTTTCAGCAAAAAACTTTTTTTGAGTCTGTGTACTCCAGTTAATGATTAATCGATTACTAAATTTGTTGACGATTATTTGAGTAATTGATTAATCAGATTAATTGTTTCAGCTTTATATTTTAAAACATAAGTTGAAGAGGTTAAATAAAAAGACTGCAGAATGTGCCATTGTTTAATCCGATTAATCTAATAGATTACTAATCTGCTTTTCAAACCAAGTGTTGGAGAAATTTCCGGCCTGTAGTTTAAAGGAGAAGTGAGGAGTATTACAGTTCCTGTTTCTGCTTTTTGCTTCTCAGATCTTCTTGTTTACATGTAAAACTCATTTTTCATCAATGCTAAACACTTCTGCTTGTTCACCTGTGTGTTGTTTTTCTCACAGTTTCCCAGATGCAAGTTAAATTTGTCTGTTATCATTTCCCTTCAGGGCAAAGGTCACGGCTGGTCGCTGCCTCTTGTGTCCATGGGGCTTTCCGTCCCGCTGTGGACCATCATCGTCACTCAGATGTGCTCCAACTGGTCCTTCTACACGCTGCTCACCTCCCTGCCCACCTACATGAACGACATCCTGCACTTTGACCTGCAGTCCGTGAGTTTCTGCTGCTCCGTCGCACCAGATTAAAAAACTAGAACTTACCTGTTCAACCAGGTTTCTATTGAGAATATTGTGAAAAAGGGTTTGTTTTGCCCTCATTTCAGAACAAGGAAATGTTTATTTCGTTTAATTTTGGTAATTCTGGCTCACAGAGAATGAAAACCCAAAATTCAATATCTCAGAAAGTTGAGTGGAAGGAAGAAATCTACCAGCAATGTGGCTAACTGCAGCCTTGACAAGACTGAGGCAGAATTCCTTCAAGAATCTTGGCTTGAAATATTTCTTTAAATATTTCACTCTGTTTGTGATGAATCTATATAATATTTGAGTTTCATTTTCTGAAATGAGAGACAGAAATACAGATTTTGACATTCATGGTCTAGTTTTTTCTATTTTTTTGGTCTAGAAAATGTTTTTAGTTTGATCTCAGGAACAAAAATTGAGAACTTTCTTCTAAAATCCTTGCCGTCTTCAGCCAAGTTTAAAGGCTCGGGTGCGAAAGTCTGTGTAAAAAGTTTCTGAATGTTTGTGGCACAACTTGAATGATATTAAAATAAAACTAATAAACGTAGTGAATAAAAGAAAAATACTTTGAGTTTATTAGGACCAGACATTTTCCATTTAAGAAGATCTTAAAAATGTTTTAAAAGCGTTCATGCTCCTTTTTCTGATGACAGGATCAGTGAAAAGTTCAGATTTTATATAAATTAGCCTGTTGCATTTTGCTGTGGTTTACAGATTGGATTTACTGTGTTGTAGCATTTAATATTAACCTAATATAATTAGATTTTTATTTAAAACGTTCATCTTGTAATGAGTTGTACAGATTTCATTCTGTTTCTGAGTTTTGTGTTGTTAAATGACTGACTTGCGTCTCTGTGGGCGTCAGAACGGCTTCCTGTCGGCGCTGCCGTACTTCTGCAGCGTTCCGGTCTCACTGCTGTCCGGCGTGGCTGCTGATTGGCTCATCATGAGGCAGGTGTTCAGCATCACCAACGTGCGCAAGATCTTCACCTTCACAGGTCAGTGAGGTCACTTTTTCAGCCTAAACAGTCTAGCTGCTGGGTTGCCATGGAGATACTCGTCTCCCTGCAGGCCTGGTGCTGCCGGCGCTCTTCCTCATCGCCGTCTGCTACGCCGGATGCAGCCACATCCTCACCGTCACCTTCCTCACGCTCTCCACCAGCTTAGGAGGGACCAGCTCTGCCGGAGTCTACGTCAACCAGATCGACATCGCTCCCCGGTGAGTGCCCGCTGCCATGGCAACCATTTCAGCTCAAACATGGAGTCATGAGCTAACAGATTACCATCTGAGCTGGAGGTGTTGCTTTCCACAATTCAGTAGATATAAATATTCCTAAATGAACAAATATGATCATTTTATTACAATAAATTTAAAAAATACAGTTATGCATAAAATACATAATGTCATGTGGAGCCATCATTTCAGTCTAATCCATTGTGGTCAGTGGGCGGGGCTGAAAGTTATAGTTAAATGTGATTGGTCTGCAGGTTTTGTCATGAATAATTTATAGTTATACAGGAAATGACTACGTATATATGATTTTAACAATAGAGCTTTAGTTAAAAATGATCACATTTATTTAATTGTGTATTTGATCAATTATTGAAAGATTTGTTTACAGCTGAACTCTCAGATGTTAAAGCATCTATTGGTTTGTGGTTCTTTTGGCCCTCGATATTAAAGGAGGAGCAGATGTGTTGCCATGGTTACCCACTGCTGAAGCTAGCAGGTTAGCCGCAGGGAAGAAGCTAAAGGGTCCAGTAATCTGCAGAACCGTCTCTTCATCAGGACAGGCGCAGCAAGCAGAGCGCAGCAAGCAGAGCGCAGCAAGCAGAGCGCAGCAAGCAGAGCGCAGCAAGCAGAGCGCAGCAAGCAGAGCGCAGCAAGCAGAGCGCAGCAAGCAGAGCGCAGCAAGCAGAGCGCAGCAAGCAGAGCGCAGCAAGCAGAGCGCAGCAAGCAGAGCGCAGCAAGCAGAGCGCAGCAAGCAGAGCGCAGCAAGCAGAGCGCAGCAAGCAGAGCGCAGCAGAGGACAGGGACAGGCTGGAGCCAAGGTGTTTACTGAGGTGAATCAGTTTTATGGAGTCAACAGTAACGATTAATCGTGACTAATCAATTAAAATGATCGTCAATTACTTTAGGAATTGATTAATCATTAACTGAAGTATACAGATGTAAAAAACAAAAGAAATAACACAGTCAGAGCAGAAACGAAGCCAAAAATGTATAAAAATATATACATTTTGTATTTAAGAGAAAAAAAAACATTTTTTGTGAATATGTTGAACTCAAAATTCCTTAATAGGCAGTTTTAGCCTGGTTCTTTGAATGTGTTACCTGATGTCGTACAGCTTAAGTGGTCAGAATAATCAGTAGGCTAATCAATCATCAGAATAATTAGTAGAATAACTGATAAGTCATCAGAATAATTGATAGACAAATTGATTGTCAGAATAATCGCTAAAACATTAAATTAATAGTTGGTTGCAGCCCTAATCCTGATCCAGTTTGTGTGTGAGAAGAAAACTGGATCATTTGATGGCAGCAGAAAGCGTCACAGCCAACATAGGAGGAAAACTTGAGATTTTTATCTACATATTTATTGTTTCGTTTCCTGGCAGGTACGCCGGGTTCCTCCTGGGAATCACCAACACGTTCGGGACGATCCCGGGTGTTGTGGCGCCGATCGTGACGGGATACTTTACAGAAGATGTGAGTCTCCAAGAAATCAGGATGCTGAAAAACCTCCAGCTTTTCTTTGACTGGTTTGGTTTCCGTTTGTTCTGCTCTAAACTTTTTTATTCCTAATGTTTTCTTTTTCTCTGTTGGGTTTATTGAGGCTCTCGCATAAAAATAAGACTTTTTTTCTTGGAAGTTTAGCTTCTGTGTCATGAAAACAGCAAAAATAATTGTATAACCTCCATTTTTACTGTGTTATTAATCATATTTTAACTCCAGAGGTGTCTGCAGTGGCATACCATGTAGTCTGACCTCTGACCTTTCTGCAGCACACCATGGCAGGCTGGAGGAAGGTGTTCTGGGTCGCCGCTGGGATCAACATTGGCGGCGCCGTCATCTACATGATATTTGGCAACGGGAAGATCCAGGCGTGGGCCGACGAGGAGGAAAACGGTGAAGAGGAGGAGGAGGAGGAGGAGAGGGCAGTCGGTCCAAGTTGAAGAAAAACCAAAGAGAAGCAGCGAAGCTCAACCTGGCGAAGGATTCAGGGCAATTAATCCACAGACTGACCTCAACGTACAGTTTTCACATCTTTTGCAACATTTTCTTCTTGTTGGAAGTTTACATCGCTTTAAAAACTCTTTAATTCATCTCTTTTGCCTTCTAGTGATTCAGATTTTCCTGTGATCATTGAAGGTGGTCTTGCTCAGTATTTTGAAGGTTTATTTTTGGACTTTGGCTGATTTTTCACTCCGTATCAGTCGCGTTTCCAACCGATGACACACAACAGACCATTTAGCAAGAACAAGTTGAACCGTGTTGCTTTGTTCAGAGTGGAAATCAGTTAACCTTCGTCCTTCAGTTAACCCAGAAAAATCCCAGAAATTCAACAGAAAATAGGATTTTAGGTGATTTCAAACTACGGGCAACAATATCAGGAAAAGCTTTGAATAATTTGGTCCTAAACAATATTTTTAATTATAATAAATCAGAGTTAATCCAGTTTATTCTATAAACTGTAAAACTTAAGATTTCAGCTGATTTCTGCTGAATATCACAACCTGACGGATGATTCATGGCTTTAGTCTGGCGTCAGATTTCCTGGATTGTTCTTCCGGTTCCTTAAAAACTGTTGTTGTCCAGTTTCTTATTTAAAATCTGGGATGATATTTGATATTAATGTTGCTGTTCAGCATCAGAGTCACATTTGTAATGTTTCCATTACAAATGTGCACAAAACTTTTAAATTCTAATGTTGGAAAAAACATAATATTTTTTATTCTGGTGTTTCGATTCTATAAGAAACACAATTAAAATAACACGTGAATAATTTAATTCACGTGACAAGTCATTAAAAATGATAAACTGTTATATGAGATGTATTAATATCTCAGCCGTCATCGAGGCGTTGGAGAGATAAACTTCTATTTGGGAGAAGCTTCGTTTATCTGTAGCATTTTGGTAAAGCTATAGGCATCGACTTTACAGAAAAAACAAACTATGGATTTAACCACTTCAAGTTCTGCTGGACGATAAATTGTTCCAGAAGTTATTGTGATATTGTTTTAAGACCATTTTTAAGTAATATAATGCAGGAACACATTCTTAAATGTCAATAAGCTTTAAAATCTAATGAACATTTGACACTGGAAGTCAAAGACACGTTAAATATTCTAAATAAATAAAACAGAAACAAATAAACTGAACTATGAGGTCTCTGTAAACAAAACTGTCCTTCAAAAAAAGGGCCAGTTGAGTCTGATTAGTGTTTTAAGGCTATTATCAGAAATCTAAAATATCCAGAGCATAAAATATTGAAGCCTGAATTTTTCTTGTTTTAAGTTTTTTTTAAAATCTTTTTTAGAAGTTTCTCTTCAGATCTGATTGGCTAAAAAGGTGAGGGGAAAAAAGCCTTTGGATATTTAAATACTCGTTTCACATCAAATTTTTCATTCTTATTTAGTTTCTCCTGTTTTCCAGAGGAAAATATCTCGTTCATCCTGGTTAATTTATTTTAAATTATTATTAAAATTCGAGGTAATGTCCAACAGCGCCTCCTAGAGGTTTACAATGAAGACAGTCTGTTTTTATCACTGTTAACTCCACAGACACAATAGCAACGATTTTATTAAAACATGTTGCCAAATAAAAATGCAGTTGCACTTAAGATTTTTTAAAACGTATAAAAAGAATAAAACATTTTAATGTGAGGAAATGTGACATGCAGATGCTGAGTGGAGTTGTGGTGAAATCGGGCAGTAACCGGATCGTCTGAACTGTCAATGGCTGCTGAACCGTTTCTGTCGGTTTGGTTTCAGACAGACTGAAGCTGCAAAGATCCTCCACCGTCTGCAGATTTAAGTTGTAACCTCAGGATAAAAAAGGTTCAGGCTTTAGTTTGTTTGTTTAGATGCTGTTTGCTTATTATGAGTTAATGGTGATTCATTTTTAAAGGATGAAGTTTTAATTTCATGTTTTTCCAATTTATTCCACAATCAGTTTGTTACATTGCTTTTGGTCTTGGTACTTTTTATTTGGTGTTTTATTTTTGAAATCGATGTTTTTGTTTAGTTGTTTAACCTCAAACTGCACATAAGCTGCTTAGAAACGTCTGTTATTGAGAACTAGATGAAGTTTTCAGTCTTCAGTTTGACCAAATGTGTGAAGTAAAAACTGGATTTTAAAGAGTCGTTCATTTGAATGAAACTCTTCAGACGGGACCAGATGAAGCACTTTCACCAGGCGCCTTATGTTTGAGCAGCAGCATCACTTAAACTGGAAGCACTTTTCACTTCAACATTTTAATAAGTAATGTGTTTTTTTTATATTACAAATCCAAATGTTTTGTTTTTATAAGATAATATCATAATCTTTGCAAATGTTTGCAGAGAAATAAGTTGCACATTGATGTTTATAAATGGATGTAAAATGGGTGTAAAAAAATATGTACAATGTATTTAGTTTTTTAAAAGATGGGATTAAAACAAAGATTAAAATTGCTGAAGATCAGCAGAAATTCTCTAGGATGTGTCTGGACTTTTCTTCAGAAATGTTTTATGTACATATTTAAACATAACATATTTATACTCTAAATTTCAGAAACCGATGCAGTTGTTTAATTCTGGTGGTAACATTTGAATAATTCACACAGTTTGAAGGCAAATGATCACATTAACCTGTTTTTATATTAAAACGTGTAGTTTGTATAAACGTCCTTGCTCCTGAGGCTTCAGGGGAGCACTTACTGTGAACAACCACCAGGTGGCACAATACAATAAACATGAGTTTCTGTCAACACAATATTTGTGCAAAGTGATGGCAACAATAATTCTTATTTGAAGCTCCTGAAACTGTCAGATCTTGTATTTATTTTTAAATTTTGATTATTTGGCATGAAACACATTTCTTAATTACATATTCTACTAATTAAGGCAGTTTCCATCATATAAATAGTATTTTGATAGTTTTATAGGAAGATTTGGGCTTGCAATGTTAAAAGCTACTCACAAAATCGTATGTGTATTACTGATTAAGTAGTTCACTTTTATTTTTTAAGTTTTAAAAAAGGTGCAATAACATAAAATAAAGCCCAAATTATCTACTACTACTATAATTTAAAATTTTACCTTGAAAACTGCATCAGAAAAAAAGTTAAACACGTGGAGTTTTCAGATTATTTTTTATTATTTTATCCTGGATGAACAGGATGTTTAGTTTCTTAATGAAGGAACTTCGTCTCAGCATGAAAATTATTTTAATTATATATGAATTTATGAGTTAAAGGAGTAACAATAAAGCTTAAAATAAAATAGAGGAGTTATCTCATCACTTATGTCTTCAAATTGAATCACCTGAACCTTGTGAGTTTTCAGCTTTAAAGCAACATGTCATATTTTTGTTTGAGTGCCTCCAGAAAACACATATTACCTTTAAACTCTTCAGCTTCAACAGACGACATTTGTAAAAGATTATTTAAAACCTTAGGCGAAAAATTTAGAGTTTGCAAAATGTATCTAGATTCATGTTTTTATTACCAGTTACGACATTTCCTTTTAAATACACCCAATTTTAAACCCATTTACGTACGTTTTTTTCATTTTATCTTGTTAAATGAATATAACTTGTTCCTGGACTGAGGCCGGGCTCGCAGTGGGATCAATAAAAGCCCTTTGACCTTTGGGTCACCGCCAGGTGTTCGGTGGTTTCAGTGCACTGCTCGAGCTTGCATCAGTCGCCTCACGGAGTCACCCGGATGTTGATGACGTCAGTCGTTTGACGAGAACACAGCGGTGCAACATAAAATGCCGTCCTACCGACAAAGCGGTTCCTAGCATGCTTTAAGGAGGATTTTTAACAAAAATATTTTAATTTTGGCTCCTAAATTTGCGTTAAAAATTAAATATTTATTGACAGACGCTTTTATTGAACTTTATCGGCGTTTATTTCGTTAAAAGAAAGAATCAATGTAGCATGTTGCTACATTCACACAAATGTAGTGAGAATTATCACCAGTTTAGGAGATTAATCTTCCCGTTTTATAATGTTCTTGTGTGATTTGGTCAGGTGCTTTTAATCATTGTTCTTCTTCTGTAGTAACTGGAGCAAAGCAATAATAATTTGCTTTAAAATCTGACCGATATTCAACTCCAGTAATTTCAATATTTAAGTTTTGTGATGTCACTGGAGATATTTTTGCGCCATACTTCTACCCCTTTTTAAGACATTTTTTTAAAAATCCATAAATGTAACTTCTTTTTTTTTTAATCACAGATAAACTAAAAAGCTTAACTTACAAAAGTCTTCAAAAACTCTTAAAACTCACTCCTAAGTTTTTCAAGTTGAGGTTATTTCTTTCATCTGTTTTGTGTTTATTTTAATTTTACTAATTTTAAACCTTCTGGGATCTGATAAATGAAGAACTGCTGGAATTCAGTGAAAATCTAAATGGCTGTTTCAGCATCAAGGGCCATGGATTATTGACTAGAAATGATCTTGTGAAGCTAATTTAACCACTTTTTCTTTCTGAATTTTGTAAAGTCAAATATAACTAAATAGTAAAAATAAAAATTAGGCTCTGAAAGGAAAGTAGAGAAAACAGAAACACCATAATCATCTTTTGCTGTAATTTTTCAATTAAAATGTGGAAATATTTGGAGTTTAGGAATCTTGTTTTATTTGATGAAACTTTTCAACACATTTTGATTCACAGCTTGAAGAGAAACATTGAACCGGAGTTCAGTCCAGGTGATTCCGACCAGAACCGGCATTAGCACTCAGAACAGTCGAGCTTTATAGCGGCACTCCTCTTGTTTACAGGACGATCCAGATCATGGCTTTGATATGTAAAAGGTTAAATCTGAGGCGAAGAGGAGAAGTGGCTCCTGCAGTGTGTTGCTAATGTGCATTATTTGCATCGACTGCCCCCCTGCAGCTCTGCTCATGTCACCATGCAGGCTGCTGACGCTGCAGCTCTCTGCACAGGAATGACCCCAGGGGTTCTGAATGCTGGCAGAACCCGGAACCAGTCTCCACTCAGGTAAACAGCTACTGCTGTTTACAAGAACATCCTAACTGTTTTTGTTTGATGCTGCAAAACTTTGCTTTGCATTTTCGTCCAGTTATCTGAATTAAAAATTCAATTCAAAAATACTTTATTGATCCCGAAGGGGGATTAAATCTTGTAGCTCATACTAATTAAAAAATTTCAGAGTTGTTGTAGATAGTGATGATTAAGCTCAAGTTCAAATGAAACATTTTCTGTTCAAAACAATCTTTACTATAGAGTTTGTTGATTCACTAGGTATTTGTAGAAATTGTTCAGCAAATTTTGAATGTGGCATCCAGTAAAGTTGCAGTTTGTGCAATTTTTTAACCACAATGAAATAAAAACAACTGCAAAAACACAGAAGTTTATGAAACATTTTGGTCTAGTTTCTAGTTCAAACATCTTAGCAGTTAAAAAAAAGCAGCTTATTTTAAGTACATAATTAATTGATATGGATGAAAAAGTTCTTATTCCACTGGCAGATTATTTCACTTATAGTGTGGGAAAAATAACCTCTTATAAGTGAAATAATCTGACAGTGGTACTAGTATTTTTTCATCAATATTAAGGAATTATTGACTTAAAATAAGCTGCTATACTTGCTGAAAAGTTACTTTTAATTTAGTTTCGTCTTATTTCAAGTCCACTGAGATATTTGCTTTGGAAACTAGACCACAAACACTTGGTGAGATTTTGTGTCTTTGCTGTGCAGCCTGAAATGTAAATGGATGAGTCTGATAATCCAGCTCCCTGTTACCATGACGACCGTCCAACATGACTCATCCCCGATGTGCCGCTGCGTCTTTTCACACCGTAACGCCTCCGTGTCTCTGTTCTGATCGCTCGGCGTTCTCCTCCTTCGCAGCAGCAGAGTTTTCACCGCTGCAGGTTGGCATGATGGGAAGCCGCCATCACACCAGAGTCACCTGGAGACAATCAGGCAGGAATCAGAGGAAATGCTCAACATCCATCCATTCCTTCTGTAGAGATGGTTTTGAGCTGTGGGGGGAAGAAGAGTACCCTGAGAGAACAATTTATCACCAATTATTGACAGAAAATAATTAGATTTTGTTTCATTTCTTATGTTCATGACAGAATAAACAGGTGAGTTTATAATGTCTTAAAATGAGACTAAATCTACATTTAGAGGTAGTTTAAAGCTCAAAAGACAGTAAAATCCATCGTCAGTTGTCAGTGTTGTAATCTAGATATTTGTCTAAAACTTTGACCTGATGTGAAAACTAAAAACTTTTTTGCCTTGAAATTCAACTATTTTTTTAGAATTTGACCGTCATAATTACTGATTTAGTGATCCAACATGAACGCAGCAGAGCATGAATCATGTGTATCATGGGAGCAAAGGCTGGGAGACCTTTGCATGGTAGCTGATAAAATGTTCCTCCACTCTGCTGGGAAAGCGGGTCAAGAGCTGCTGTGTTTCCACTCTGACCCTCCCAGATTCCTGCTCCTCCTGCTGGGCCTCAACAGGCTTTTATTGGTGTCAGTCAGAGTTTGGTACAAACTTCTGACATTTCCTTAACTAACTTTTTGGAAAAATCTATTTTTAAGAGTATATTTACCAAAATTTGAACACAACTTCATATTTCTGATGATGTAATTTTTCAGGGGCAGTAGAATGTATTTTCCAGGCACACATTTATAGCATAATCAAATATCAATGTACCTTCAGTTGCTATGTGCAACATTGGCAACCACCCAGGGCAGCATATTGAGAGGGGAGGCATGAGACCCCATCATAGGACTGCCTATGATCAAATATGACCTTAACGCTGGTAAAAACAATGTTTTTACCTGCGTTGAACTGAGGACACATTTTTGATATTTTTGACAACTATCCTGACATGAAACCTGATTCTTTTGCATCAGATTACATTATTTACAGTTATTTACAGTATCTCTTTTATCTGCTTACATGCACATGCTGCAGCTGACATAACTACGTTTATGTGTGACTGCTGGCAGTCACACATAAACACACTGAAGCTGATTAGAACAGACTGAGGAGAAGAATAAAAGCTAAACTCTTCAGTCTTTCCTCACCTGGTTCCATCCAGAAGGTGAGCTCAGTGACGCCCAGCGCTGGACGGTGAATGTAACTCTGTATCTGATCCATGACATGTATGGCTTGTAACATTTGACCATTTTTCACCATTTAAAGCCTGTTTTTATATTTAACTAAATCTCATTGTTTCTCAATGTAATTTACTTTACAGATACACCTGAATTTCCTCCCTGTGGGACAATAAAGAATATTTTTATTGTGTTCGGTTAACAGGAGGCGGAGGATTCCTTTCTTTGCATAGAGAACGTTCATCTGTAACTAAAACTGCTTTTTTGTTTTTACTCAGGTTAATATTAAGACATGTTTGAATATCTGAAACATTTCCTGACTCTGATTTTTAGATGAATTTCAAGTATTCAAAGTTCAATAATGGTAAAAAACTACATTTCAACCAGAAAACCCTGTAAAGTTAGAACAAAGATGGTTCTGAATGACTGTCGGATGCTCCTGCTACCGCCTGAAACCCCTTCCTGTCCCTCTGGGTGCTGGACTGTTTTGCTCAGGAGGTTTATTTTAGTTTGCTGCGAACAGAGCAGGATAATCTGTTGAATCAGGCTAGGCTGCATTTTTACACCCATATTTTAAAAGACTGTTGCTCAACATGGCAGGAATGTTTTGTTCTCGTGATTAGAGGTGTCGCTCCTCATGTTTCCTTTCAGCCTTCCAGCCTGACGGGTTTGGTGCACCCAACTGCAGCCTGTCTGGACTTGATCTTCAATGGACTGAAAGCAGCAGCGACAGAGTTAAACTGGTTTGCATGCTGATCAGTCTGTCCAGGTTTCAGCCCAGCTTCCCTCCTGCAGAGTCACTTTTAATTCAATCAGACCTTGAATATGCATATACTGGCTCTTACTGAAGAACAGTTACACTTTTTACGCTCTGTTCCTTCTCAGACTGTTTGAATGCAAATCTCTGTCCTCTGAATTAATCTGATGATTCAATCGTTCCTCCCAGAGATACCAGTGGGGGTTGTGTGGTGGAAATCAGTCTGAAAGCTGTTAAATATGAAATGTTGCACTTAAAGCATGTCAACTTTTATACCTGACTCATGATGATAATTATTCCCAACAGTTCTGATCCCTGCAGGACAAAAAAAAACAACAACAAATTCATTTTAAAATTAAACTTAATAAACAAATATTTTCTGTACTTAATTTATAAAATATTGTCCCATTAGCTTTGGGCTTCCTTCAAAACACAAATCAAAACTTTTATGATTTTTTTAAAAAGAAAAAACATGTATTTTTCCTCTTTGTGTAACTTTATATAACTTTATATAAAACATGTTCTATTTCCAAGCAAAATGGACATATTTTGCTTGAAAATATGTCCATACCCATATAACCCATAGTTATATGGGTTGTTATTAGTCATTTTTAAAAACTGATTACAGTTTTTGGAACTGTTTGGGGAAAACAATGTTGTCTTGGTTCTACTACCAATCACAATAAAGTATTTTAATTGTAATTTTGATCATTTTTTGCTGAAATGTTGGTACTTTTGTTATATTTTGAGCTGTAGGAAAATTTCAAGTCACATATTTCTATATTTTAATAGTTTAAAAGCTGAAAACTGTAATACTTTAGTGTTATATAGTCGTCAACATTTCACTCAAAAGTAAGTCACTTCAGCCTTCCTAACTGAGAGTTACAAATCTCTCAGTTAACATGAATTTAAACTCTTGTAATTTATATAAAAAATTCTCAGTTGTGTAACTTTGCATGGATGTGAAATAATTATTTTATTAAACAGACTGGGAGTATTTTATTTTTATTCCACACTTAATTATACAGGTAATTTCCAGGGTTTTGCATTTAATTTAATTTGTTAGTAATAGACCAAAATCATCTATGCAGAGTTGGGGACGACCATTTAATGAACTTGAAAAAACAAACAAGTAGACAAACTGTTCTTGTCACTAAAAACACACACACAAAAAATCCAGAAAAAAAGAGGAAAATTTAGGAATTTTTTTGTAATCTGGCAAACCTTCAAGATACTTTTTTGTTTTAACTCTACAAAGAACTACCTTCTTATTTCATTAAAATATTGTGTGTTTAATTTGTTTATTTAGCAAGTAAAAGTTAAAAAAAACAAAATAGTTTTTGCAGCAGTTCTGAAAAAAATGCTACTGTTAAACGCAAGCATTTTAAAATATTTTTGAGTATAGTAGATATTTAAAAATATATAGATAAAATGCTTATATTGTTTATACTGAAAATGTGGATATATTTTAACCGCATTCTTTCATCTTTAAGTGTCAGGAGTAAAGTGGACGTGTTGTTTTGTGTGTGAACTCCTATGCCAGCTGAGGAAACACCACCATGCGTGTTTTAGTCTGCATCCGGCCGGCGTGGTGACGTTTTTTACAGGAATGCGCGTGATTTGCGGAGTTTTGCGCGGAGGGAGGATGACGGAACCTCCAGGCCGCCTCCCATGCAGTATAAAACCTCCCAGTCCGACTCTACTCTTCCTCTTTCTGTTACCTGGCTAAGGGGCAGCAGCTTTGGCCGTGAAAACCCAGAAACACCGGTGAGTTGAATGATTCATTCATTTACCAGAAATCACGACGCAGGCCTCGATGCCGTGTTTTACCTGCTAATGAGAAAACGTCTTCGGCTTATTCCTAACTTAAGCATATCGGAACTTTACGTTTGCTGTTATGTAACCTGTTTAGTTTTTCACTCAGAATTGGATTTTAAACGTATGGAAAATGTTTAACCGCGTTAAATATGAGAGGAAGGATTTTTGTTTTCGTGGAGTTCAATAGTTTAGGATTAGAAAATGCGCTAAAAAGGGAGAATATGTAGAGAAAATGAACAAAGGAGGCAGAGAAAACCCCACATCCGAGGATGCTTCGTTGGCATCTGGTCCCTCTCCTCCTGGGAACAACTGGACGGGTTTCCCAGTAACAGGTGTGGGTGTCTGGACCAGGATGGACTCTGGATATTTGGAGGTCTTTGTAACTTTATCCGACGTGGCCCAGGCAGTAACACGTGTCTCAGGCTGGCCTGGGGCCCGCTGCGGCCTAGCAGCCTCCGCCTTTTAGCAAAGCAGTCGGCTAAAGAAAAATATCAACGTAATGTAGAAATGCGGTTTTTGAAAGCGAAATTTATTATGTTGACCCGATTTAAAGACTTTAATAACAGTACATACTCTTGAGTAATGACCGATTAAAACCGGCTTAAGCCTGTTTTGCTTCGACCGACGCCTCTTTTGGCTCATTTAGCTCTTAGCTTCCGTATTAAACGCTTTAAGCTAAAATGGCTAATGTGGTTTTTGCTTCTTTTAAACAGAAACTAAGACAATGGGAAAAGAAAAGACCCATATCAACATCGTGGTCATTGGCCATGTCGACTCCGGCAAGTCCACCTCCACCGGCCACCTGATCTACAAATGCGGAGGAATCGACAAGAGAACCATCGAGAAGTTCGAGAAGGAAGCCGCTGAGGTGAGAGAGGCTTTTATTTTCCTTTAATCCAACTTTTAAGGACGTTTTAAACACGTCCAAGATGGCGGCGTCGGCATGCCCAACTGCCCGGCACGAGGGGTGTAGCTGTAGCTGTGTGCGCGCACGCGGGGTGGAGCCTGCCGGCGGCAACGGCTAGTGGTGACTGTGCATTTTATCCAGAGTAGGCCGCAGACCACTTAACGGAAACTGGAGATTACGGATTTGAAACTTAGAATTTATAAATACAAAATTGCTCCAGTTCAAATTTAACATTTAAAAACACATTTTTAGTGAAAGTTCAGAACCCTACTTTAAAAACCTACATGCATAAACAGTTTCAGTTATATCAGTTATATGAACTGAATGACCTTTAAATGATAAATTTGTAAGCAAGTGTTTAAAATTTTATTTAAATAGTTCAGAATCAATTAATACTGTACCAATAGAGCTTAAAAGTAATGAAGCTAAAGTAAAATGTATATGTATGGTTAATAAATACTCTTGCATAAACATTTACAAGATGTCAACTGTATACCAATTGAAGGATTATCTGGAGATGAATTTAGAAAAGTCGTCTATGATTCGGCTCAGTTTGTTTTTTTGTTTTTTTTTGTTTTTTTAATTTAAACAAGGCAAAAAGAACACTTCATATAAAACTTATTGACATCATAATGGGTCTAGTAATTTACCTGCATTTTAAAGGATTAAATTTTCTTAAATCTTTTAAAATGCATTTTAATTTCCCTGACAAATATTTACTCTAAAATTGAAGTTAAACCACAACTTTTCTTTTTTGTAAGATGGGAAAAGGCTCCTTCAAGTACGCCTGGGTGTTGGACAAACTGAAGGCCGAGCGTGAGCGTGGTATTACCATCGACATCGCTCTGTGGAAGTTTGAGACCGGCAAGTACTACGTGACCATCATTGATGCTCCTGGACACAGGGACTTCATCAAGAACATGATCACTGGTACCTCCCAGGTAAGAACCCACAATATTAGATTGACTTGTTTAATTTTGGAATGTTTGAATCTAAAGTGACTCTTAAATTTCCAGGCTGACTGTGCCGTCCTGATCGTTGCTGCTGGTGTTGGTGAGTTTGAGGCTGGTATCTCCAAGAACGGGCAGACCCGTGAGCATGCCCTGCTGGCCTTCACCCTGGGTGTGAAGCAGCTCATTGTTGGTGTCAACAAGATGGACTCCACTGAGCCCCCTTACAGCCAGGCCCGTTTTGAGGAAATCCAAAAGGAAGTGAGCACCTACATCAAGAAGATCGGCTACAACCCTGCCGCTGTTGCCTTCGTCCCCATCTCTGGATGGCATGGAGACAACATGCTGGAGGCCAGTACCAAGGTGAGACCTCGGCACCAAATGGGAATGTTTTT
Source organism: Poecilia mexicana (assembly GCF_051168715.1). Classification (NCBI taxonomy): domain Eukaryota; kingdom Metazoa; phylum Chordata; class Actinopteri; order Cyprinodontiformes; family Poeciliidae; genus Poecilia; species Poecilia mexicana. The sequence goes on along the minus strand of NW_028263380.1, from coordinate 26,365,911 downwards.
TGGGGGTTACTGATGAAGAAAACTAAGTCTTTTGTGTCGGTGACTGTAGATGAACTGGTTCAAAGGATGGAAAGTTGAGCGCAAGGAAGGCAATGCCAACGGAACCACTCTCCTGGATGCCTTGGATGCCATCCTGCCACCTTCCCGTCCCACAGACAAGCCCCTTCGTCTGCCACTGCAGGATGTCTACAAGATTGGCGGTAAGAATCCCTAAACAAAGTTTGTTTTGCATAATTTGAACTTACTCCAGTGCATTTGATGGTCTAAATGGCCTTCCTCCAAACCCCCCAGGCATTGGAACTGTCCCAGTCGGTCGTGTTGAGACCGGTGTCCTGAAGCCCGGCATGGTTGTCACTTTCGCCCCCCCTAACCTGACCACTGAGGTAAAATCCGTGGAGATGCACCACGAGTCTCTAACTGAAGCCGTGCCCGGAGACAATGTTGGCTTCAACGTCAAGAACGTCTCCGTCAAGGAAATCCGTCGTGGATACGTCGCTGGAGACAGCAAGAACGACCCACCCAAGGCCGCTGATAGTTTCAATGCTCAGGTTGGTGCAGCTCATCTGATGCATAGACAAGACTCTGTTTTGGGGTTGTAGGTTTCTAACTCTGGACTCGTCCACAGGTCATCATCCTGAACCACCCAGGTCAGATCAACGAGGGTTATGCCCCCGTTCTGGACTGCCACACCGCTCACATTGCCTGCAAGTTCAAGGAGCTGATTGAGAAGATCGACCGTCGTTCCGGCAAGAAGCTTGAGGACAACCCCAAGTTCGTCAAGTCTGGTGATGCCGCCATCGTCAAGCTGATCCCCCAGAAGCCCATGGTGGTGGAGCCCTTCTCCAACTACCCTCCCCTTGGTAGGAGCCTGCCTCTGTCTTCTGTCTGGTTCTACAGCTAATGTAGTATTGGTATATTGCAGTATTGTCTAACACCACCTAACCTGTGTTCCAGGTCGTTTCGCCGTGCGTGACATGAGGCAGACTGTGGCTGTCGGAGTCATCAAGGCCGTTGACACCAAGGAAGTGTCTGGAAAGACAACCAAGGCTGCAGAGAAGGCCCAGAAGAAGAAATGAATGGTCGTGCAGGACATCCAACAACAAGACGCGTGCCGGCAGCTGCGGGCCACCCCCTCCCCTATCTCCTCGTACCACCCTGGGTCATCTTCTCCGAGGCACAGCTCTCTACTCAAGGACTGGCTTATGCTGATTAAAACCCATCGCAAAAGTTTCCGCAGGAAAAAAGAACTCTGGCATTGTCACCCAAGTCAAAAGACAGTGCCTCTTCTCAGTTCAGTTTGAGTTGGAAATGGTTTAGAACTGTATCTCAATGTTAAAAAATGCCACAAATTAATTGGAAAGAAAGCTGCTGGTAACTAATAAATAAATGTTTCTGAAAAAATTGCAATTGGCTTGTCTGGCATCCTTTAGCTGGGGGTGGATGGTCAAGTCTGGAGCGGGTGCAGCTGTTCCTGACCATGCTGTCCACCGAGACATGTCATTTCTCCAGCCAATGGCACTGCTTGGATTGAGAGAAGGAACCAACCAAGAAGCTGCGCAGCCCTCCCTCCATGTTCAGTATAAAAGCTCAACTCGGGTCGGGTTCGGTCCTTTTTTTGTCTCTTCTTTAACTCGGACCTTTTGGTTGCTGGACTAAGGTTGGTGAAAGTCTTTTAACTGCATGCTGGAGTGAAAATGAGGCTAAAAGTTTAGTGGGAGTTTAAATCTCAAATGTGACAGCATGGTTTAGGAGGTGCTTCGTTTTGGAGGAAAACCCGATTCTGGGAATTAAAAGCTCTTCCATCAGCACAGAAGAGCCTCAGAATAAATTTTTAATGTAGACTGAAGGGGAGAGAAATGTCTTTACCTTCATGAACACGCCTAATAGCGCGCGCGTTCACATTACACAACATGGCGGCGGGCTGTGCGCAACATGGAGGCCGGAGACCGGCGCTAATGCAGCATGTGGTGCGTCACTTTCCGGTGTCGGGAACGAGCACGTTTCCACCCTTAGAATGGCTGCTTATGGCAGGACGTTTTAACATAAAATTGGTTCCAACTGAGTAAATGCATTTCACATAACTGTTTTGACTATCCTGAACAGTAATTTTCAATCCTCAATGGCTGTCAAGCATAGAGCAAATTAAACTATTCCCAAGCTGAAAATGGGACCTTCTCAAAAATCCCTTAAAATTTCAAAATGCTACACAATTGTTTTTCTTCCTAGTCAGAATACTTAATACAGTAATGTCATTCTGACCAGTCAGAATGTTTAAGATATCTGAAATGAAGCCTAAAATGGTTTTCAAAATTAGTTCTATTTAAATTTTGACAAATATCAGCAGTGTAACTTGAAAGAGTTTAATCTATATATCTAAAAATGCCTTGAATTATGGTGTCAAGATATCTTTGAAATGACTCTCCAGAATAAAATGAGATTTGAAGCCTTCTATAGACATTTACCCGACATGTTTCAGCAACTGTGGATATCTTGGATTGACGCCTCAATACAACTGAATTGTAAAACTGCAATTTATTCTAGACAGAATAAGATATTTCAAACAGGTATTTTTTCAATCAAAATATATAGAGAAAAAGTAATCATACACAATTTCAAAGTTAAGCGTGGTAAGGGCGATTTTATATTAAAACGACCTGCTTTAGTTGCGTCTTAATAAAGTCATATAAAGCTAATATTTATTACAGAAAAGTCCTCTGACGTAATACATGTTGCTCAGCTGTAAAACCCTTTTAAGTTTGTAAAACTCTTTGAAAAATGAGTAACTGATCATTGAAATAGTTTAATTTTAAATGAATTATTAAATGGCCGCTGCTTTTAGAGAAAATGTGAACTTAAAAGCCTGAAAAAATGTTAAAGCTGCTCCTCGTTTATTTGCAGCCGGTGAGTAAAATGGGAAAGGAAAAGACCCACATCAACATCGTGGTCATCGGCCACGTCGACTCCGGCAAGTCCACCACCACCGGCCACCTCATCTACAAATGCGGCGGCATCGACAAGAGAACCATCGAGAAGTTCGAGAAGGAGGCGGCCGAGGTCGGTTCCAGCAGCACTCGGTTCGGTTCGGTTCGGATTCTAATCACTGTGGCGGAGCAACCCTCTGTGGTGGAGGCTGCCATCTAGTGTCTGAAATGTATACTGCAACTAAGATGGGCTAAATATATATAAAAAGATAAATTCTCATAAATAAAAACGTTTAATATTAGGAAAATGCATTTTGTTCACAAATAAAATATGTGATGACGTTTTAGGGCCACTGTGGGTAAGAAAAGGAAAAGGAGCAGTAAATTTCCACTAAAAACTTTTTCTAGAAGAAACAAGCACATTTCTGAGCTCAAAAAGTCAGAAATTTGCTAAGGAAAAACCCCCCAGAAATTTTGAGATTCCTCTCTGATTGTTTTTAATTTAAAAAAGGTGGTTTGTGAGCTCCAAAAGTCAGAAATGTGCTAGAATGAACACATTGAATGTGAAAAAACATGAAAATTTCTGTTTCAAAAGCAGATTTCTTTTCCAAGAGTTGAAAAATGTTGACTTTTAAAACTGAAATGTACATTTTTTCTGAGATTAATTTAAAAAATACCACATTTTTTCTAGAAAATTTTCAACTTTTCACTCTTTTTTGTTGCAAAGTTTTTTAAAGAAATTTTCTGAGATTATTCTCAAAATTTCTGAGTTTTCCCAGTAAATGCTTGACTTTTCAGACTGAACAGACTGAGAAATGTTCTTGTTTTTATTACTCCCTTTTTGTCTATCTACAATGGCCCGTCATGAAAATGCACCCAAGATTAAAGTGATGTTCTGTTCTCAGATGGGAAAAGGCTCCTTCAAGTACGCCTGGGTGTTGGACAAACTGAAGGCCGAGCGTGAGCGTGGTATTACCATCGACATCGCTCTGTGGAAGTTTGAGACCGGCAAGTACTACGTGACCATCATTGATGCTCCTGGACACAGGGACTTCATCAAGAACATGATCACTGGTACCTCCCAGGTAAGAACCCACAATATTAGATTGACTTGTTTAATTTTGGAATGTTTGAATCTAAAGTGACTCTTAAATTTCCAGGCTGACTGTGCCGTCCTGATCGTTGCTGCTGGTGTTGGTGAGTTTGAGGCTGGTATCTCCAAGAACGGGCAGACCCGTGAGCATGCCCTGCTGGCTTACACTCTGGGCGTGAAGCAGCTCATCGTCGGCGTTAACAAGATGGACTCCACCGAGCCTCCTTACAGCCAGAAGAGATTCGAGGAGATCACCAAGGAAGTGAGCGCCTACATCAAGAAGATCGGCTACAACCCTGCCACCGTCGCCTTCGTCCCCATCTCTGGTTGGCATGGAGACAACATGCTGGAGGCCAGCGACAAGGTGAGACGCAGAGTCCAAATCAGACTAATTCTCATTGCGATCTTGTGAACTGAATCCTTTTTTCTACTTGAAGATGAGCTGGTTCAAAGGTTGGAAAATTGAGCGTAAAGAGGGCGGAGCTACAGGTGTGACCCTGCTGGAGGCCCTGGACTCCATCATGCCACCTTCCCGTCCCACCGACAAGCCCCTCCGGCTGCCGCTGCAGGACGTCTACAAGATCGGCGGTGAGTAAAAGTGGTGCAGCTAACGTGCTAATAACAGAGCTAATGTTTTTGTTTAGCGCTTTCGCTAACTTTAACTTCAGCTAAACACCGTGTTGCCTTAGCAATAGCGAAACTAATGTTTATGGTTAGCACTTTAGTTAGTATATTCCACCACTGTATATATGTGTGTCTATAGTATGTCAGAAAGTATTCACACCCTGTTCCACACTTATTCTAAGCCGAGTTTAGAGTAAAATAAACATAAAAAGCAGCCCATAATGTCAAGATAAAATAATATTTTCAGCCATTTCTGTAGATTTTGAGGGTTTTCTAACCTGAAGCACGCAGCTCACACCCAGTGACTTTCCCCTCTCAGGTATTGGAACCGTTCCCGTGGGCCGCGTTGAGACCGGCATCCTGAAGCCCGGCATGGTCGTCACCTTCGCCCCCCCCAACCTGACCACTGAGGTGAAGTCCGTGGAGATGCACCACGAGTCTCTGCCCGAAGCTCTGCCCGGCGACAACGTCGGCTTCAACGTCAAGAACGTCTCCGTCAAGGAGATCCGCCGCGGCAACGTGGCTGGAGACAGCAAGAACGACCCGCCTCTGGCTGCGGAGAACTTCACCGCTCAGGTGAGCCGCAGAACCCGTTTACTGACACAAAGCAGAACCAGAACCTGGATCAGATGCAGCCAATCCGCCTAGTTATTAAATAAAAAACTTTTTGGTAAAAAGTTGACTCGAGTGCTGAGTAAGTGATCAAATTATCAATCATTTAATATTTAGAAACCAAAAAGAAAATAAATCATGTAAATAACATAATTACAAAATGACAACAATAATATAAAACTGCAGGTGGATTTTTGGCTCAAACCGGCTCACAGAGGGAATCACTCTGACACTCAGTGATTCGCTCATTTAGGAGGTCAGTGTTTGTTTCTTTAACTGATGAGTCGCTCCTCTTGCAGGTCATCATCCTGAACCACCCGGGCCAGATCGCCCAGGGTTACGCCCCGGTTCTGGACTGCCACACCGCTCACATCGCCTGCAAGTTCAGCGAGCTGAAGGAGAAGATCGACCGCCGCTCCGGCAAGAAGCTGGAGGACAACCCCAAGGCCCTGAAGTCCGGCGACGCCGCCATCATCACCATGGTGCCTGGGAAACCCATGTGTGTCGAGAGCTTCTCCCAGTACCCCCCACTGGGTGAGTCAGCCCCTCCACTGGGGGTCGCTTTGTTTACGTTTCCAGACACTTAAACTGGTGAAGTCACTTTACTGAAAAACATTCAGGTGGAATCGGCGACACTGGTCTGGTACCGGTCAATCTAAAAACAAGTGGAGTAATTCAACAGCAAATCCAAGATGTCGCTCCAATGTAGGGATGCACTGATATGAAATTCTGGGCCAATATCGATATGCGATGTTAATATTTCTTATATTGCCAATATTTACCAACACTATATAAATATAGTTTCAACGTTTGGCCGATACTACCAGTTCCACTGGCAGATCATTTTACTTATAACAAGACATTTTTCCTTGTTATAAATTAGATAATTTGCCAGTTTAGCTATCACTTTTTCATCAGTATTAAGTAATTATTTACTTTAGAAAAAAGCTCCTATATCTTGTTCAAAAGTTATTTGTAAGTTAGTTTTGTCTTATTTAAAGTGTACCAAGATATTTACAGTGGAAATATTGGTTAGATTTTGTGTTTTTGCAGTGTAGTGTGTTAGCAGCAGCTCGCCTTGCTTGGGCATTACGTTCCTACGCACTTACCACCAGGCGCAAGAAAAAGTAGTTCCCTTCAACCCGTCTCCTTTAGAAAAGATCTAAATAATTGTGTTACTTTCTAGCATGTTTTTGTTAAGATCCATTATCTCAGATGACTGGATATTGACAGTATTGATCCCTGGACTTGAGAATCGAAAGCTCAGTATCAATCCGCACATCACTGGTGACGTTTCCTTTCCCTCTCAGGTCGCTTCGCCGTCCGCGACATGAGGCAGACGGTGGCTGTGGGCGTCATCAAGACGGTGGAGAAGAAGGCTCCGTCGGGCGGAAAGGTCACCAAGTCTGCACAGAAGGCCGACAAGAAGAAATGAATCTTCATGCAGGACGTCCAGCAGAAAGCTGCGGCTCCTCCTCATCCTCACCACCCGGCGCCGTCTTCTTCTCTGAGGCACGGATCTCTACTCAAGGACTGGATTATGCTGATTAAAGCCCATCGCAAAAGTTTCCGCAGGAAAGGAGGCAGATTCTCCGCCTTCAACTGGAAGCTCTGGTGTTAACTAAGATGAAGCCAAAACAATAAAAATATCGCAGAATCAAACACACTTCTCCTGTTTCTATGTGCTTTTTCTCTTAAGTCTGTTTACAGACTAAATATTTAGCCAGCAAACGTAACTTTGGTTTAAAGCTAAATACTTTGTTTACAAACTAAAATAAAGCTTCCAAGACAACTATTTACAAATATTTATTTTTAAGCTAAATATTTAGCTTTCTAACTAGCTTTAGTTCAAAATGTTTAGTTTGCAAACTAAATATTTACTTTGCTAATTAAATATTTACTATACTATTTGGAATATATATTTAAATGTATGATTTATATTTAAATATAGAACTAAATGTTTAAATATTTAATTTAAAACAAAATATTTAAATATTAAGTTTTAGCTAACTTTATTTTGGAGCTAATTATTTAATTTGTAAGCTAAAGATTTAAATATTTAGTTTAAATATAAGACTATATTTTGTATTTAAATGCATATTTAAATATGTATTTAAATATGCATTTAAATACATACGTTTTGTGTTTAGTTTATACTTAAATATTTAGTTTTGGCCAACTAGAGCTAAGTAATTCGTTTGTTTTAGGTCATAGATTTAGCTCAAAGATAAATCTTTAGTTTGTAAACTAAAGATCACGCTTGCTAATGAAAATCTATTATTTGAAATGACAACTTCCATAAACAAATGAATAATGTGGTGAAAATATGAGTTTGAGAAATGAACCCTGTTTTTCTCTGTTACTGGCTGAATAACTCAAATTATTACTGTTCACTTTTTATTGTGCAACTTTACAAACATCACCCCATGTGTACAAAAAATGTAAATTTCTATCTTTTATTTTGATTTTGAGTCTAAAACAATCAAATAAAACAGTATTCGAATCAAAAAGTTTTTCTTCTAAATTTGAGAAAAGTCAGGAGAAACCAAAAATTTTGGAAAATGGGAATTTATCTTTCAGTAATTGAGTTTTTTTCCACAATTTGTTAGATTTGGGAAATTTTGTTGCTCAACTATTGAAACTGTATAAACTAACCAATTATTATGCATTGTTTAGAGTGAAAGAAAAGCCTACATGGATGTTAAAATAAATGTGAATGGAAAAAGTTTGAGTCTAAACTTGTCCACAAGAATCTTTATTTTAATGACATTGCAGTAAAGTGATGGCATATTTTCCCCAGAATGATTTTTATTTTTGGCAAGTCAGTGCTTCCGTACACTATAGTTACAGTTTGTGGTTTCATTTCTGACGCTTCCTAGTAGATGAAAGTGAAACCTAGTCAGCGCTTCCAACCAATCACAGCAGAGCTCAGGTTCTGCTGAGCAGGAGACGCGGCTCGGTTCCAGGTCCGATTCAGGTAACAACATTTTCACAGCAGAACCTGGCCCAGGTGAGATGCTGCCTTTTTTCATTCGTTATTTCTGTTGAATCCAAAACTAATGTTTTGGGGGTTTTCAATTATTTTAATGGTTTTTAATGAAATCAGTCGATGGTTAATAAAGTCCAACTGGAATCGCTGGATGTTCTGTAGTTTAGCTGTTTAGTTAATCATCTAGAAATAATTTTCGTGTTGTGATTGGGTTTATTTAAAAAGCAGGTCATTTAAACAACATGTTTTACAAGCAAAGTCATAAAACATCCCAGCATGTGATCCGGACATAAGGAACATATTCCTCCCCACCGTTTTGTTCATTGTCAAAATATTTTTTTCTTTCACAGTTTTTCATCCATTTCTACATTCCAGTCTGAAAGTAAATAAATCAATAAAGTATTTCAGGAAAACTTTTGTCACTTCCTTCTCCCAACTCAGGGAATGTTTGAACTCAGGGAACGTTCCGGGACTGAAGAGCTGAACGTCTCATTTTGTCCCATCCTTCCTGCAAACGTGCATTAACCCTTTCACTGCCGGGGTTTATCTATAGTTACAGTAAATTAAAAACATTAAGCATTACATAACTGTGTTTTGTTATCCAGTAGTTGCTGAATAAAGTAGAATATTTGAATCAAAGCTCAATACTTTATTATTATTATTATTATTAGTCAGACAGGCTTTTTAATATTAGAAACATGGCAGACTGCTGATTTCATTCTGGTTCCCATGGTAACCGCAGTCTTAGTGTTCAATGGAAAAACCACAAAAGTGATTCTGTTGCAATGGAGAGCTGGGTCGGCCTCAGGTCCAGACTGGTTTGAAATCTGACCTGAAGACCTGGGATCTCTTTGTGTCAACAGGTAACTTTTCATTGACAGAACTCACATGTGGGGAACCCCAAGGTCCGATCCTGGGGCCCCTTATGTCCAATATCTAAATGATCTCATTCGCTCAGGTTACAGCAAGAAATCAGATTAGCTCTCAAAACTACGCAATTGATACACAGCTCTACGTTACGATGTACCAGGTGACTCTGAACCCATTCAAAACCAAACAGATGCTGAGAGCAAATCAATGTCTGCAGGCGCCACGACGTTTTCCAGCTGATCAGAAACTAAACTTAAGTTATTATCTTGGGAGCTGAAGAGGGACAATCTAGAGTTATAGTTCTAGAGTCAACACACACCTTTAGTGATTACAGCTGGAAACCAGAGATCAGCTGAAATCTGGGTTTGAACCTTCAAAGACACATAAAGACAGTTACAAAGTCAGCCTTCTATCACTTGAAAGGATTAAGCAGTGTTTTTCAACCTTTTTGAGCCAAGGTACATTGTTTTAATTGAAAAAATCACGAGGCACACCACCAACCAAAAATGTAAACAAAGATACTCTGTAGCCGCCTATATTACATATATAGTCATTCTTAAAGTGTCTTGAATAGGAATCAAATAAACATAAAAATGTATTTTTATCATATTTTACATTTCTTATTTCAAATTGCACTTAACATGTCCCCTTCAAAAATACACCAGAACACCTGAACAGGGCCACAACACTGTTGTGTGTGGCACTGTTTGTGAATTGTTTTACATTGTTTGAGAATTGTTTTACATTAAAACAATTATTTTGTTTTCATGTAAAATGCTCTGTACCTACTGCCATCTAGTGGTAATAAAATTACATGATTACGCCACTAGTCACTACTACAGCATAGACACTCAAAGATCGCATTATTTGCAGATAATTAATTAATTTTCAAAAAATCTTTTAAGACCAATTACCGTATTTTCCGGACTATGAGCGCACCATATTATAGACCTTCAAATTTTTTGAACCCCCCGGAAACTTACATATATCAGCCGCACCGGGCTACAGGCCACTGGTCATAGACATTAGACATTAACGTATATGATGTCTATGCCACTGGTATCTCTGCCGCTCTGTTTCCCATAAGGACCCAGCAGAGGGCTGCGTCCTAATAACTGCTGGATATATTAAGGACGCAGTTCTCCGTCTCCAAAGCCGGTTTTGTTCACGCCGAGTGAACAACACCGGCTCTGCAGCGGCTTTATTTCCCTCCTGTCCTGCCAGACCGATACTCCTCAACTTAGAAGCTGCATCATATGAGTTTGAAAACATTTCTCCGCCGTGCCTGCTGCTAGCATGTGCTTGTTCTAAATGAAAATTAGCCTTTCTTCTTTGATTTCCAATTTTGACTTCTTCCAATGATTCACTTCCTGCTAAAGAGCCCCCTGGTGGTTGAAGAAGCAGCTTATAGTCCGGAAAATACGGCAGGTGAAATTGGATAATTTCCACACATGACGATCACTCACAGTACACAGAGGTTGAAAAACACTGGATTAAAGGACTAACGTCACAGCGAGGTCTGGATCATTTAGTCGCATTGATTACTGTCTTCATAAGTCTGTCTAAAAAGGCAGCTGCGGCTGATCCAGAACGCCGCTGCTCGCGTCTCACTGCTGCTGCCCGTTTTCTGCTTCCTCTGCAGATTTCTCTCTGAATATTCAGTTTAAGGCCGAGACGACTGAAGGATGGACACAGAGGACAATCAGCCTGAGGTCGTCTCTCCTGTGAGACGAAGGCCGAGGGTTCAGCCGCAAGACTCAGGTAAAACCGATGGTCAGCCCAGGATAGAGGAATCGTTTTCTGGCTCCAATGTACGGCGGCACATTGGACCGATGTAGACAGAAACCAAAGAAAGGAGTAAACTTCAGACAAAAAACGATTTATCTCAGAAATTTTCCATAAAAAATAGACATTTTCTGAATTTCAAAGGTCAAAATTTTTCTAGAAAAAACTTTGACTTTTCAAACTCAGAAATTTCTTTGTGTTTTTTTTTTCTAGAAAATTCTGAGATTTTTGGCAGTAATTTACTCCGTTTTTTTCTACCTGCAATGTCTTTAATTTGGCGTCGTACTCATCACCGTCACCCTGCAGTGGAAAGCTCCCTGTCGGTGGAGGAACCGCTTCCCATCCCTCCCCATCTGGCCCACTGGATCAAGCTGCGGGCCAAGGAGCTGAAGATCCGGCAGAAGGACCGGTCCTGGGCCGCCGAGGTGGTCAACGACTTCAGGGAGAACCTGCTGAGGTTCCTGAGGAACAGCAGCGACCAGCCGCTGTTCCAGTCGGCCGACTTCCTCACCACAGGGAGCTACTTTGAGAAGGTCAAGGTGAGGTCAGGGGGAGACGGACCAGAACCTGCAGCAGTTTGACACTCTGGTTCCACCGACTGGAACTTACAAAAAACGAAAAAACTTATTATGAGTGAAATAATCTGCCAATGAACTAAGAATTTTGCTACAACATTAAGGATTTATTGACTTTAAACAAACTCCCATGTCTTGCTGAAGAGTTATTTGTAAATTAGTTTTGTTTTATGTACTAGTATTTCCACTAAAATACTTGGTAGGATTTTGTGTTTTTTCAGAATAACTGATAGGAGGAATAAAATCGTCTGGATGTTGTCGGGTTTGGAAAGTAAATCCGGTCAGAGTCGGACTCTGTTTCTCCCTCAGATCTACAACCCTGATGAGTTCGACATGATGCTGAAGCTTCCGGTTCCTTCTCGCTTCACCACCACCAAGCTGGACGCCGGCCTGTTCTACCGCATCGACCTGACCCGGCCCACGCGAACCCCCATCAAGGACTTCCTGCTGGACGACAGACTCACCCTGTCCTCCAGTAAAATCCTGACCGAGATGTTCCGGCTCGTCCGCAAGTTCCTGAAGACCTACAGAGGTCTGTGGTTCTGCCCTACTCTACCGCTGATGCTAAAGTCTGAGCATCTGGGTCAGATTTTTGTTTCTGTTTGGGGTTTGCATGTTCTCCTCCTGCTTGGGTTCTCCAAACAGACTTTAGGTATGAAAGTATGAAAATAAATTTGCTTAATGAAAACATAGCAATTTTGAAAAAAATTCTCTTTTTTCTATGGAAATGTTTTTTTAAAGGTATTGTTGACTCTAGTGGCCTTTATTTGAAAGTAGTTTGACAGGAAAGACATACAGCAAATGTCACCAGGATGGGAATTGAACCTGCGACCACTGGCATGAGGACTAAGGCCTCAATACGTGGGTTGTGCTTTCCCCTGCGCCACCACAGCACCCCTAAAAAAGTTTTTGGCATTGGTGTTTTTTCAGCCGTATTAAAATAGATTTATTTCAGAGAACTGCAATGGAAACACCTTTTCCACATCAAACGAGTCACATGATCAACAACCAGTTTTACTACTGGCAGAAATGTTGAAGAAGACGACAGGAAGCGGTAGGAGGATGAGGATTGTTTTGTTTTTTTTGGACAATGTGCAGCTTTGCTTCGAGACGCAGCTCCTCCCAGTAAAGGGCTGAGTGAGGAGTCGTGTTGTGATGGTTTCCTGAAGGAGGAGTTTCAGAGAGCAGGAACTTTTAAAGACACAATTTCAAGGCCTTAAATTACAAAATCAAATTTCTTTGAAGTTATATTTGATATTTATAGCATTTTTATGCCAACTGAATATGACATAGTTAGTTGGTTTTTCTATAAGTGGCTGGGAAACATAATAATGGAAACACAGCAATTGTGAAATTGTGTTTTTTTTATATAAGCAGAACAAAGACAAATATTTGCGCCCATTAGTTAGTGTGTGTAGGGTTGTGTGTCCAGAGTGTGCGCCGCCTCGCGCCTCCTGGTCGGGTCCAGGCTCTGCATGGATTCTCAGGTCTGGACAGTCGAATGGACGGATGTTTGAACGTTTCTGAACTGTGAAGGTTCTGACTCTGGTTTCTCCTGTTCAGTCCCGGATCATCGCTGCCGGTGGGAGTTGAACAGGAAGAAACCCAACTCTCCCGCCGTCACTCTGTCTCTGTGCCGGAGAGACAGCGGCGGGGAGGAGCTGATTTCTGTGGACGTCGTTCCGGCTCTGGAGGTAATCAATAAATCAATAAATCGGCTCCTTCAAAACATTTCAGAACAGAAAGTTCACTTTAATTCATCAGGTGATTTCTTGATTACAGGCTCACTTACTAGTTAAACCTTTCCAAAGTGTGCATGATTATCTCTTCACTCCTTTATTAAAGGAGTTGGTGTTCATAATTTGGTGCCAAATTGTTCCACTTTATCAAACAAAATCCTAATAAGAGACAATTTGTCTTAAAACTTTCAAAGAGCAAGAATAATTTTTAAATTGATCATATGGCCGTCTTAATTTAGTTATCTGTTAACTTATTCAGTTTAGCTATCCAGCAGGACAATCAGAGATATTATGGGATGGTTTAGACCGAAGCAGATTTGTGGGTTAGATGGCCTATTCAAAGTCCAGACTTGAATTTGTCTTCAATTCTGTTTCAAAACATCAAAACACACCAGATTGTGCTGTTCAGCCTGGATTCAATGACACCTGATGAGCAGTTTCTCTGATGAGTTTGAAATGTTTGCTGCTGTTTGTGCTCGGAGGTCCAGAGCTGGCCCCCTGCGGTGCGAAACGGCCCCGATGTGGACAGGTGGCTGGGAACGAAGCTCCGCCAGGAAATCAGGAGCTTACCTTGTTACTTTGTTCCTAAAAGACAGAAAGGACGGAAACTGAGTGAAGACGCCAAAGGTGAGAAGAAGACTTTTTATGTCAGTACAAATTCAGATGTTTGCCTTTAGCGCCACCTGGTGGTTTCAACTGGAAACACAATTTATTCACCTGACCTTTTTGGACAAGCTCATGTGTTTGGCCTCATGTTTCATATTTTAACCTTACTAAAAGTATAATTGAATTAGCTTGGATCAAACCAAGGGTCCCAGAGTGTGGCACCAGGCCATTTGTGACCCTTTTCTTTTGTCATTTTTTAGCATGAGAATTTCAATGACGTATTTAATTATTCTTTAATAAAAAGTGTTGGGGTGAAAGTATTTTCATTTTAATTTCATAGTAAGTAGGTGTAGAAATGACTTTTATTCAAAAAAGAAGGAATACAACACATTAATTCTTCTATTAAACTGTATTAAATACAGTGTTAGACTAAACATTTGGATTCAGTGAAAATGTTAGTGGTTAAATGTGTAAAGTGAGATTAATCTGCTTCCTGATCTCCACCATCTGGTCATCCTGTTTTTATTTTGGCTGTTTTTCAGAAAGCTGGAGGATTTCTTTCTCTCACATTGAGAAGAAAATCATCACGTCTCACGGCAACAAGAAGACCTGCTGTGAGAGCAGAGGCACCAAATGCTGCCGGTGGGCTCAAACTCAGCCCCACAACTTTCTGGGAAATTATTTTTATACAAATCTCTGAACATTTAAAGATCCCATACAAAAAGCATTAAACTGCATTATCATTTTGACACATTTCTGCTTATTTACCTGCTTTTTAAAATAACAAACACGTGAAAACGTGCAGCAGTATTCTGTGTTTCAAAAATGAGATGAAATGTGAACGTTTCCCCACAGACTCCTTTCATTAAAGTGAGAAAACCCAGCCCTGTTAGGAGCTCCAAATCTCCGCCATGCCGTCCACTACAGCCATCATTTAAAGTTTAAACTGATCAATCAAAGCTGGACTTTATCTCAGTGAATTTGCATGTTAATATCTTTTACAGTTTTTAAATACACACAGTTTATGTGATTACAGCTGCACAGATGATGTTACTCCAGATTCTGAGCCTGAAATTTTTTTATGATTCAACCCACTGTTGAGGTTTCAGTTTAATCTCCACTGATGTGTCTAAATGTAGGTATTTCTGTCTTCTGTATTAATCTGCCCCATTATTTCCCAGCAAGCAGTGCCTCATGCTGCTGAAGTCTCTCATTGAGGGTCTGAAGCGGCGCTACCCCAAGGAGCTGGAGGACCTGTGTTCGTACCACGGCAAGACGGCCTTCCTGCACACTCTGTCCACCAGGTGCGGACCGGACACCCGACTCCAGGGTTAAAACGACACACTGCGGCTCGATAAAGCATTCATTCTCATTGATTATTACACTTTTGGGGGTTATAACACCAAATGTATATGAAACAATCTGAAAAGTGTGGCATGCATTTTTTTTTCAAGCTCTCCCAAGTCATGACTTTCAGTTTGTCTTAAAAATGTGTCAAAGAAATTCACTGTGACCGTCTTAATTTAATTTAGTTTTAGATTTTTCTTATACTTTTTATAATTTCCTTTGTTTTGTATTTACTGATTGTATTAGTTACGTCATTTTAATTGTTTTTTTACTAGATAAATTACTCATTGTCCAAGAACAGATGAAAAATAGCCCTTTGGATAATTCTGGAGCATTTGCAGAAATGAATGTGTATTACCCCGACCAAACAAATTAAATTTAAATTTACAAGAATGGTGAAAGACTTATATGAAAGGCTGAAGAAATATTAATTCAGAGCAATTTACAGTAAACAAGCTGTTTGGGGGGAAATCTGAAGAAATGTTTGAGGTTCTTGGTTTATCAGTAATTTATTTATTTCTGAATATTTCCTGTCAGGTATAATGATTCCTCCTGGGCTCCTCAGCATCTTCCCACCTGCTTCCTGCAGCTGGTGGCTGCGCTACAGGACTACGCCCGCACAGGCTCGCTCCCTCACTTCTTTGTTCCTGAGAGCAACCTCTTCGCGACATCCGTGTTTCCTCGCAGAGCTCAGGAGTTCCTAGTCAAAGTCCTGGAGGAGCAGATGAAGGAAGGTCTGCCGCTGCTGAGGCCTCCGCCTCTTCTTCCTTCTCTGAAACCAGTCACCGTCGGAACCAAAATGAACCCAGAAGAACTTCCTGAAAAATCCCACCCTCTGATTTCTTCTGATTGGCTGAAGCTCATCCTGGTGTTTGTTGTCGCTGTGGTGTTTGGCTTTAAGTTCCTCTGTTTTTAACTAGGCCATTGGTGTCCAAAGTCAGTCAACAAGGGACGCTATCCTGGTTCAGCACACCTGAATCTAACGATGGTTCATCAGCTGAACTGTATCTGAGGTTGAGCATTTCAATCAGCTGTATTGAAGCAGAAAAAACATAAAATTAGCTGCATCTCCATTCATCATAAAATTGAGCAAATTTGAATTACGAAAATGAATTTGTTGAATAGAAACACGTCAATTTCAAAAAACTGAAATCAGTTTTTGGTTGAGGTGGTTCCCCCTGTATGTATCGCAACATTTCAGATTTCAGCAGATCTTAATGTGTGTTTTTCATTTCTTTGAAAGGAAGCAGGAAGAAGGAATGGCTTAGTGAGCGCTAGCTCCAAGTTTACATACAATTTCTTAGTCAAAATGGTAATCCTGTATATGGATACACATACATGCATTTATAAACACGCACATATCCATGTGTGCATAGACCATGACACCAATTAATGAATGAATCCACTATCTGTAAGTTTTTCTATGATTTTTTTCAATTTCCAACCAACATAAATTTGCTTTTGGATCATTTCATCATTTGAGTTGATAAATTTATTTCTGACAACCTCCTAAAGCTGCTTTAAATCCTGATCAGAACAAAGAGTGGTTGCATCATCTGCAAAAATTAAAATCAGAAGGTTTGTGACTAATATGCATAATGTTTGTGTTATATGTTTTTTTTTATTCAGAACAACATTATTAAATGAAGCTTCCTTGGGAAACAAACATAAGTATCCTTTTATAAAAATGAAATAAATCTTTATCAGATTGCAGCAAAATTCTTTTTGGTCATAATATATTTAGCATAAGAAGTCATCATCATCTTTGTATTTTAGTGCTTTGTGACCTTCTGTAAGGATTAAAAACAGTAATATAATTATCATCCATTCATTAACCTTCATTTGCCACTACAATTTTTATTTTTCAAAGTATACATAATATTTATTACATTTATACTCCTATTAATGGGTTAATGCTTCAGTGCTTTTACTTTATCTTTGAAACAATATCAATATTGCATTCATAAATGCTGGCAATATCTGGCAATTATTTTTACACTGGGCTTTAGTAATAATAAATATTTCTTAGTATTAACAGTAGTTTGCATTACATATCACTATATTTAATAATAAAATAATATATTAAAGCTAATTAAGCTATTGTTATGCATTTTAGTACTCTTAAATAAATATAAGAAGAATATAAGTATAATTTTAAAGTAATTAGAAGAAAAGAGAGTAGTGTGAATTTAAACGTTACTCTTTAAGCGGAACCCTCTCGTTGCTCCTTTTTATTCCGGGGGATCACTTGAAGGCGCACACTCAGCTATAAAGCTGTCCTGCCGGAAATGTGTCGTCCTTTTCCAAGCTATCCAATATGGCGGTGAGTGTGATGTCGCATTGAACTCACACGAAGTTACGGTTTAAATCTACAATCATCGGGGTGTTAAAGCTGTTTTATCGGCTATTCACTGTTCAGACACACAGACCCAAAGATGAACTTTGTATCTGCCACTGTATTTGTTAGATAAGCACCACAAATGTCGGTTAAATTAGCTAAGGTAACTGATGCTAACAGACTAGCCTCTGAAAACTGCTTATTTCACTGATGGTAGTTCGGGTAAACATTCTGTTGAAGGTGTTGAAATGTGTCGCGTAGTTTCTCGACGGGATTCCGTTAATATTTGAGGTGTGAGTTCATTAAATTTCAGACAGATTTGTGATCTGTTTTGATGCTAATGCTACCGGGAGATGTTCGGACATGTTCTCCAGCCGGCGTGTGTTTCTGACAGCCAGCTCCACAGAGCTGTCTAGGTGTTAAAATGGGTTTCGTTAGCAGGTTAACTGCAGCCTGGCTTATTTAGGTGCTTTAACTAGACATGACAGCAGCTGTCAGGTGAGTTTTGCTGCTAAATAATCCTCTGTGTGTGTTTTTCCCTGCAGGACCAGGGTGAGAAGAAGGAGAACCCCATGAGAGAGCTGCGCATCAGGAAGCTCTGCCTGAACATCTGCGTGGGTGAAAGCGGAGACAGACTGACCAGAGCCGCCAAGGTGCTGGAGCAGCTGACCGGACAGACTCCTGTCTTCTCTAAGGGTCAGTGTTTGGGTCCGGACGGCTGGTTGGACTGAATGTCTGAGGCATGTTCTGATTCTGGGCCTGTTTGTCTCTCCGCAGCCCGCTACACTGTGAGATCCTTCGGCATTCGCAGGAATGAAAAGATTGCTGTCCACTGCACCGTCCGTGGGGCCAAAGCAGAGGAGATCCTGGAGAAAGGGCTGAAGGTGAGGCTCTGTTCGGTGCTGTGGGTCCAAACTCCTTAATGAGAAATAACAGAGCTTTAAATCTAATTAAAAGTGCTGTATTTTCTGTTAAACAAATTTAACATAAAAAATTAATTTGTCTTTCAACTATGAGGGAAAATAGTTTTTTTCAGCCAGCTGATGGTGAGCACCAACATGTTGGGGAGAATCTGATTGGTTTTAACTGTAGTACTGGTTCCATCTTGGTACATCTTTAACCCCAGACCAGGTCTAGTTTCAATATTTCTATGTGAAAGACTGAAGTTCGTCCACGTTTAAACTATTAAATGACATTTGAGCCTTTCTGGGAACGATGGACCAGCAGTTTGTTGTAAATAAGTTTTTTTAAAATGTGTAATTTGAGTGTAAATGTTGTGGAAACAGTTTTAAATGGATAGTTTGTTAAAATCCTGATGTAAAGTTTTTCTTTAGACTTTGGATCTTTGTTTTTGTCTGATTCAGATCCTGATCATCAGCTGTGGAACTTTTGTTTTTTAGATGCCATAATTTCTCTCTCATCTAGTTTTGTTACATTTCACATAGTCTGGGCCATATAGCTTAAAAATATCATCAGATTTATTCGTAAATTTTTTTTGTCATAGCAGACCTGATTTCTGATTGTAGTTGTTTTTTTATGATAAATGACGATAAATGTTTTCAAAACGTGGCAACTCTTTGTCATCCCTTCTGTGAGGTAAACAACACAAATCTACCAGAAAATTAAAATCACAAGAAAAAAACTTGTTATAATGAGAGAAGCTGTTATCGGTTCAAAGTCCTGCTGATGATAATTTGATGTGTTAAAATTATCCATAAAACTTTTATCAAAGTATAACTTCACAAGATGCTCAACATTCTTTTAAGTTTATTTCTTGTACTGTAGTTCTCATAAAATAACTTTACTCTGGTAACATTCTGATGTTTTCGTATTATTTTGACGTCTTATTATTATTATTCTTGTAATAATGACATGAATCTGCAGAGAAAAGTTTAGTAACAGATAGAAACTGTGACTGCTTGCCGTACGGTGACGTTCCGCTCCTCTGCTGCCTTCAGGTGCGCGAGTACGAGTTGAGGAAGAACAACTTCTCTGACACCGGGAACTTCGGCTTCGGCATCCAGGAGCACATCGACCTGGGCATCAAGTACGACCCCAGCATCGGCATCTACGGACTCGACTTCTACGTGGTGAGACTCGGATGTCCTGCTCACAGAGCAGCTGCTGCAAGCAGCAGAGAAAATGTTACAGGATTTATCGTTTCTATGGAAACAATCCAACCTTCGCCGGCGGGTTGAGTCTCAAAGGTTCACCGATCCACTGACTTCACTTCCCAGATCTGATTCAATCCAGAAAACATTTCTGAATTCTCTTAAAATGTTTATTTAAAAAAAACCCACAAATCTACTGAAGTACAAATTTATTAGATAACTCTTTCACGACAGAACAGCTTCACAAGTTTGATCAAACATGTAAAAACAACTTTAATTTGTTCAGTCAGTGCAATTAGAAGAGTAACAGTCAATGTAAAATAAATAGTAAACTAACAGAAACAGTCGGTCAACACACTGCAGAAACACAAGATCTAAGGATCTTTGTCCAGTTTCTAATGGAAATATGTTGGTACACTGAAATAAGACAAAACTAACTTACAAATAACTTCAGCAAGCAGCTTGTTTTAAGTTGATAAACGGTTCTAGTTCCACCGGCTGATTATTTCACTTATAACATGGAAAAATGTTTTAGATGAAATAATCAGCCAGTGGAACCAGAACGTTTTATTTTGCCAACATGAAGGAATATTGGTTAAAAACATTTTTCCACTAGAAACTTGACCAAAATTATTTGATAACATTTTGTTTTTGCAGTACAGAAAATATTAGGAAATTTAAATATACCGTATTTTCCGGGCTACAGAGTTCACCGCAGCTATAAATGTTCTGGAAAAAACTGTAAGCGCAAATAAGCTGCTCTGGGTTCCCCACAGTGACTCGGCATGCAGCAGAGGGGGACAGACGGCCCACAGTTTGTCAGAACAAGTCGATTCACCATCACATTAATTCGTAAACAAATTTATTAAGGTTGAAAAAGAAGAAAAAGTTGACAAGTTTAGCTTTAACTGAACTGATTACGTTAGTCTCTGGAAGGTGCATGTGAACCGTCACTGATGGCTGATTTCTAATCGTTTTCATTATCAGAACCGATCAGATATTGATATGGATCGGTGCAGCTCTAATTCACCTCTCTCTCCCCCTCCAGGTTCTGGGCAGACCCGGCTTCAGCATCGCAGACAAGAAGCGGAAAACGGGCCGCATCGGCGCCAAGCACCGCATCCGCAAAGAGGAGGCCATGCGCTGGTTCCAGCAGAAAGTGAGTTCAGAGGTCAACAGGAAGTTCTTTCAACTTCCTGATCCCACCTGTGGAGAAACGTGGAGATCAAGTTATCACTGCAACAGCAGGATAGAAACTACAATATATGGGATTAAATATAGTTGTCTTAATCCTGGACTTTGACTAGACCACTGACCTTTGCTAAGAACCGTTTTTCTCTCATTCCATCCAAAACTAACTTTAGACCCTCAAATGTCATGAATTATTTTTTAAAAAGACACAAATTTAGTTAAATGTCTCCTTTAGGAAACATTAAAAAATACAACACAGTTTTATCTTTAAACTAAAAATAAACATCAAATTTTCAAAAGATGGATTTTTTTTCTGTGGGAATATGAAATGATGTAAAATAAAAAAGCACATTTAATCCAACTCTGTCACAAAATCAGCAGATTTCTGGTTCCATTTAGTTTTTGTGGAAATTTAATGCAAATATTGCAGAAAAAACTGTTGAACCATCATTTGCTATTTTTATATTTTGAACATGAGCTGCTTCTGTGTCTTTTTAGCCAAAGTTTTTAGGAACCGTTACGTGACTCAAAGTCGCCCAAACTAAGTTTCTTTGCTGTATAAATTTACTTGAATCTTCCAGGGATTTATTTAATCTTCACATGCTGTGTTTTTGTTTTTGGCTCACTCTGTGGCGAAGCTTGAGTTTACTTAACTTAATGTTTAAACTCAGACGTCAGAAAACAAAAACATTCCCTAAAGTTTCAGTTAAATCTTTAAAAAAAGTGAATCTCCACATGGAAATGTCCAACATGATGTAAAGGTTGAAGGCATGAAATGTTTCTCGTGGTTCCCATCGGGTATATTTATATTTATGGACATGTTTGAGTGTTTAACGTAATAAATGATCAGATTTTTTATCATCAGTTTTTCACTTTTAAAACTGATTTGTTTTCTGTTTCTCTTTTCCAGTATGATGGCATCATTCTCCCCGGCAAGTAAAGGAGCTCCTCTCTGTCTTGTTTGTAACTAAATAATAAAATGGTAAAAAAAAACACAGTCTGTTGTGGGATTAATTATTTATTATTATTATTATTATTAATGAGGAAGTGATGTAATCCCATAAAGCTATGAGGGCAACAGAGAAACTGAAGCATTTTTCCATATTAACACATTTTGTTTACTTCAGTGAAGTTTAATTTTTCCAAAATTGCCTCTTTTTTTTTAAGATTATTAGCAGCAATGATGTTCATCCTGATGGAGGTTTTTAGTAATTTTGTATGATCAACTATACAAGATCCACAAAACAAAAATGAAATTGTTGATTTATAAAAGCTGCAACTGAGATTTCAACTTTTTTTAAGTGATGCATAAAATCCTGTTTCTTTTATTTTATTTAAGAAATGCATTTAAAATGACTTAAAGCTTCACTTCTGAAGCAAATCTAATTTGAACACATTGAGCCGAATGAAACGGTCCTGCAAGTTTAAAAAATATGGTGTTCAACCACAAGGTGGCAGCATTGTTTCAGGGTGGTTATTGGGGTATAATGGATGTCAAAGTTCAGGTTGGAGGTTTATAAATCTAAAAATCTGATTTTTGCCCTCAGAGCTGCAAATGTTCCACAAGCCTGGAAGAAAAAGCAACTTTTACCCTTTTAGTAAAAATCTATACAAAATCACTTTTATAATTTACATTTTCATTGATTTTCTGCTTATGAACCATTTCAAAGCATAAAAATCATTGTGTATTACACATTAATTTCAGTATATTATAGTAACTATATGGCACCAGAATACAATTTAGGTGCATTGAAAACTCACTTTTTAACAACTTATTTCTATTTTAAGTCTTAAAATAGAAAAAGCATAAAATTGAGCATATGCATTGTCTTCTGTGGGATGTTATTGGGCTGTGAAGGTCAACGGTCATAAAACTTGCAGGTAACATCTGCAGACCCCACACATCCTGGACACAAATGGAACACCTGACAGGCGGAGCAGGATCTCCAAGCGGCTGTTTAATACAGAAAACAGCAGAAGCAAAATGTCTGGACCAGATTGTCTTTATTCAGTGAAACTCCACCAAAACAATCCAGAGATTTGATCAAATAAGTTACATCAGCGTTAAGTTTTTACAGTAGTTTACTCCACAGACTGGAGTCTCACTGGTTCAGTCATAGTTGCAGTAAAAATTTAAACTTTTATTAATTTATTATTCATTAACCCTTTCAGGGCGTGTTTTAGATTTCTCTCAAGACGATCTGATTTATCACTTTTCATGTTTGATACTCCACATTACATCACATTAAGTAAATTAACAGGTTCACTCCTTCATTCTCAGTGATCTGCTCCATCTTTCCTGCTCATCCACCTGCTCCACTCCTCATTTCCCTTCCAGCTTTCTCTCTAAACTAACCTCCACCTGCAGCTTCCTCTGGTTTCTGCCAATCAGCACAGATAAATTAGTTCAGCTTTAATCATAAGAAATGGAGCAACTCTTCTGGTTTTTTCTACTCCCCATATATAGAATATTTTTTGTGCTTCAAGTTTAGAACTTTCTTCCTTTAGCAGGTTTTAGAAAAGCTATTATTCAGGTGTGAAATGTCTGCAGACAGAAAAGTCCTCGGACATGATCATGGTTTGCCTCCGGGTCGCGCTACGCCTTGGCGTTCTGAGCAGGGGCCACGCTACCCTCCCTGCTGCGGTTCTTGGCGGCCTGCTGCGGGTCTTCGTGGCCCGGCGTGTTGCGGTGTTGCTGCCGGCGCGTCGCATTGCGGGGCGGCAGGGTCAGGCTGCAGCAGGACACTCCCACGGTGGGCTCCGGGAGGTCTTCGGCTTTGGACCAGCTGTCGGTAGCTGGATCGTACTTTTGCACAGCCGCCTTGTAGCGCTTCTCTGCCTCGTTCCAGCCGCCCAGCAGGTACAGCTTGTCGCCCAGTGGGGAGAGGCCGGCGGTGCTCACGCCCAGTGGGAGAGAGGCGACCCGACCCCACGCCCCGCTCTCTGGGGAGAACACCTCCACTGACAGGACATCCACCCGCTCTCCTCCGGGCCCCAGCTGGCTTCCACCCACGACATAAACCTTCCCTCCAAGGGTGGCGGAGCAGTGCCAGCCACGGGGCGTCTCCATGGGGGCCTGCTCGGTCCAGGTGTCGCTCTCTGTGCTGTAGCGGGCCACTGACCGGGAGTAGGCGCAGCTGATGTAGCCGCCGGTCACCAGGATGTCTCCGGAGGGCAGAGTGGCACTGGAGTGGCAGCAGCGGGGCACCTCCATGGGGGCTTTCATCTGCCAGGTGTTGGAGGCCGGCAGGTAGCTCTCAGTGGTGGCCAGAAGACCCTCAACGTTGCGACCGCCAATGGCGAACAGGCGGCCGCCGCTGGCGGACAGGGAGAAGTGGGTGCGGCGCTGACGCATGCTGGCCAGGTGCAGCCAGGTGTTGAAGCGAGGGTCGTACCTGATGGGTTGGAAGAGAGACAGCGACCTTTATCCGATTCACAAGACAAGTAGAGAAAGAAACTCTCAGAGTGTTGGTTATAGTACAGTATTTCCATTTCTTGGCCTGA
Organism: Poecilia mexicana; assembly: GCF_051168715.1. Taxonomy (NCBI): domain Eukaryota; kingdom Metazoa; phylum Chordata; class Actinopteri; order Cyprinodontiformes; family Poeciliidae; genus Poecilia; species Poecilia mexicana. The sequence goes on along the minus strand of NW_028263380.1, from coordinate 26,341,606 downwards.
TCAACGTCTCTTAAGGCTTTCTGAAGGTTGCTCTTTGAGAGCTTTGCTCTAGATCAGTTGTCTCAAACTGCAGTCCTCAAAGGTCGTTGTCCTGCAATGTTTAGATGTGTTCCTTGTCCTCCACATTTGAACTAACTGGCAAAGTGCCTCAGCAGCAGGCAGTCAAGCTCTGCAGACCTCTGCTAACTGACTCATATTAAAGCAAGGTCTGCCGAAGCAGAGCGATATCAGGAATACCAAAGTAACTGCATTTCTTTGCTGGTGTCAGCGTTTGGATTTTCTTTCACAATTGTCTTCTAAAATAGTAATTAGTTCTGATTCTTTTACAGAAGCTGACAGTTGTGGTTTAGAGGTCAGAACTAAGAAAAGAATAAACAGGAAAACAGAGCAGAGTCTTGGACTGTTGATCAAGCTCATGTAAAAGAGATTACAGCAAAGTCTGAAAGCTTGGAAGGAGAAGGCCACACGCTGAGGATTGGGCCAGGGTTGTATTCTTGCTCAGACCTGCCAGTTTACCTGCTGAGTGTGCTGACGGCATGTTTGGCCTGATTGCGAGCGTCGTTCTGGTCCTCTCCTCCGGCCACGTACAGGAAGCCGTCCATCACGGCCACACACTGGTTAAAGCTCTTCGCCGGAAGCTGGGTCAGGTGGCGCCAGGTGGCTCCTCCGTCACGAGGGTCCCTCCACAGCACCTGAATGGGAAGGTCAAAGGTCAACAAGAACTTGGGTCACACCCTGCATTTTAGGAAGAGATCAATCTTAAAAGCTTGTTACTAAATAAGGCAGTTTAAATTGTTATGTCAGTAATTAGTGTTACTGTTGCCATGGCGACACTGACCTCGCGGCTCAGAGCCCTCTCGGTGAGTGACGGACGTCCTCCGATGGTGAGCAGAGTCTGCTGGGCCCCTCGGACCTGAGTGCGTCGGGACTGCAGGGTGTTCTGCTGGTGCGGCAGCAGATGGTAGTTCATGGCGTCAACCAGCAGGCGGTGACACTGGGGGTCCAGCATCATCCGGGGAACCGGCTGGATCTGGCTCACCAGCTCGCTGGCTGGAATCGTCTCGAAACGGACGTGGGACAGAAGCTCAGCAGCGTGAGACTGACGGGAAGCGTCGAAGTCCAGCCACTTGTTGGCGACCTGCAGGAGTCAGTGAAGAGTTTCAGTGTGCTGTAAAAGTGGATCATGAAGTCACTAATTCCTCATTTCTACTGAGTGGTTGAGCTCCAGGCGCGTTTAGGTACACGATAGCCTCTTCTTCATAGCCTTAACTTTAACTGGTTCTTCCCCTGCCAGCACCAGACCGGTGATTTGACTGACAGCAGACTGCATTCATTGATTGGCTGTAGTAGTTGGGAGGTGAACTGCAATTTGACAGAGCCATAGTTAAACTTGAAGTCCAAGCGTTTAATCAGTTGTGGCAGAAGAAGGCATGCAGAGTCAACTGGACAGGCCAACCCACAGCTTCTGGGAAACTGACTGTACATCATCGGAGTAGTTCCTGACCACACCCACACTCAACTTGGGTGGAACTGAAACAAACATTGACCAAATAAAGTGATTCTTGACAATGGAGGAGGAGCTTATTTTATGGTTTGGTGTATTTAGGAGAACGTTTCACCGCCAGTTGGACTGGGCAGGTGGGGTTAACATCATGTCTCATGCTTGTCGTAAGCTGTGATGTTTTTCTGTCCCCCAGTCGATTGACTGTGTTGTGTGACTCCAGTAGCTGCACATTAACAGCACTGAGCCGTTGTCCTGTGTAGCTACAGTTGAATGGTGCCATATGCATTAGTTGTAAGGGCCGCTTATACAGTGGAAACAGACGAGATTCACCAAACTGCAGCAACTAATGCCACACCACACAATGTAAGTGAGGCATAATGAGTTCAGATGGTGGGCTTGTGTGTTCACATCCGTCCTG